>NC_044038.1:17021462-17342542 GCF_901765095.1 Microcaecilia unicolor | reverse complement strand
ACCGAAGGGAGAAGCAGCCCAGTGGAGGCCACCAGAGCATTTCCCCCTCCATGGCCCAGCTTGCGGAAGGTAAGCGAGAAGACAGTGGAGGGGGGAGGAAGATAGTACAGGCCCCAGAAGGGCGCTTCCAAGGAAGGGAGAAGGAAGAGGCGATGGAAGTTTGCCAGAAGCCTTTGCTGGAGGCAGCTGAGAGTGAGAGTGAGGAGAGTGGATCGTCAGATGAGGAGTTCCTTGAAGTGAGCTATGACCCTGATGATCCAGCAAGTAGTGTGGTAAATATTGTAAGACGAATTAAGCTGGTGGAAAAAGAAGTAGTGGAGCTAGGAAAACGTCTGAAAATGGCAAGAACTATGTGTAAATTTGCCCCAGCGGAGCACAGACAAATGTATGTTAAAGAGGAAGCCCGGATATCAAAGTTGTTGGGGAAAAAAGAACACTTGTTGAACTGTTTAAAAAAGGGCTCTGTGAATCCTTTGAGGGAGCTCTATGTTAACCGAGAAAGGATGGCTTCAATACCACAGTCTGGGGGTTCAGGAACACTACAGTTGCAGCAAGCTTCAGTGTCTTCAGCAGCATTAGACTCAAAAGAGTTGTCTGGGTTCAGAGGTGACCCCACTTTAAAATACATGAGACAGTTGGCAACACAGTCTAGAGCACTTACCCAGCAGCCAGAGGATAAGGAGGCAGCGGCAGGACATGGCTCTGAGGTGGGGGCTGGAGTAGAGATCCTACCTGTGGAGGGGAGGACAGAACTCAGTAACTTTTCAAAACTCCAGATAATGGAGGCAGCAGAGGGAGACGCAGGTAGCAGCCTGTTTTCTACAGAGGTGGTGGTCGAAGTCTCAGAGGGCTTACCTGCAGTTGTGCAAACAGCAGAGACAGTTGCCGTGAAGGAGGCCCTGTTGGAAAAGGGTCAGCAGAGGCAGACTCCGGTATTTTTGGCCGGGTCTGCAATGACTGAAGTGGAAACCGAAGCAGCATGGCATCTGGAGAAGCCCCGCCCACGAAGTCCGGGAGCAGGGGATGTCTTCCCTGAGCATGGAGTAGCTGGCGGTTTACAGGAGAGGGGTCGGAGAGAGAGGAATAGGAGCGGGCAGCAGCTGGGAGCTCATTTGACCAGCTGTCCATTACAAGAGGTGAAATCGGGGGGTGCTAACAGCCAGCCTGTGGCGGAATCAGGAACAGACAAGCCATGCCCCCGGGAAGCGCCAGCCATTGGGAGAACGCAGGAGGGACTGCACCAGAAGCAAGGGGGAAGTAACCCGATTGTTGAGAGACTTTCGTTGACTACAGAAGTGGACATGGCAAGTCTAACAGATGTGCAGCGGGTGGTGGAGCAGACCTGCCAGCAGGACGGCTGGGAGCGAGGAGCCAAGGGGAGCGGCGGAGTTCCGGAGGCTTCGCCCCTGGTGCCGGAGGTTGGAGGGAGTTCGGGGGCAGAGCGAGCAGGGAGTCTGGTATCGCCAGCTGCAGACCTGACTGGGCAGGTGCCAGAGTATCGCCAGGAGACAGAGGAGAGGAGGCGATTAGCCCAGAGGCTGGAGCCTGCAGTGGCAGGGACGAGCAGGGACGTTCCAGGAAGTGGTGATGGGCAGGACAATCAGTTGGAGGCAGCCCAAGCCGCAGAACTGACTATGGACGTTGCTGGATGTTTGTCTGAGAGGGAAGGGGACGGGGGACAACGGGAGGGGGAGGGGGCGGTGGATATTGAGGAAGGGAGAGGGATGAGGGGAGGGGCAGAGGGACAGAAGGGGGGGGAGGCAGAGGGAAGGGCTGGAACAAGTGTGGAGGGGGGGCGGTGGGGGCTGGGGTCCAAGTCCTTTGCGGCAGTAGTCCAGGGAGGGGGAAGCAGGGAGGGGGGGAGATCGGGTGGTTTTGAGGGCCCAGGGAGGGGTTGGGGGGGAGCGGGGACAGGGGGTGGACAGCTGCCTAAGCGGCGAAATGTGGTACAGCTCAAATGGATAGGGGAGGGGGCAATGCCCTCCAGGGATCGGGTCTTGAGGCTGGTGATGGGGATGGGGTTTATACCCGAGGACTTTACCGCGTGTATACACCCCATCAACATCCCAGAATATGACTTGAGCTTCATGACCCAGAGGGGGATGGAAATATTCTGGGAAAGGTACGAGGGGGTGAGGGGAAAGGGGGAGTGGCGGGACCTCAGGGCCATTCCAGTCAGCAAGCCGGACCTGGTGCAGATCACCCTGCTCGTGAGAAATGAGTCTATCTCTGGGGCAGATTTAGCCTACTGGCTACAGAGGTACGCGGAGCTGAGATCCCCACTTACAAAGTTACCGGATCCAAGCAGGGTTTGGGCAGGAGGTTGGGGAGCCCTGGTCAAATTGAGACAGGAGAGCCATGTGGTCCAGCACATTCCTTCGGCTGCCTTTATCGGTCGTGACAGGATACTGTGCTTTTACAAGGGGCAGCCACGGCAGTGCTTCAGATGTGGTTCGTTTAGGCACTTCAGCATGTCATGCCCAGTGGTAAAGTGTGGAAGATGCGGGGATCAGCATGCCACAGAGGACTGCACCGCGATCAGGTGCAACCTCTGCGGCGGGTTAGGCCATGCATATCGGAACTGCCCTAGGGCGGCCCATAACGAGTGGGATATGTGGGGGAAGGGACGGGGAGGGGGGGTAATGGAGGAGGGGATAGGGCAGGGGGTGATAGGCAGGGAGGGGCAAGGGGGGGAGAAGGAGGGGATGCAGGAGGGGGGGCGGCAGGGGGCTGGGTCAGGAGTGGAGCAGGGGGGAGAGGGGGAGTGGGTACAAGTGCCACAGAGGAAAGGGAAGTTTCGGAGGGGGGGGAAAGTAGGGGTGGGCAGGGAGGGGTCGCTGCAGGGGAAGATGGGGAGGAACAGATTTCAGGTGTTGGAGGAGGAGGAGGAGGATAGGGAGGTTGGGAGGGAGGAGGAAGAACAGGGGGAAGGAGAAGAGGTGGAGTTAATGGAGGAAGAGGGGGCGGCAGGGGGGATTGGAGAGGGCAAACGGAAATATGAGGAAGCACTGGAGGAGGGTACTGGTGGTAGGAAGAAGGGCGGGAAGGCTCTGGGGGGAGGGGGAGGGGTGAGGGAGGAGGAAGAGGGAAGGGAGGGAGGGAGGGGAAAGGGGAGTAAGAGGAAAGCTGAGGGGGCCGGGCAGGTGGTGAAGGCCCAAGTGCAGGCTTGGGGGGACAGAGTGGAGCTAGAGGAGGATCTGGAGGACTTGGAGGACTTGGGGGAGGTGGAGGACTCGGAGGAGGAGGTAGGGGGCGGGGGTGAAGAGGGGAGAGGGAGGGATCAGGGGGTGGGTCCGGATAGAGCAAAGAAGAAAGGAAGGAAGAAAGGGGGAGGGGGGGGTAAGGTGCAGACAGGACGGCTGCGGGGGGGGGAGGGGGATCTGGCAGGGGATGATGTAGACCGCATAGCAGAGGACCTGCTTCAGGGTAAGAAGGGGGTATCCCAGGAGATAAGGAAAGAAGTTGGGAGTGAGCAGACCCGTGACTCGCAATGAGGATGGCAGGCTTAGTGTTGACATTTGCCACGCTGAATGTGGCCAGCATCGCCTCTCCGAAGAAGCAGGGTTTAGCGTATGACTGGTTCGCGAGGGTCCAAGCAGATTGCTTCCTGCTCCAGGAGACTCGGCTGCGGTCCATTGAGGTGATCAGGCGGGCAAGGCGGGCCTGGAAGTGGGGTCCCTCGGTGTGGGGGTTGGCGGGGGAGAGGTATGGTGGGGTGGGGATCTTATTTAAGTCCCACCGGGTGAATATTCAGCGAGTGGTGGAGCTGGGGGTGGGGAGATGTCTTGTTGTGGATGCGATTTGGGAGGATAGAGCACTGAGGGTGGTGAATGTGTACGGGCCCCAAAGCAAGAAGGAAAGGGTGCTCCTCTTTGGGAATATCAAGCCCTACCTATACACTTCGCGCCAAGTAGTCTGGGGGGGAGATTTTAACACCATATTGCGGAAAAAGGATAGTGGGGGACGATCGGTACAGGTGGGCTATGACGGGGTGAGGCTGGCAGGGATCATGCGGGAGGCGGAGCTGGTAGACGCGCATGTGGCCTTCTGTGAGGAACAGGAGGGGTTCACGTTCTTTCGAGGGCAGTGTAAAAGTAGAATCGATAGATTCCTGGTAAAGAAGGGGGTTTGTCTGGGGGGTCCACGAACCGTGGATGTGGACTTTTCAGACCACCACATGGTCCTCCTTCAGGTGGGGGGGGCGGCAGCGCAGAGGCCAGGGAGGGGGTTATGGCGACTAAATTTAAAGTGGTTAGGTAGCGAGCAGGTGCGGGAGGAGTACCGCCGGTTTTTGGAAGATCAGGTGTCAGTGCAGGGGGCATTTCAGTCATTGGGGGAGTGGTGGGATACAGTGAAAAGACGAACGCGGGGATTCTTTCTCAGACAGGCGAGAAGGGAGGGGAGGGAAAGGACAAAGTTGGGCATGGCAATAAAGAAAAAGAGGGACACATTGATTTCACAAGGGGGGAGGGAGGAAGAAATACATGATCTCCAAGCACTCCTGGAGCAGGTACAGTACAACCGCTACACCTCCTTGGTGTATGAGCGGGACTTCGGGAAAATGTGTAGCCCGGACCCCTTCGCATGCTGCCGGGAGCGGAGGGCGCGCAGGGTGATGGAGGGGGTGCGGGATGCACAGGGGGTCCTGCAGGACACCAGGGAGGGGATTCTGGGGGCAGTGAGGGACCACTTTGCGGCGTTCCTTTCAGCCCAGCAGATTGATATGGAGCAGATGGAGTGTTATGTGGAAGGAACCCCGGGGATAGGTCACGGGGGACCCCAGCTTCAGGCCCTCTTGAACCCGTGGACAGAACAGGAGGTGGAGGAAGCCATCGGGGCGCTCCACAGGAAGACCTCGCCGGGGCCGGATGGGCTAACAACTGAGTTCTACCAGGCCTTTAAGGAGCAGCTGGTGCCGATCCTGGTGAGGGTATGGGGGGCAGCCCAGTTGGAGGGTTCCTTGCCTAGTTCCTTGACAGAGGCGGCTCTTATCCTACTAAGTAAGGGGAAGGACCCGGCGATGCTGGCCAACTGGCGGCCTATAGCACTGCTTAATACGGATCGAAAAATCTTTGCGCGAATGCTATTCCAGAGAATGAGGCAGGTGTCTGGGGATTTGCTAGCAGCCTCGCAAGCATGTGGGGTTAAAGGGAGAGGGGTCTTGGAAGCTGCAGCGTGGGTGCGGGAGGGGGTAGAACGCAGTAGAGTGGGAGGGCATGGTAGGCTGTTGGTAACACTCGACCAGGAAAAAGCGTTTGATAGAGTGCAGTGGGGTGTCCTATGGAGCATTCTGGAGCGCTATGGGTTTCCGAAGGGTTGGATAGAGCAATTACAGCTACTCTATCGGCATGCGGGGTGTTTTCCCCTGGTTAACGGGTGGAGAGGGCAGGGGTTTGAGATAGGGGCAGGGGTCCGACAGGGGTGCCCACTCAGCCCGCTGTTGTATGCATATGCCATCGACCCTTTTATAAGACGGCTGGAGAAGGGGGGGGCGGAGGGGCTGGAAGGGGTGGAGGTGGGGGACAATAACCAGTTAAGGGTCGTGGCGTATGCAGATGACGTTACAGTGTGGGTAGCGGACCAGAGGGAGGGAGGTAGATTGCAGAACCTGATCCAGGAATACTCGCAGGCAACAGCGTCGCAGGTCAATTTTCAAAAGTCCAATAGCCTGTGGGTTGGGGATCAGGGGCTGCAATTTGAGTTGGGAGGTAGGTTTCCTACAGCTGTGGAACGTATACGGGTCTTGGGAATATACTTCGAGAAGGGGGATTATAGGCTCTACAACTGGGATAGGTGTCTCCAAGAAGTGAAGGGGAGGGTGGATAGATGGAAGGGGTGGAAAATGACCATGGGGGAGCGGGTACAGCTCATCAAGGCACACTTAGTTCCTTTGTTTCTGTTCGTCAGTTACATCTGCCTGCTGCCGGAGAGCCGGTACACGGCCTTGTATGGGGTGTTCTTCCGGCTGCTCTGGGGCAACAGGACGAATCCGGTAAAACGGAATGTTACCTATCTGCCTAGGAGGGAGGGGGGGGTGGGCATGATAAACCCAGTCCTGTTTTTCAGCGCTTTGTTCCTGCAGTTCAATCTGGGGAGGGCGGTAGGGCGGGAGCCACCGGGGTGGGCTAGGAGTGTCCTGCAGTGGTGGCCGAGATATTGGGACCTATGGCGGGAGGGGGGGAGGGTAGTGGCACTGCGAAGGGGGGCTCCGGGGGGGGTGAGTTATTGCAAGACCCTAGTGAAATTGGTGAGGGTGTGGGGGCTGACGGTGGGGGAGGTGAAGGCAGGACAACGGGGGGTCTGGATGGACAGAGTACGGGCGCAGGTGTTCTCAGCTCCTCTGGCGCTGAGGGACGCGCCGGCCCCACGGATGCAGCAGGGGTTACGGTTGATTGCTTCGAACCGCATCCCGGTGAAGTATAAAGACCTGGCGTGGCTGTCCTTTCACGGTAGACTGTACGTCCGAGGAAATTTGAAATATCGCAATGTGCGGGATAGAGGGTGCCCACGGGAGGAATGTGCTGGAACTGAAGAGACGATGGAGCATTTCCTGGTGAGGTGCCCATTTACAGTCCAGGTCTCTGACCGGGTTTCCTCGTTGCTGCAGATCCCCAGTTTCCGCAACTACAGCTATGCGGACTGGGTGTATGGCCCAGAGGGTGGAGAGGGACGCGGGGATCCGGTAACACGCTTTCTGATTTCGGTGATATTGCGGTACTGCCTCTGGATGGCGCGCTGCAGGGTGTCCCTGTACCAGGAGGTCCGGCCGGCGGAGGTAGTCAGCTGGGATGTGGTAAGGGCGGTGCAGGAAGCGGCGAAGTGGGAAAGGGTGGAAAAAGGGGTGGGGGTGGCTTCGAGGTGGTGGAGACACGTGAGGCTTAAGCCGCCATGAGGGGACATGCTTCCCAGGGGATTGTGTGCCAGTTGTCTGAAGGGGTTGTGGGGGGTCGGGGGGGGGGGGGTTGATCCATTGTATTATTGAGGAGGGGGTGTACATAGATAGGCAGACCATGTCTAGCTAGGAGCCTGGGGTTTGATTTGCATGTCCGGTTTTTTTCTTTGGTCTTTCTAATAAACAGTTTCCACTGTACTATTGAGGAGGGGGAGGGGGTGTACATAGATAGGAGGACCGTGTATAGCTAGGGGCTTGTTTTTGATTTGTATGTTATTTGTTTTTAGTTTTTTCCAATAAAAAGAGTTTTCCAGTCTGCCCAACAAGATAAACTCACATGTGCTACTTTTTGTGTATACCTTACCTTGATTTGAACCTGTCCTTTTCAGGGCACAGACCGTATAAGTCTGCCCAGCACTATCCCCGCCTCCCAACCACCAGCCCCGCCTCCCAACACCGGCTATGCCACCCAATCTCGTCTAAGCTCTTTAGGATCCATTCCTTCTGAGCAGGATTCCTTTATGTTTATCCCACGCATGTTTGAATTCCGTTACCGTTTTCGTTTCCACCACCTCCCGCGGGAGGGCATTCCAAGCATCCACTACTCTCTCCGTGAAAAAATACTTCCTGACATTTTTCTTCAGTCTGCCCCCCTTCAATCTCATTCCATGTCCTCTCGTTCTACTGCCTACGCACCAGAAATGGCTTTCAAGGGTGACGATGCAAAGGAACTGGAAAGAAATGTTGTTGAACCAGGAAAACGTACAGGATAGTGTACAATAACGTGAATGTGCGGATTAGGGCAGAAATGCCTACTCTCCACGCTCCTGACACGCCCCCTCCAACAAAACTTGAAAAATATTTTTTTTAGCTTGCCCCAGTTGGAACTTACTGCAGGGCGCCTGAGCATGTTCCATGGTAAGCCATTTTAAGATGCAGTAAGCGAGCGCTAGCACAGCTTAGGAAAAGTGCTCCTAAGTTTAGAGAATAGCGCCTAAAAGTGCAATTATGCAATTAACTACAAATTAGTGTAAATTACTACTAATTACACCGCCTTTGGTGAAATTTCTTCAAAAGGCGGCAGTTAAGGGCTATTATTGGTACTTAAGGCCAACTGGCACCTAATTTAACAATTAAAGGGCCATTTCACTAAGCTGCGGTAAAAAGTGGCCTGCAGTAGTGTGAGCATATGTTTTTGGCACAAGCTGGGCCATTTATTTACCGTGGCTGTGAAAAAAGGGCATTTTTCAATGCGGCAGTAAATAGCCATGCGCTAAAATTAAAAGTAGCGTGCAGCTCTTTATTGCCTGACCCCTTACCGCCACCCACTGATCTAGCTACTCGCACGGTAATCATGCAGCTTGCTGCCGATTACCACTGGGAATGCCTCCCGTGGTAGAAAAGAGAAAACTATTTTCTTCCACTAGAACCAGCATGCACCAACTTCAGAATTATCACTGGGCATCTGCATTACCTCAGAGGTAGTGCCAATTTGGTGCCCGCTACCCGTACATTAGCCCTACTGCAGCTTACTAAAAGGGCCCCTTAGTTGGGCATGCAACTGGCACAGTTCTCTAAACTGCGCACCCAAATTTGCATGCTCACGAGTACACAACCCGTACTGAACAGTATTTGGAAACATGAAATAAATGTATGTGATTTCATGCTACTACTACTACTACTACTACTTAGCATTTCTAAAGCGCTGCCAGGGTTACGCAGCGCTGTACAAGTTTAAACATGGGGAAGGATGGTCCCTGCTCAACAGAGCTTACAATCTAAAGGTAGCAAGCTATGTAGTCAGTGTAGAGTGGCTAGGCGCCAAAAGCAAGGGAGAAGAGGTGGGCTTTGAGTAAGGACTTGAAAATGGGCAGGGAGGGTGCATGGCATATGGGCTCGGGAAGTCTGTTCCAGGCATAAGGTGAAGCGAAGCAGAAGGGGCGGAGTCTGGAGTTAGCGGTGGTGGAGAAGGGTACAGATAGGAGTGATTTGTCCTGAGAGCGGAGGTTACGGGTGGGGACATACGGGGAGAGGAGGGTAGAGAGGTAATGGGGGGCTGTAGATTGAGTGCACTTGAAAGTCATGGAATGCTAGCACAGAGTGCAATAAATTGATACGGAATAAAACGGAAACAAGCTGCAATGACAATTTTCACCCTGCACATCCCTAATCATTTTCAAAGACGTGACCAAAAAGAGGCGATGAGCATTACCGCCAATTAATTAGTCAGCTTATTTATTTACATTGTTGACTTTCTACTACTCCCTGGAGAGGGAGGATGGAGAAGAGTATCTAGCAGTTTTCAGTGTAAGTGTTTTCATTGTTTTGCAGAAGTGCTTTCTGGTATGTAGGTGTTGTTGATTTCATAGAATGGAGTGCAAAAGGTTGACAGTAGTTAAAATAGGATCTCATTGTATATTCCAGAGCAGAGGTCTGTTTGTCAAAAAGATTTCTGTTGCTGTCCCGTAATGAAGTCATTATTATCGGAGCACAGCACACATAGAAATACTAATAAATATGCATTATATGCAAGGGTCACTGTTTCAGCGAAGTCTGCCAACCAGCTTTATTGCATGCAGGATGTTGGAAAAAGAGGGGGAAGAGTATTCTTCTGTGTGCTTTTATTATTATTATTATTTTAACTTAAGCTAATTTTCAGGTAAAAGGGAAGCCTGAGTGCTAAAAAGATCAGCACGCACATTCCTCAATCTCCATTACCCCAGCTGTAAAGGACTTAAATATAAATCCACATATGCATCCAGCTTCTCCTACATACGCACGCAACTATGTGGAGTGGAGGAGTGGCCTAGTGGTTAGGGTGGTGGACTTTGGTCCTGGGGAACTGAGGAACTGACTTTGATTCCCACTTCAGGCACAGGCAGCTCCTTGTGACTCTGGGCAAGTCACTTAACCCTCCATTGCCCCATGTAAGCCGCATTGAGCCTGCCATGAGTGGGAAAGCGCAGGGTACAAATGTAACAAAAATAAAATAGATACTATTGGAGATGCTACATGGAATGTTGCTACTATTGGAGATTCTACATGGAATGTTGCTACTATTGGACATTCTACATGGAATGTTGCTAGCAACATTCCATGTAGAAGGCTGCGCAGGCTTCTGTTTCTGTGAGTCTGACGTCGTGCAGGATGTCAGACTCACAAAAGCAGAAGCCTGCGCAGCCACATTGGTGATCTGCAAGGGGCCGACTTCTACATGGAATGTGTGCTAGAGGAATAGCAACATTCCATGTAGAATCTCAAATAGTAGCAACAGTGGAGGAGTGGCCTAGTGGTTAGGGTGGTGGACTTTTGTCCTGGGAAACTAAGGAACTGAGTTCGATTCCCACTTCAGGCACAGGCAGCTCCTTGTGACTCTGGGCAAGTCACTTAACCCTCCATTGGCCCATGTAAGCCGCATTGAGCCTGCCATGAGTGGGAAAGCACAGGGTACAAATGTAACAAAAAAAACAACAAAAACTATGGAACGCACTACCGAATGTCATAAAAACAATGCACGACCTAACAATCTTCCGAAAACTACTGAAAACTGACCTATTCAAGAAGGCATACCATAACGATCCATCCTAAACACTAAACAATTAGACTTTACATGAACTAGACAAAACCGAACTCTCTACACTTGACTGATAACCTCATTGCTACTAATGAAAGTTACACAATACGCACCTACCACTTTATTTCTCATGTCGGAAATGAACTCTCTATAGTTGATTATCTAACTTATGTTATAATTTACTCTATCACTCAGGAACCTCTATGCAATACCATATTGTATTCTATTTTACCATGTATGCGCCTTAATGCAATACTATTTGTAATTCTCTACCCGGAAATGGCGATCGCCATTACGGCATAATGTAAGCCACATTGAGCCTGCAAACTGGTGGGAAATTGTGGGATACAAATGGTACAAATGAACAATATGCTGGCCACCAACTAATTTGGGAGCTGTTTTTCTAAAGCTTAGTACATGCTAACAAAATTAGTGTGCGCTGAATGCTGCGTGTCCTATTTTATACCTGTAGGCCACATGGCAGTTACCCTGTTTCCCCGAAAGTAAGACATCCCCCGAAAATAAGACCTAGTAGAGGTTTTCCTGAATTGGTAGATATAAGGCCTCCCCCAAAAGTAAGACCTAGCAAATTTTTGTTTGAAAGCAGGGCCGCCGAGAGCCGGACAAGGCCGCCCCCCCACCCACCCTCCATCGCTCCCGGAACTAACCTTAAACACCTCCTTTCACCTTCGCAGCAAGCAGCAGCAGGGCAGACCTCTCCTTCCTTCCGTGCCCAGCCCTCGCGGACGTTACGTCAGGCGAGGGCGGACACAAAAGGAAGGAGTGGCCTGCCCTGCTGCTGCTTGCTGCGAAGGTGAAAGGCCTCGTTTAAGGTTAGTTCCGGGAGCGACGGAAGGCGGGCGGGCCAACCCCGTTCCAACCCCGATGTTTCCCCGAAAAATAAGACAGTCCCTGAAAATAAGACCTAGCGCATTTTTGGGGGCAAAAATTAATATAAGACAGTGTCTTATTTTCGGGGAAACACGGTAGCACAGGCTAATCCATTAGATCACACTAACCTTTACTAAATGGGTCCCTTAATTGGCTGTATAGGACATCTTTCCTAGATTCGTGTGCTACTGAAAAGAGGAGAAAGAACATTTGAGCTCTGCTCTATAAAACACATTAAGCCCAGATTTTACCACCCTTCAGGAAAGGGGCCTTTTAAGTAAGCATTAGGTTGCGTGGAGCTAGAAATATGGAAGATGCTGGCAGAAAAGGACAACTTGAGCCATCTAGATGCCTACGTCTTCCTGATTAATCTGTTAGTACACATCTACCTGATCTGTGTTCTTCTCCTTCTTTGCCATCAAAGTCCTTTGGTGTCTGTCCCAAGCAGATTTTGAATTCAGCCATTATTTTGGCTCCTTTCACCTCCGCTTAAATTGTGCTATAGGTGTCCACCAGCATTTTCTCATATTCCTTTTTCATTCCATTTTATCAATTATTTGTTATGTAAGCAAATGTGGGATACAAATGTCATAAATAAATACACCTTGAGCTTTTTATTCTATGAAAAATGTTGTCTTCTGATACTACAATGAAGCAAACACCTACTCTGCTCAATGGAAAAAGATATGAGCTAAATGCTTAAATAAATACATGTTTTTATACCATCAGGCTTATTTTCGAAAGAGAAGGGCGCCCATCTTTTGACACAAATCGGGAGATGGGCGTCCTTCTCCCAGAGTCGCCCAAATCGGCATAATCGAAAGCCGATTTTGGGCATCCTCAACTGCTTCCGTCGCAGGGACGACCAAAGTTCACTGGGGCGTGTCGGAAGTATAGCGAAGGCGGGACTGGGGCATGCCTAACAAATGGGCGTCCTCGACCGATAATGGAAAAAAGAAGGGCATTCCTGATGAGCACTTGGGCGACTTTACTTGGTCCATTTTTTCTTACAACCATGCCTCAAAAAGGTGCCCGAACTGATCAGATGACCACCGGAGGGAATCGGGGATGACCTCCCCTTACTCCCCCAGTGGTCACTAACCCCCTCCCACCCTAAAAAAAAAAAAAAAACTTTAAAAATATTTTTTGCCAGCCTCAAATGTCATACCCAGCTCCATCACAGCAGTATGCAGGTCCCTGGAGCAGTTCTAGTGGGTGCAGTGCACTTCAGGCAGGCGGATCCAGGCCCATCCTCCCCGTTACACTTGTGGTGGTAAATGTGAGCCCTTCAAAACCCACCAGAAACCCACTGTACCCACATGTAGGTGTCCCCCTTCACCCCTTAGGGCTATGGTAGTGTTGTCCAGTTGTAGATAGTGGGGTTTTTTTTTTGGGGGGGGGGGGGGTTGGGGGGTTCAGCACACAAGGTAAGGGAGCTATGCACCTGGGAGCAATTTCTGAAGTCCACTGCAGTGCCCCCTAGGGTGCCCGGTTGGTGTCCTGGCATGTCAGGGGGACCAGTGCACTACGAATGCTGGCTCCTCCCACGACCCAATGGCTTGGATTTGTTCGTTTCTGAGATGGGCGTCCTCAGTTTTCATTATCGCTGAAAATCGGAGACGACCATCTCTAAGGTCGACCTAAATTTCGCGATTTGGGCGTCCCCGACCGTATTATCGAAATGAAAGATGGACGCCCATCTTGTTTTGATAATACAGGTTTCCCCACCTCTTCGCCAGGAAGTCCTGCGAAGACGTCCTTAGGAAAACTTGGGCACTCCTTTCGATTATGCTCCTCCATGTCTCTTTCCCATTTTCCTTCTAGGCAACATACCTTTAACTCTTGCAATCTTTTTATGATTCAACTGTGCACCATTTTTAATAGCCCTTCTTTGAATTACCTCTTTTTCTAGATATGATCTGAAGAACTGGACATAAAAGTCAATAATAGACATAATAGTCAATGTGGAGTCTCCACCAAGTGTGGAACAGAGCAAAATTTCAGCTTAATCCTTCTGAAAATACAGAGGAGTCATAACAGGCCCTTTTTAGTAGCATTGCATCCAGTTTTACCTTTATATGCTACATTCACTTACTGGTTTGACTCACAATTCATTTTGAGAAAAACATTTATCAGTATTTACGTAAAACTTAAAGTCACCAAGAAGTGCTGGAACGTTCTTATGTTAAATGTTTTTTCCATCATTGTTCTGAAAAAGTATTCTTTATACCAGTGTTGAATGGCTGCATTAGGCATGATGAGAATCTCTAGGGGAGGGGAATACTTCTGTGAGTCAACTAGCCAGAGAGTTTCCTCCAAGTCCAATGACTGAAAGGAGAGGTCCCCTCTGATCCTAAGGCCAAGGGGGTTTACTATAAAGGAGAAAGAACTAAGGGGCCTTTTTACTAAGCTGCGACAAAAAGTGGCCTGCGGCAGTGCAAGCACATCTTTTGGGGGCACGCCGGACCAGTTTTTACTGTGTCCTGTAAAAAGGGCAAAGGGCCTTTTTATAAGGGTCCAGAAAATGGATGTGCGGCAAAATAAAAACCAGTGCATGTCCACTTTCGACGTGAGACCTTACCGCCACCCACTGACTTAGCGGTAAGGTCTCATGTGCGACCTGGGCGGTAGGTGTGCAGTGTGTACCCATTGCTGTTTACTGCCGGGTAAGCACCATGTGGTAGAAAATAAAAAATATTTTCTACCGCGTATTTTTGGCGCACACTAAATTCAGAATTAGCTCCCAGGACATGAGCGTGGGCCCTTACGCACCTTTGTAAAAAGGACCCTAAAATCAGAACCAACAAATTCTTAAGATGGCCAGCTTCTTTCTTCCTCCCTACCCTTACAGGGCTACTCCCATAGCCTCGCACATAACATGGGTAGAACTGTGCCCATTGCTTCCCCTCACCAGTCTTGGCTACTTAGGGGACGATGAGCCAGCAAACTGCCATGAAGCCTAGCATCAAGCCCACCAGCAGGCTTAGCCATTGTCTGCAGGAGTACATGGCCAATGCTCAACTTATGCCATTTGGAGTATTTTTCTTTCCACGCAATAACGTTCAAGGCCATAAAAGTATGCAAGGAGATAAATTTTTAAAAACTAAAATAATGAACTGCTTCCCCTTTTCTCCCCATTTGCTTGGCCTCATCATAAGGTAATTCTGTATCTCAACAGTGAAAAGTCAAGTGTGAGCGGGTTAAGGTAGGTTGAGGTCGCAACAGTTCCTGTACACCCAGGGGTGTGCTGGTAAATTTTTAACAACAGGCTCTTTTCTCCAGACGTAGCCAGCTCTGCAGTTGGAAGGGCAGGGGTGGCCGGGGGGAGCAACACTTGCCCTCTCTCTCCTCCCTCCCTTTCTTGCGGGCACGCTAGGCGTACCTTTGCTGGCAGCCACCACTCCCAACGTCTTCCTCTGAGCAGCATGCTGGAACTTCTCTCACATGCTCGAGAAGTCTCAGCCTGCTGCCCAGAGCTGGAAACAAGGAACGGGGAGCAGCAGTAGTCTATTTACTTGGCTGGCAGGGCTCAGCATCCACACCAGCAAAGTAACAGATAATTCAGCAGGGGGCCCAAGCCCACATTTTGGGAGCCAGTTGTTAAAGTAGCCATGGAGGGCCCTACTTTAACAACCAGCTCCCAAAATTCTTAAAAACTTAACAACCGGCTCTTGCGAGCCTGTGAGAGCCTGCTCCAGCACACCACTGTGTACACCTGATGCAGTGCTCAATGCTTGCCTGACTGCAGCAGAGGCTGCCACCTCTGTCACCACTCTTGTCCATGCTAGAGCTCAAGTTCAGCATATGGCCAGGAACCACCCCGATTATCTTCCAGGCCATAGCAGAGTCAGTGGAGGAGTAAGGTGAGCTGCTGGAAGCCTCGGAGGAAGAGAGCAGCACAATAGTAATTAACAGTGGCACCTTGATTCTGGAAGCCATGGGAGTAGGAGAAGCAATAACTAAAGGTTTTAGTGATAGAACGGCAGATTTAGTGGAGGTGGCAAGGAGAGACCTTGGAAAACTCAGAGAGCAATGGTGAAATGATTTCCAGAGGGAAGGAGCACCACACAGTGGTGCCTTGACTCTGCAAGCCATTGGAAGAGGAGAAGCAATGACTAAAGGTGTTAGATGGATGCGGGAGCAGATGCAGTGACGAAAACAAAGGAAGCAATCCCACCTCAATGAGATGTTTCCAGGGAGGGAGAGAAAAACAAACAAACAGACGCAACGACCTGGAGATGAAGGTTCCACTCCTGCCTTAGACTGATTATTAGGTTTGTATATCATTAGCAAGATGTATGTTCTATTTGTCAGGCAAATCAGATACTACATAAGTACATAAGTACATAAGTAGTGCCATACTGGGAAAGACCAAAGGTCCATCTAGCCCAGCATCCTGTCACCGACAGTGGCCAATCCAGGTCAAGGGCACCTGGCACGCTCCCCAAACGTAAAAACATTCCAGACAAGTTATACCTAAAATGCGGAATTTTTCCAAGTCCATTTAATAGCGGTCTATGGACTTGTCCTTTAGGAATCTATCTAACCCCTTTTTAAACTCCGTCAAGCTAACCGCCCGTACCACGTTCTCCGGCAACGAATTCCAGAGTCTAATTACACGTTGGGTGAAGAAACATTTTCTCCGATTCGTTTTAAATTTACCACACTGTAGCTTCAACTCATGCCCTCTAGTCCTAGTATTTTTGGATAGCGTGAACAGTCGCTTCACATCCACCCGATCCATTCCACTCATTATTTTATACACTTCTATCATATCTCCCCTCAGCCGTCTCTTCTCCAAGCTGAAAAGCCCTAGCCTTCTCAGCCTCTCTTCATAGGAAAGTCGTCCCATCCCCACTATCATTTTCGTCGCCCTTCGCTGTACCTTTTCCAATTCTACTATATCTTTTTGAGATACGGAGACCAGTACTGAACACAATACTCCAGGTGCGGTCGCACCATGGAGCGATACAACGGCATTATAACATCCGCACACCTGGACTCCATACCCTTCCTAATAACACCCAACATTCTATTCGCTTTCCTAGCCGCAGCAGCACACTGAGCAGAAGGTTTCAGCGTATCATCGACGACGACACCCAGATCCCTTTCTTGATCCGTAACTCCTAACGCGGAATCTTGCAAGACGTAGCTATAATTCGGGTTCCTCTTACCCACATGCCAGGGGTTAAGATTGTTCAACCTTTTTTTTTTTTTTTAATACCCTGCACTTTTTCCCACTCATGGCAGGATCAATGCGGCAGGCAATGGAGGGTTAAGTGACTTGCCCAGAGTCACAAGGAGCTGCCTGGGCCGGGAATCGAACTCAGTTCCTCAGTTCCCCAGGACCAAAGTCCACCACCCTAACCACTAGGCCACGATCCTCCTCCTCCTTTTCTTTTATGAGGTGGTATTTCTTGGTCGGTGTGCTTTCAGGATTTGCAGTAGGCCTTAGCACTGAATCCTGAGTCTAAAATAAATAATATTCATGTGTTGGTCGATCATATAGTAGCTTCAAATATACTGAAAATTCAGGTACGCAGAGGTAGAGAGGTAGCTCAGTAATCATCTGTTAGATTTAGGGGTTTAATTCAACAGGACCAATACAATACAGTGGGCTACGTTTTATAGCAATTTTGTTAGGTTTATGTGGATTGAATTTATTAACTTGATATACCGCTTAGTACAAAAGTTTTAAAGCAGTTCACAATAAAACTGACTATTCAGCTGCTAAATACTGGAGCAATTAAGAGAACCATTCAACCTATGGTTGATATGGGCATGGCTTGGAAATTGGAGTGGCCTTAGTGGTTAGGGTGGTGGACTTTGGTCCTGGAGAACTAAGTTTGATTCCCACTTCAGGCACAGGCAGCTCCTTGTGACTCTGGGCAAGTCACTTAACCCTCCATTGCCCCATGTAAGCCGCATTGAGCCTGTCATGAGTGGGAAAGCGCAGGGTACAAATGTAACAAAAATAAAATAGATACTATTGGAGATTCTACATGGAATGTTGCTACTATTGGAGATTCTAACATGGAATGTTGCTATTCCACTAGCAACATTCCATGTAGAAGGCTGCACAGGCTTCTGTTTCTGTGAGTCTGACGTCCTGCACGTACGTGCAGGACGTCAGACTCACAGAAGCAGAAGCCTGCGCGGCCACATTGGTGATCTGCAAGGGCCGACTTCTACATGGAATGTTGCTAGTGGAATAGCAACATTCCATGTAGAATCTCAAATAGTAGCAACAGTGGAGGAGTGGCCTAGTGGTTAGGGTGGTGGACTTTGGTCCTGGGGAACTAAGGAACTGAGTTCCATTCCCACTTCAGGCACAGGCAGCTCCTTGTGACTCTGGACAAGTCACTTAACCCTCCATTGCCCCATGTAAGCCGCATTGAGCCTGGCATGAGTGGGAAACATGAGTGGGAAAGTGCGGGGTACAAATGTAACAAAACAAAAAAAAATTGAAGTTCTATCAAAACATCACAGAAATAAATCATTTAAGTTCACAAAGGAGAGAACACGGTTACCAATTCAAGGGCAATGTTCAGTTTTGGTGTAACTTATTTTTAATACTTTTATTTATATAATTGATTATAAAAAAAGACCTTTTTCGGTTCTTCTCATACTTCATTTTTTTCTTCTGACACAGCTTTATAAAATCGCATCTCGTGCACATGAATTGAACAGCTCCATAATGTTATGAACATCTACTTGAAGTATTTGGGGTGTGATACTATCTTCCATATTAAGTTTGTTTTGAGAGAGTCTTAATGACAAGAGGTGGACAAATTACAGTCTCTGGAGGATTTCAATTTGATTTCTAGTGGTTAGTCTGTCACTTTAACCAGAAGGGATAATTGTTGTCAGCTGTTGGACCTCTAGGGACAACATACTTTTCCAACCCATTTGGACTCTAACCCCAACAAAATCTTTGGGCTCAAAGGTTTGTTCCATTCTGCTTTATGAATCTGTTTATAATGAATAGTTCTGAGTATTTTTCATGACTGGTCTTTGCTGCAGGTTATCCATTGCTGCTAATAATACACCAGAATTAACCAAGTGTGTTATATCAAGGGACGGAAGATCACATGGCACCTGGTGCAGAGAGCTTTAAGGAATTAATAAGAGTCCATCTTTTAGAATAAGGAATAAATCGGTCCTCGAGGGCTGCAACCCAGTCAGGTTTTCAGGATTTGCCCAAAGAATATACATGAGATCTATCTGCACACACAGCTTCCATTGTATGCAAATAGATTTCATACACTTTCATTGCGGAAACCTTGAAATTCTGAGTGGCGCTTGAAGACCGAGGTTAAGGAACGCATCACGTTCAAAGTATGCTCACTAGTTCACAAAATTATCCCTGGAGACGCACCAGCTTACATGTCAGACCTGATAGATTTACCACCTAGGAATGCCAAAAGACCATCCCGCACATTCCTTGATCTGCACTTCCCCAGCTGCATAGGAATGAAATACAAACTAATGCATGCGTCAAATTTTAGCACACAGTTATGGAACACACTGCCGTGCGGATTAAAATCGATCTACGAAAGAACGAACTTCCGCATACTACTGAAGACCCATCTCTTTAATAAAGCATACCACAAAGATCAACCAATGTGAATATGCAACAACTCGCCCATCTATGTTTAGAACTGTTCCACTATATCTGCTTGTATATTATAACTTTGTTTTAATTATCATCATGCTGACCAAGACTTTGCAATACTAAATGTCTATTTACTAATATTCTTCCACTACTCATGATATATTGTAAGCCACTTTGAGCCTGCAAAAAGGTGGGATAAGGTGGGATACAAATGCAACAAATAAATAAATAAAAAAATCCACCCCTGGAATAAATTTGTAAAGCTTCACAGCTTGAGGAACAGAAAAAGGAGAAGCTCCTGCTACAGTAAAGCCCAACAAAGAAACCAGACAGAAAAGGGCAACAACCCCTACCCCGGCTGCACTATATCATTCATGTCTAAGGACTTCAGCCTTCTGTCACTGTTCCTTTGGTAAAAATGAAGAACAGAGTCATGAGCGAGGAGACTGTTGTTTACTGTGTCACCATTGTTCTTTTGGGAATGCAGAGGGGGAAAAAAATAAATTGCTATTTTAATTTTTTGCTGGTGCATGTTGTGCGCAATGATCAAAACAGCCTTACTTTTTATTAGGCATCGTGCCAAGGTGATATTTAATGAAAATAAGACTTGAAGAACAGAGAAAGGCTGATACAAAGAATGCATTTGAAAGTTTTTTTTTCTTTGAAAATGTGCAGTTTGTTTTAATTTTTTTTTTTTGGTTCCTTGTCATTAGTTAAGATTGGCATCTGAGCTTAATGAGAGAAAGCCAGTTGATGCTTCATAAGCAGTAGTCTATTAGAATTCTCCTTTGGTAAATGTTAAAGCATTTGTGTACAGAAAAACAACACAAAACAGACACCCCATTGAAAAAAGCAGAGAGCAAAGAACATAATTACAACTAGTCGTTCTGAAGCGGTCTCTTAGAATTTAATCAACACTGAGGCAAGCTGTGTGTTTGTGTGTTTGTTTTGGGATTAATGGGTGAAGTCCGTTCATGTGGAAATGAACCAGAATTTTACTGTGACTAGAATCTGTCATTAAAAAGCAGTTATCAAAGGCACACAGTACACATTGAGCTTTTACTGCTAATGACAAAAAAATCTTTCCTTTTTTATGCCGTGCCTTTTTTTTTTTCCTTCATATGTTATTCCCTCTGCCCCGTTCTTGGTGGATTGAGCAGAAGCATGACTGGAAGAGAGCTTTGGTGAAAGGCGGCAGTTCTAAGATTTATGGATCAATAAAGCAGACAATTACAGCTTGTTTATAAAAGAAAAAAAAATCTTCTCAGCCCTTAGAGCAACATTGAGGCTCTAATAATGATAACTCTGGCATCTAGCTGGAAACTATAAAAGTCAATAGAAAGATATAGGATTTCAATAAAATTATGACACGAGATAAACCTTACCCCAGGAAAAATTTTCACTAGGGATCGGGCCTTGCTTCAGTTAGATTTGTAACTTTAATTTGTTTCTCATTGATTTTGGGGTTGTTTTTTTTTTTGTAACTAATTAGAAAGTCACTGGCTGATTCTCTCAAAAGAGCTGATGGTTAATGCGCAGTGCGCATGCGGAGCTCTGACTTAGCTAATAAGCTTCATCGATAGCAGGCAAAGCAATGAAATCTGGATGACTGGAATTGATTCCCCCTCCCCCCCCCCCTGTTTTCTCTGGTGTTCTACTGCGTTCTCGATCTCGCTTCTTGCAAAAAAAGGCATTGGCCTATGTTGACTTTGTCTCTGTTCTCATCCCATCCTACTGTCTCTCCTTCCTCTGTTCTCATCCCATCTCAGCAAGCACACAGAGCAAGGACGGTATTGGGGATATCCATTGCTTATGGCACGTTTACTAAGATGTGCTAAGGAGTTAGCATAGGTTTTAGCTCACACCAACCATTAACGCCACTCCGTGCTACTACCTAGCACATGTTAACGGTATAAGGCCAGTGCTAACTGCTTAAATGCAGGAAGGGGTGAGGACTGGGTGGGGCTACACGTTGCATGGTAGGTAGCGCGTGCTGTCAAATGCACAGTTAAGGACCACCACCTCAGTAGGCGGCATTCGATGCCTTCATGCTTATAGCACCTGGAAGTAAGACGTGTTAGTGAACTTGTCTGCGCAGAAATTGCAGGGAGAATGCTGGGCACGCCCCAACAGTTACCACAGAGCATTTGCACTTAAGGTGGGTTATGTTTGGCTTTTAACCTGCGTTACGTACAAACACCTAACACCTTTTAGTAAAACATGCCCCCTGAGTGATTTACTTCATCTGCTGGACTCTTTTGGCATAGGAGGACCTGTTTGAGGGCTTTTTGACTACAAGAACTTACCAGGTCATAGTGAACTCCGCTACTTCTGATCCGTGGAAGGCCTCCTGTGGGGTTCCACAGGGTTCTCCCCTTTCACTCCTACCTTATTCAATATAATGATGATGCCTTTAGCCTCCGCTCTAGCAAAATTGGACCTCAACCCTTTCATCTATGCTGATGCTATTACAGTCTACATCCCCTTTCGCACCACAGTATCAGAAATTGCTAACCTCATTGATGCCTGCTTTACCACCAGAGCATTGGGCTCAGGTATTCCGTTTCAAATTGAACAAGGACAAAACACAGTGTCTCATACTCTCGTCCATCCACACCCCAGTTTCTGACACAATGCTTCCAGTATTGGGCTCTGCTCTTCCGATTGCAAACAGCCTGTGGCTGGACAATCATGTGCACTTGGTCTCCAAATGTCTTGTCCACAAGGAAGGTGAGCCCTTATGTCCCGTAAGGCCTCGAAGGACCTCAAAGGACAGCCGTGCAACCCCAAGTCTTCACCCATGGCAACCGCCGTTCACCAAGGGTTGAGCCCCCAGCTGCAGGCGGTCAACGGGACTTCAGGAACCGCGGGGTTGACGGACTGACCGGGACTGGAACCAGAAGAGAAGCGGGCAGGTGGAATAGAGACGTCCACAAACAGGCAACAGATCAGGGCAGGCAGCTAACAGCATAGTCAGAGTCAAGCAAGAGGTCATGGCAGGCGGCTAGCAGAGTAAACCAGGAAACAGTCCAAAAGTCCAAAAACAGCCACACCAGGAAACCAACTGAACACAGGAACCACGGAGACTGGCCTCGGGTAACAGAACCTGAAGCAACATCCTATCTCAGGCTCATTCCTTAAATACTGTTCGGCAGTCAGCCACCCAGCCCCAGTAGACATAGCCAGCCAATCAGAACTTGGTTATCGACAGAACCCTTCTGATTGGCTCTGACCGATCTCCCAGGCGGATCTATCGTGCTGGCCTTCCAGTCTAACTCCTCTGAGGCGGAGCTTTGGGTTCCCGCGCCCGAGAATGAAGAAGATGCCGGCCATCGCGCCTCGGCGCCCTTTCCCTTACTGGCGCAAACACAACCCCCGTAGCCGGCGATCGAGAGTCCGGCAGCCGCGATCGCCGGCCTCCGGCCTCGGCCCCGGACTGGGCGGCCACCACCACGGCGAGCCCCAGCTCCCCTCCGTGGCCTCAAGAAAGCCGGCCTTCGTCGTGGTGGACGCCAGCTCCTGCTCCCCGCGGAGGAGCAGCCGGAGGGAGCAACGGATGTGACACCAAAAAAATGTTCCACGCCATGTGGAGGCTCCAGCGCATAAGATACTTCCTTACTAGGGATTTGTTCCCTACACTTGTCCACTGGCTTGTCCTCTCCCACTTGGATTATTGCAGCGGAATTTATGCAGGCTGCCAGGCCTCCCTGTTGAAAAAGTTCCAAACAGTACAGAACACTGCCACGAGACTCATCCTAAGAGAATGACGCTTTGCACATGCCGAACCCTTGCGCTTCAAATTGCATTGGCTGCCTGTTCAGGAGCGCATTGCCTTTAAGCTCTGCTCCTTGACCCATAAAATCATCTATGGGGCTGCCCCGGATTATATGCACCCCTTGATCGACCTTCCGCCCAGGAATGCCAATCCTGCTGCTCGGTCCTATCTCCATCTACACTTCCCGAACAGTAAGGGTGTCAAGTACAAGAAGATCTTCGCTTCGTCCTTCCGCTATTGGAATCCTAAACACTGGAATGCTCTCCCACAACACCTTAAAACTCAAGCAGACCACACCCTCTTCAAGAAGTTGTTGAAGACCTACTTCTTTGCTAAGAGTTACTCCCCACTTTACACCGCTGACTGATGCACCCTCCCTGACCCTCACCCTGCTTAGCTTCACCCTGTTAGATGCTGTTCCCCCTGTCTACTCCTTGTATACTTTTCTTACTTTCCTATTTTGTAACTTAACTTTTTGTAAGCCACATTGTGCCTGCATGAGTGGGGAAATGTGGGATATAAGCGAACCATAAATAAATAAATAAATAAAAAGTACAATCTAAATCACTTAGCATGCATCAACCTATGAATTAGATGTGTGAAACAGAAAAATAACATAAATTGTGGAAATAAAGCCTAGAATGAAACAAAAATGTTTGCCATGCATATCTCTAGAAAAGACAGACTTTGATCTTGATTAATAAGCTTTATGTGACGTGCTTTTCTAGCGTGGCCAACTGCAGACCTGGGCAAACAGGAAGAACCTCTACAAGAGAACAGAACAAACAGAAGAAAGTAGAGGCTGGCCAAAAAGACGATACAACACAGGAGAAGTAGTTTAATATTACTTTATTCACAGTACCAGTGGAAAGACCAGACACGATTGGGGTTTCGGTGGCACAACCCGCCTGCCTTGGGGGTCACAATCAACTCTCTATAGGCAAGGAAGCTATCATTCTTGAACTATGCATTTTTACATATCTCGCTTTTATTTATATTTTTGTAACTCAGTGATGTGTTTACAATTTGCCAACTTTTCGTAGCGCTGAAAGAAGAGTAACCTTATTGCAAGGCATGGCTGAAGCCACTGAACACAAGTTTCTCACTTAGCACTTCTCCTGTGTTGGATCGTCTTTTTGGCCAGCCTCTACTTTCTTCTGTTTGTTCTGCTGTTGTGCTAATTCATTCCCCTTTTTCTGTTGTAAGCTCTAATTCTAATAACAGCAGAAAAACAAGTGAGACTGTTGTTAGAGGTTGTGTGAAGAACAGCCTGGGGTCAAATCCATACATTTCAATCAGGCCACCTATAAATTTGAACACCAGTCTGTACATTTGTGAGGAGAATGATTACTTTGCTGTTGTATCTTGTGCCCCGGGTCAGGTTATGTACCATTTTTCCTTGGAAAGAGCTAGTTTGCACTTCTCGATATGTTCTTTCTGTGTGTGTACTTGATATCACAGACCTGTTATGAGGAGAAAGCAGTTTTTTACCATATGCACTGCTGGCTATTTCCATTGCCTGTAGAAACACTTCCACATTTTAGTAGAGGAAGGTAAGACTGGATTGCTGTGCCTCTTTGCTTTCTTGTTTTGGCACAGATGCTACTCATAGTATCACAGTCTTGTTTGTGTTAAATCTTTGGGGTAGGGGTTTAACTATAGGTCCTTAATAGATCTTCTGTACCACTGAATAGTTACATTTGTTTAGAATATTTTTGATTGATTATATAATAGTTCATGTCTCTCTTTCCCTTATGATGGGAGCTACTTACATCTATTTTCCTTTAGGGGTTTTCTTTTTTTAGGTTGATGTTTAATGCCTATAATGTGATATAATTTCTTGACTCTTTATTTTGAAATTAAGCATTAAAATCTTAAATAATAATAATTTAAAAGTTCTTCAGTTGTTGGAAAGAACTGGGCTCGATGGGAATCGATGTCCTACTACAGCCCTGGTCAGAGACACGTGTACTGTCTTCCGTCCTTCGTTCATGGTAGGCCGCATATTCAAAAGGATCACACTGCACTGGAGTCAAATAATTCTCATATTCCCAGATTGGTCATGAAGGCCATGGTACATGGACCTGATTTGATGACTGGACAGTGATTCTCTCCATCTTCCACAGGTACACAGCCTACTGAAGCTAGGTCCGGTGCTCATGGAGGATCTATGTCCCTTTGGTTTCATGATTTGGCCATTAAAAGGGCTTAGTTGAGATGAAATTGTTATTCTGATTCTGTCATTGCAACCTTGCTTCAGGCTTGGAAACTCTCTATGTCCATGGCACATGTGAAGGTGTGGAGGATGTTCAAGGGCTGGTGTTCTGAGCATGGACTTTCTCCCTTCTTTGCTCAGATCGCACACATCCTAGCATTTCTCCAGGCAGGTATTCAGAAAGGATTGGCAATGGGTTCTCTAAATGTTCAGGTTGCAGCTTTGGCCTGTTTCAGGGGCTGACTACAGAACAAGTCTCTGGCACTTCATCCAGATATCACTCAATTGTTGCAGGGAATGGGCCGCTTGTGGCCGTCCCTTTTGTATGCAGTGTCCAAAGTGGGACCTTAATCTTGTCTTTTGGGCTTTTCAGACCCCTCTCCTTTTCAGCCATGCCAGAAGGCCGCCTTGAAAGATCTTACACTAAAGAAACCATTCGTGCTGGCTGTTGTGTCGGCACATAGGGTTTCAGAGCTTCAGACTCTCTCTTCAGACCCCCTTTCTCTGCTTTTCGGAGGTGGGGGTCTCCCTGCATACACTTCCTTCCTTTCTTCTGAAAGTGGTATTAGTATTTTAAATTAACCAATCTGTGGAGCTTACATCCTTTCGCAGAGAGGACGACAAGGCTCAGTATTCTTCCTTGAAGCTTGATGTGTGTAGTGGCCTCATTAGATATCTGGAAGTCATGAACGAGTTCCACAAATCAGACAGACTATGCTTTTTGGTAAACAGAAGCTTCTCCTCCTGACTTCTAAGCCCACAGCTGGTAGACTGCCAAAGGAGACTATTGCATCAGTTTAGTTGCTTGTGGGGGAAGCAGGCTGCTTAGGCCTTGCAGGCTCATTCTAAAAGGTATACAGTAACATCCTGGGCAGAGACTACTTTACTGTCTCTGGTGGATATTTGTAAGGTGGTGACTTGTTTGACACTGCACACTTTTGCCAAGCACTACAGGATGGATGTTGTGGCATGCCCGGAAGCCACTTGGGGCTTCAGAATTCAGAGTGGCGGTGCCAGGATCCCTCCCACTCAAGGGATTGCTTTTAAACATCCCACAGGTTCTGGAATAACGAGAGGTTATGTAATAGAAGGAGAAATTAGGTCTTCTGATAATTTTCTTTCCATTACTCCTTCCCACTATTCCAGAGGCCCGCCCAAGATTTCTGAGATGTGTAGTTGGTGCAAAGTAATGGTCCAAATAATGACTGTCACCTTGCATGGTGCTTCCTACTTATCTCTTGTTCTCTACAAGTTGTCCAGAGATGAGAGAGGTCCATGCATGTTTGCTCATCTGGTTAGTGTTAGGTTAGCGAGTTATTTAAAGTTGTTGTGTTTATTCTGAGTTTATGTTTACTGCTTATCTACTTAAATATTGAGGAGCTGAAGTGGATGCCAAGACAGATATGTCTCAGCTCAGTTTTTTGTTCTCTGTCTCCATCTGCTGGTTAATGGACACAACTATCCCACAGGTTCTGGAATAGTGAGAAGGACCAATTAAAATTAAATTATCATCAGGTAAAACCTAATTTCTCCTTTAATCTGATGGCTGTTCCATGAGCATGCAGCAGACACCTTATCATTCTGTTCTTTATTTTTAGCTTTAAAAATGGCTTTGCTGGTGAGTAGTTTTCATATGAACTATAACAATACAAGGGGATTGGTATGAATGATTCTGCAGTCTTTGAATTCAATAGCCGCAGGAACTAGGAAGACAGACAACCTCTGTCTAAGATCTGCATAGTAGAATTTCCATGAACAACAACTTAGGCTTTAGTTTTAATGGAAAGGACTTGGTTCCCTATAATTTATACATTTATGAAAATTGTCTGTTTTTCCTTTTTGTTTAATAACATAGTATACAGTGACAGAAATAGACCGACCAAAACTGTGTAGTCTGCTTATTCTATGCACAAGAATGTATCCTAGTTGACAGCCATAAAGCATGGCTGCTTTTAAGCTATCTCGCTATAACCATAGGTGGGTTCTATTTTACTTATTTGGAAAAGGAACTAAGCTGGGTTTACTGTAACCAAGGGTGAGAAAACACATGCAAATCAAGACTTTTTGGTTTATTCTTCTTCTTCTCAGTGGTGTAGCCACAGGTGGGCCTGGGTGGGCCACTTAGGGCACAGGCCCACCCAACAGTAGCACACATTTAGTGTGGGAATCCCAAGCTCCACCAGCTGAAGACTTCCCCCTGATGGTAACGAAAACACTACTCTCCATGATACCGGCATCTGCGCATGCTCAGTTTTCAGCGCATGCCTGCTGCAGACTGCCAAAGTAGAAAGAAGTGTTTTTCTGCTGGCTGATATATTTTTATGGGGGTGGGGGTGAACACTTGGTGCCCACCCACTTCTTGCCGAGGCCCACCCAAAATCTCTTGTCTGGCTACGCCCCTGCTTCTTTTGGAATATTTCTAAAACTCATCTTTCATGTTGAAAGTGTAGCATATGTTGGGTAGATCAGTGAAACAACACCTATTTTAATGCAATTTGAACTGCATTTTTTAGACTGCAGGATGTAGAAGGGTGTTACAACTTTTACAAGGCACTGTACGAAAATGTTGCAAACAAAATACAATTAGTCTAGGTATTTTGTTTCAAGGAAAATAAGGAAGATGTTCTTCGGGCAACTGGATTTGGACAAAGACAATTTAAAATGAGTCTCCAGTTAATAATACGAAGAACGCCTTGCTTGGGATTTGAAACAGAAAATGGTTGCTCTAATCTCTCTGACCTCTTTTGCAACTTTCTTTAAATTAGTCACCTTATTTTCTAATTCCTCTTACTCTCTTACCTATATGCTCCTTCTTTGCTTATACACTACGCTGCCTATTAAAATGATCTATTACTAAGTTGATATTGTAAGTAGTATACTATACTATACTTTGTATTATTTGAATATCTTTACTGATGCAATTGTCTATTGCTTATGTTTGATTTATTCTTACTGTACCCCGCCATGAGTGAATTCTTTCAAAAAGGCAGTAAATAAATCCTAATAAATATCTCAATAAAATGTTTAAAGTTAAAAAGAACCCAGCCATACCTGTTAAAGGGGGCTGGGCACAACCTGGCCGAAGGCCTGTAAGGACAGGGATGGGGGAGGGCGGGGAAAAGCAAGGGAGGGACAGCAGAGAGTCAGGGTAGACAAGGAAAGGGTTAACAGGCGAAAGGGGAGGGGAGGAAAGAGAAGAAAGGGAAAAAGGAAGGGACACGTCGGAGACTCCCTTTTCGAACTGAGCAGCGGGAGCAGAGCAGCGCTGCATGTTGGCAGCCGGGTAAAAGAAAGAACGGGGGCACAGCATGTCTCCTAGCTTAGACTGTTGGGGGCCAGGACAGCGGTTTGGTAAGATGGGAGGGCATCCTTAAACAGGGTGCACCAGGAGCCAACGGGTGCTTGAAATTGGCACAGGCGACGCCCAGGATGCTTAGACGGCAACCTGTGGGCCATACTAGGCATTTGTGAGATAGAAAGCTGTGTACCCATGGTGTAGCATGTTGTGATATATTGTTATAACAATAGTTATGTTATCATGTTGCTTGAATTGTAATGTAAAACGTTCCTGGCTGCGGCCAAATAAATCCAACTTTCTTCAAGATGGCCTCCAGTGTGGTATGTGTGGGATAGAAAGGGATGGTCCGAGCATGTGCAGAGTGCCCGAATTGTGAGCTCCATGTGCTAAATTCTATTTGTAATGCTGAGATCTTCATTCATGGGATTGGTCAAAACAACTAGTTTACCTATCCTTTAGTAACACTGGGTATATAGGGGTATCTCTTTCAAAACCCCAAATCATTAGATAATACCATTCTATTCAGCAAGAATTTTCTTAAAAACAAATTAGAACAACAAAAAGTAGGAGATTGAGGTGAATGGCAACCTCCATCTTGCCGGGTACTTGTAACCTGGATTGGCTCCTGTAGGAAACAGGATGTTGGGCTTGATGGACCTTCGGTCTGTCCCAGTATGGCAGTATTTATGCACTGCTGCTGAATTGGGGAAAATGAGGCCTGGTAGAGCCTATTGCCCGATGTCAGTTTCTGAAAGAATAAAGCTGAGCTGCACACTCACTCATAATGACCTGTTCCGCTTTCTATCACTATACAGCGTTTAAAGATATCTTTTTTTAGATCTGCTTACTAAAAAAAACCACTCTGCACAGACATCAAGCAGAAGAAAGCTTGCCAGTGAGAACTCTCAGTTTAAGTAAACATAAGTGCATTACAGAAAATTATGGTGGGGGATTTAGATTACTCCATAACAATCTAGAACTAAAGCACCACATTCCAGAACATGAACACTCTTAGTAAGTGTAGATGGTCTTTATCATTGTATTGTATTGTAACATTTATAACCCGCGCTTTCCCACTTGTTAGCAGGCTCAATGCGGCTTACAATAAAACATTGTGCAATGAAACATTCGTATCTGCCATCATTGAGAAATGAAGTGGTTTTTTTTTACTTGCATGAACTGGAGGTTGGGTGGCAGGGACAGTGCTGGGCAGACTTATACGGTCTGTGCCAGAGCCGGTGGTTGGGAGGCAGGGATAGTGCTGGGCAGACTTATACAATCTGTGCTAGAGCCAGTGGTTGGGAGGCGGGGCTGGTGGTTGGGAGGCGGGGATAGTGCTGGGCAGACTTATACAGTCTGTGCCAGAGCCGGTGGTTGGGAGGCGGGGCTGGTGGTTGGGAGGCGGGGATAGTTCTGGGCAGACTTATATGGTCTGTGCCCTGAAGAGCATAGGTACAAATCAAAGTAGAGTACACACAAAAAGTAGCACACATGAGTTGTCTTGTTGGGCAGACTGGATGGACCATGCAGGTCTTTTTCTGCCGTCATCTACTATGTTACTATGTATGAAGTCTTTATTAACAGGTTAAATATACAATAAAAGGAAGAAATAGAGCACCAAACCACAGAATATCGTTCTACATTCTCCTTAACTGTTTGGTACATAACAATAACAGTCCTTGTTAACCTTCCACTTGAAGACTCAGAGCACTTCAAAATTTATGAAACGTTATTTTAATTAACCAGTCCCCCCCCCCCCCCCCACGAAGTTTGTTTGTTTTTTAATGTAGATGTTGCATTATTGCTTATCTGCTTCAATCATGCTACCTTTTTAATTACATTATTAAACTGTTGCATAAACTGCCACCCTTGGGCTTCACGTGGCCACTCCAGACACAAAATGGTCCTGTTAATGGACACAGACCACCAGATGGATCACATTCCCTAATAACCAAAAGGTGGCTTTGGATCTCAAATTTACATCTATAGAATTAACATGTTGAGCTTTAATACAGTCAATTTTATGGAACACTTTATATATTACTAGTAAAAAAAAAGGCCCGTTTCTGGAGCCAATGAAACGGGCGCTAGCAAGGCTTTCCTGTGCCCCCCCCCCCCCCACCCGTCGTCGATGTGGGTGAATTGCTCCGCCTCCGCCCTCAAAGTCATAACGTTTGACGCGAGGGCGGTGAATTGCTCCGCCTCCGCCCTCAACGTCATAACGTTTGACGCGAGGGCGGTGAATTGCTCCGCCTCCGCCCTCAACGTCATAACGTTTGACGCGAGGGCGGGGCCCAGAGACTGTGGATTTTCGAGGCTTCAGAGCTTCGAACATACGAACCTGGCTTCAGTGACGTCAGAAGCCAATAGAACGTTGAGGGTGAGTTTTATATATATATAGATATTTTATATATATATATATATAGATAATAACCACAGTGGGAAAAAAAAAAAGAATTGTAACACAAAAGGTCACAAAGAAAGGGATGACGACAGAAAGAGAAGCTGTTGGATATAGATATGAAATTGTTCCATTTTGGTTTTATAAGAAATCCACACAGCCTCCATTGAAGTTGCTACCAGACTGAGTTAGAGAATCACAAGGCTAATGACTGAAAAATTACTGCCCATCTGCCCGAGATTGTTGAAAGCAATCATTATCCGCTTGAATGGTAGAACTCCCCCAGTTGCTCAGACTGTGATCAAAGTGTATCAGACTACCTCTTCCGTACCCCATATCCCTCTGCCTCCTACTTTTCTGATTCAGCTGACCCACTTAAACTAGCAGACAGGTTTTACCACTTTGTCCTGGCTATTCATGGAAAGATCCATCAGGCATGGCCAGACACTTACTGCAACAACAACCACAAAGGATATGCCGTTAATAAGCAGTAAGATAAGCAAGGACAGATCAAAAGAATTCATTATTTCTAATCATACATTAATTGTCCCTGCTATACTCTGATGTCTCCCATCTTCAACTGCATTTTGTGGTTATTCAACTCCATTACTTACTAAAAGGAGGTAAAAAAAGAATGTGCGTTTGTTTAGATCAAGAAGGGAAGTAATTATAGAGGAGGAGAGAAGACAAACAAAGCCGCTGCTGAACTGGGCTATTCATTTCATAAGCTGTTAACACTGCTTCAGTGTAGCCAGAGTCCTGTTACATAAATACTCAGGTCACCTTGCCAGCGTTACATCTCACAAACAATGCTGGGTGCTCATCTTCCTTTGCTTTTCTTCTGATATGATGTATTGTCTAATGCACTTTTAAGCAAGGAAAAAGTAGGTCTTACCTGATCATTTTCTTTCCATTAGTCCTTCCTATTATTCCAGAACCCGTGGGAGAGTTATGTCCATCAACCAGCAGGAGGAGATAGAGGACTGAAAACTGAGCTGAGACATATCTGTCTTGGCATCCAGTTCAGTTCCTCAATATTTAAGTAAACAAGCAGTAAGAATCTCATAATAAGTACACACTAATACAAAATAGTAACTAATACACTAATACACAATAGTAACCACTGGTGAACAACAAGTCGAAACCCACTCAACTTTGTGATAGGAGGAAAAGACCTCAGACACTGCAAAGTATTCCTACCTGTCCTGTGCTTTCAGCGATTATTATAATCAGTGGTCAAAAACTTCCTCCTCCACCATAATTTTTCAAAATGTTTTTTCTATAATCAAATACATATCTTTAAAGCAGATGCTTTATGTTGTCTTAAATCGTCATCATTTAATTTTTAAAACTTGAAGCAGCTCTATCCAAACAACATGCTGCAGCGACACTGATCTGAATGAACAGATCACGACAGGCACCCGTTTCATCCCAGCTTCATCAGAGGATCTTCATGTCGGTCACCTAAAACCAGGGGTGTGCTGGTAAATTTTTAACAACGGGCTCTCTCTCCGGGCACAGCCAGCCCTGCAATCTGGGGGGCCAGGGGTGGACTGGTGGGGAAAACTCATGCCTCCCTCCCACCCCACCCCCCCCTTTGTGAGGGCACGCTAGGCATACCTTTGCTGGCAGGGATGCTGAGTTCCACCAGCCATCACTCCTCGCTACTTGTTTCTGGCTCTGAGCAGCATTCTGGGACTTCTCTCGCATGCACGAGAAGTCCCAGCCTGCTGCTCAGAGCTGAAAACAAGGAGCGGGGAGCAGCCAGTTGTTAAAGTAGCCATGGGGGTGGGCTACTTTAACAACCAGCTCCCAAAATTCTTAAAAATTTAACAAACGGCTCTGGCGAGCCTGTGAGAGCCCACTCCAGCACACCACTGCCTAAAACACAAAGCAATATGGGAACCATCTGTAAAACATAGTGAATCCAACGCAGATATTTCTATTCCTGCATCAATAGCCATACTTGATCATAACCACAACTAATCATGTGGTTTATATATTATGTTGTAATTCCAATAAAATGTAGGTAAGACAACAAGATCTTTACATATCCGCATGAATGCGCATTGCTCCACTATAACAAGAAACCAGAGGCACCTTTATTGCAAATTGTTCCAACGATGTCCGACACCTTTGATAATCTTGTTTTGCTATAGAGTTTTTCCTTCAGTTTTTCTGTCTCGTCTTCCGCCAGGGTCGCTTTACTCATACTACCCCTCTCCTCAAGACCCTTCACTGGCTCCCTATCCGTTTTCGCATCCTGTTCAAACTTCTTCTACTAACCTATAAATGTACTCACTCTGCTGCTCCCCAGTATCTCTCCACACTCGTCCTTCCCTACACCCCTTCCCGTGCACTCCGCTCCATGGATAAATCCTTCTTATCTGTTCCCTTCTCCACTACTGCCAACTCCAGACTTCGCGCCTTCTGTCTCACTGCACCCTACGCCTGGAATAAACTTCCTGAGCCCCTACGTCTTGCCCATCCTTGGCCACCTTTAAATCTAGACTGAAAGCCCACCTCTTTAACATTGCTTTTGACTCGTAACCACTCGCCTCCACCTACCCTCCTCTCCTCCTTCCTGTATACATTAATTGATTTGATTACTTTATTTTTTGTCTATTAGATTGTAAGCTCTTTGAGCAGGGACTGTCTTTCTTCTATGTTTGTGCAGCGCTGCGTAAGCCTTGTAGCGCTATAAAAATGCTAAATAGTAGTAGTAGTAGTAAACATGGCATCACTGATAGGATTTTACTGCAACGCGAGTTAGAGTAGATTTTCCATTTAAAGATTCTTGAACCAAATGGACTGAATACCAGTTTGGAGTTGTTTCATGTAATCTTCCTTAGATCTCTTTCTCTTTTGGGATGTTTTATGATGCAGCTTCCAGTTTGTGATTGAAAACTTTGCAGACAGAGGTAACGTTTTCTCATTCAGCAATAGAGCGGCACATGGGCAGCAAGCATTGCAAGTATGGCTAATGATTTAGGAATAGTACAATCCAAAAGGACAAGTGGGAGAAAGTGTTGACTGTGGCTACCAGTGTACATATATCAATTGTTAAAAAAGTTGGGGGAAAAGACCTGAGATGCCTGTGCCTCTCTTTGCGCTGTTATGCCATATGGTACAGCGATTTCATCACAGTGCTGGCTTCAATCACAGGTCATAACCCCCCCCCCCCCCCAATTCAAATTTTATAATTATATAGTTGTGCAAGACCAACTTTTCAAAAATGTGAAAAAAAAGATAAGAAACAAACTTATCTTGTGGGCAGCAGTGTACTGCAGTAGCGAAACGTCCCTACGGGGACCCGTTTCACCAAATGGCTTCCTCAGGGGACTCAGTGCTGTCTTGCTTCTCAGGTACTGCTGGAAAAAACAAACCAACATGAAAGGTAGCCATCCCAGTCCCACACCAACACACAAAAGCACGGAGCAAAATCATGCTTACCTCAATTCCTGATACTGTGTATTGTGGCCGCTGAAACACTCAATATGGCAGCTGCTTTTAAAGAGACACCGACGCATGCGCACACCCAAGAAAATTGTGATGATCTACTGAGTGCAATCGACCCGGCACGGGGTGTGCGAAAAAACATGGGGCAAAAGGGGTTCTTTTGCACACCCCGTGCCGGGTCCATTGCACACAGTAGATCATCACAATTTTCGTGGGTGTGCGCATGCGTCGGTGTCTCTTTAAAAGCAGCCGCCATATTGAGTGTTTCAGCGGCCACAATACACAGTATCAGGGACTGAGGTAAGCATGATTTTGCTCCGTGCTTTTGTTTGTTGGTGTGGGACTGGGATGGCTACCTCTCATGTTGGTTTGTTTTTTTCCAGCAGTACCTGAGAAACAAGACAGCATTGAGTCCCCTGAGGAAGCCATTTCGTGAAACGGGTCCCCGTAGGGACGTTTCACTACTGCCGTACACTGCTGCCCACAAGATAAGTTTGTTTCTTATCTTTTTTTCACATTTTTGAAAAGTTGGTCTTGCACAACTATATAATTATAAAATTTGAATTGTTGGGGGGTGGGGGGGTTATGACCTGTGATTGAAGCCACAGCACTGTGATGAAATCGCTGTACCATATGGCATAACAGCGCAAAGAGAGGCACAGGCATCTCAGGTCTTTTCCCCCAACTTTTTTAACAATTGATATATGTACACTGGTAGCCATAGTCAACACTTTCTCCCATTTGTCTTTTTGGATTGTACTATTTGTTTGCCAGTGGGTTTCCAGGGTTTTTTGTAACTTTAGTAATGTTTTAGGATTACAAATATCTGTGAACTGGATTCACTACTTTTGCAGATGATTCTCACATTGATTTTGTGTTTTAGGTGACTTACATGAAGATCCCCTGATGAACGGGTGCCTGTTGGGATCTATTCGATTAAATAAGTGTCACTGCAGCATGTTTGGATAGAGCTGCTCAACGTTTTAAGAAGTAAATGATGACGATTTAACATAATGTAAAGCATCTGCCTTAAAGATATGTAAAAAAGTTAAAAATTTGATTATAGAAAAATAATTTTGAAAAACTATGCTGGAGGAGAAGGTTTTTGACCAAATGATTACAATAGTCGCTGAAAGCTCATTATCCTTACCCATCATTGACAGGGCAGGTAGGAATACTCTGTGACATCTGAGGTCTTCTCCTCTTATCACAAAGTTCAGTGGGGTTCGACTTGATGTTCACTAATGGCTACTAATGCTCAGCATAAACATAACCACTTAAACCACACGCATAGATTATAGAATACTAGTGGTTATGCCAGCAGTTAAGCATGACCATTTACACTAGCCATTGAGCTAGCTTAAGCACTCAAGCCTAAGGTTAAGTGTGTAACTGCGGACTTATACTAGTATTCTATAACAGAAATTGTGCACGCAATTGCTGATATAGAATTTGAATTTACCGCGCATCATCCTGGTGCCTAACTTTAGCAGATCTATAGAAAATTATCTCCATATCTTTTAGGTGCATCATTATTTATGGCCAGTTTCATTAAGCCAGTAATTCTAATACTGCGTCATGATGCTGTACCAGATAAAGGATCACCAAAATAACAAATCTGTTCAATAAGATGTGAAGATCAGTATGACACTGTGGAAGCTAGGGATCAAAGAAGTCTGGAGGATCAGTATCTCAGACTACACGCAAGAACAGCATTACTTTTCATTATGTATGGAGGCAGGGAGCATTATAAATGTATACTATCAATTCGTAAGTGTTAACAGCAATAGCAAACATTTTGGGGCCTTCATCATTCAAGATTGCTTAATTGGGTTATAAAAAACACAGTCATTTTTCAGTAAGGCCCTTTGTTTCCTCGAAACAAAAATAACATATTGTACAGGGCAAAACCTTCACTCACCCCCCCCCCCCCCCCCCCCCCCCAAAAAAAAAGTTAGGGGCCCTTTTACTAAGCTGCGTAAGGCTCTAAGCACACCCAACACGCGGCAAAATGGAGTTACCGCCCGGCTACCGCATGTCTCTTGCGGTAATTTCATTTTTGGCGCGCATAGGTCATTACCACCTGGTTACCACTAGGTAGATGGCTGGCGGTAAGGTCGCAGACCCAAAATGGACGTGCGACAATTTTGATTTTGCCGCACGCCCATTTTTGGCAAAAATTTTAAAAAGGGCTTTTTTACAGGCATGCTGAAAAATGGATCGGCGCACGGCCAAAACCCGCGCCCACACTACCGCAAGCCATTTTTCAGCGCACCTTAGTAAAAAGGACCCAAGTTAGTTTGTCCATGTCCATTTCACTTCACAAAATAAAATGTCCTCTGGAAAATAACACTCTGTGAATGGTTGGACCAGTTGAGTTGCTATGACTGGCTGAACAAGCCTGTCAGCTTTACAGTGTTAATGAGTATTCAGACGTATAAAACAAGGTGCAAATATGTGTCTAGGGTAGTGGAAGTATGAATTGAAAAATAAATTGAAAACCATTTAAACACTGTGTTAGGTTATAAAGGAACCAAGCAGTCACATCAAATGTTTCACTGAGTTTATCATTGCATAATTACCTTCTGCTTTCACCATAGCAAGAAATATCATTAAAGAAAGACAAATGGGCTGACAATCCATCTTTCCTCCTGAGGCCTACCTGGACCTGCCGCCACAAAACAGCCATGCACAGAAGTGCTGAATAAGAGAAAGGAAGTTAGCAGGACTAAGATCAACACTCATTTCTGTAATTTGTAAAACTGACCAAATTCTAGGAAGGCACATTGTGGCAGTGCATCACAATAAAGGGAACTGCTAAAACTCGTATCCTGATATCTACCACATTTTTACTGGGCAGAAGATATTCAAATCTTGAATGCCCTCATTTAAATAATTTTGTCAGGAATAGATTGCTGATCCCCTCTTACTCTCCTTCTATCTCTGTTGATCCACTGGGGAATTACTCCGTTAAAGAAATGATCTGAGTACGACGGGAACAAATAAACTAAATAAAGAATACAGTCAGAGGTTTGTCATCAAAACATCCATAGGGAGCCCTTTGATAACAAGTGTAGAAAAAACCATGACTGAAGTCAGAATTCTTATTTCACCCCCAAGAAAGCTGCCCTCTTCTTTAATAGGGATTAAACACAATTGATGGTACAGAGAAATTTTTCTTAAGTCATTTTTTTTTTTTTCTGATAGTCTCCTACTAGTCTGCTCTGCATCATGTAGGGTACCACCTTCTGGCTCGATAGGCCAACACCAGTTTTTCAGAAAAAGCTTCTATCATTCCTCCTTCCTCCCAAGTCTACCTTGCTGCAAATCACAGCACTAGTGGAAAACAAGATAAAAAAGCAAAAACAATTTCAGTAGTTTACTATCTGATCACAAAATCTTGTCTCAGGCATCCCAACGCCAAAATAACTGCCATAAACCATGCCATCGGGCAGTTGAAGCACAGTTGCTAGAACTCCTGGCCCTTTTAAGTTCGGATTCCGCCACTAGGGAATGATGAGGCAACTGAGGCCTATCAAAACCAAGAGGAAGACTGAATCCAGTACATAGTGTCAATCTTCTTGGGAAAACCAGGGGCCAACAGTGGGAACTCCCCGTTGTTCACTTGAACGTCCCGTAAGATCTTGTGAAGTGGGATAGTCACAGCCTCTCTAGGAGACTTGTAGTCTAGAACCTCAAACATCTTAGCCCTGGGCTCTTCTAAAAGACCTAGAACATGGATTACCAATGGGGAATATAACTACTGGGTTTGGGTTTCTGGTTATACAAATTTATATAATTAAGTAAATACATACCGTGTTTCCCCGAAAATAAGACACTGTCTTATATTAATTTTTGCTCCCCAAGACCCGCTAGGTCTTATTTTCAGGGGAGGCCTTATTTTTCGGGGAAACATCGGGTCGCCCCCCCACCTGAGGTCGCCCCCCCCCACCCTCGATCGCTGGCTCCCCCCGCCCTCAGTCGCTCCCGGAACTAACCTCTTAAACGCTTCCTTTCACCATTCATCTTCGCACTCGCAGCAAGCAGCAGGGCAGGCCACTCCGTCCTTCCGTGTCCCGCCCTCGCCTGACGTAACGTCAGGCGAGGGCGGGACACGGAAGGAAGGAGTGGCCTGCCCTGCTGCTTGCGGCGAGTGCAAAGGTGAAAGGAAGCGTTTAAGAGGTTAGTTTTGGGAGTGACTGAGGACGGGGGGAGCCGCCGATCGAGGGGGGGAGCTGGCGATCTCGGGTGGGGGGGGGTGACCCCGATGTTTCCCAGAAAAATAAGGCCTCCCCTGCTAGGTCTTATTTTCGGGGGAGGCCTTATATTTTCAAATTGCAGCAAGACCTCTACTAGATCTTATTTTCGGAGGATGTCCTATTTTCGGGGAAACAGGGTAGTTGGTTTCCAAAATAATCTAATCTATCCCATGCATATTCGTTCATCAAAGTAAATGGATCTTCAGATCAGATTAGGGAAGGCCTAACCTAGGAAGAATCTTTTTAAAAGAATCACATCTGCTGAACCAAATTCAGTCTTTTCTGCTAGGCGACCGACCAAACAAACATTACTCAAGGAGAAATTCTGCATAAATTTTTTAAAAATTCTACATTGGGTCCAAAAATCAGGGTTAATCCAAGATGGCCACTGACATGCTGTAGCTCTGCTCTGAGCACTGCTCCTCATAGTGTTACTTTCATAAACCCTTTACGTGTATGCTGATGCCTAAGAGACAGGAAAGAGTGAGGAATACCTCCCCCCCCCCCAACCTCAATCCTGATGCTTCGGGTGTTCCTGTAGTGGCGGGCAGGATGGAGACCATCACTCTACTGGGCAGTGACATTTCATTGAGCCTGATTTCTCCACCACTACCACAAGCTCTCCAGAACTTATCTGGGGGTCAGAAGCAAGGGGGAACCTGGTCTGATGCCCTCGGCTTTGGGGGAAATACCAAGCCAAGTGGCTATTCCAGTTGGTGGGACGGCGCTGGAGTCTTTGGGGACAGAGGGGTTGGACAACTTCCCTGATGAAGGAGAAGGAGGAGGAGGAGGAGTGACCATGGAGATCGTTCCAACCTCATCCCCACCTGCCCGACTTTCCATTCAGCCTTCTGCAAATCTTTTATTTAGATGAAGTCGCAGCGGCGAACCAGCGGCAGTGAAAGCAGCAAGCAAGTAGGCTTGCCTCCTTGTCGCTTCCCTGCCCTCTCAGCGTCCCGCCCTCGCAGAAAGGAAATTACATCAGAGGAAGACAAAAAAACACAGATGAACACCAATTTTTCTACCTTCAAAGAACATCTCATTAACTAAAAAATAAACACCTAAATTTTTAATTTATAAATACCTAAGTACAGACAACATATATACATTCCCCTTCTCTTTTATTCCCCTCTCTTGGTTTATTGGTGTGACTGTTATGCTTTTTCTGTTTTTAATACAGTTCTTTTCAGTTTTTTTAATGAATTTTAATTGTACATCGCCAAGTCTTGGCCAGTCCAATCTTGGTGATAAATCTTGAATAAACATATTTATTTGTCAGAGGTGAGAAAGGGAAGAGTTTGGGGGGAGGAGAGGGGAAGGGGAGGGGGGAGGGGAAATGTTAACCGTTTTTTGAGGAGGGATTGGCACATTTTGTTCTAACGCACAGGCCTATTTTGGCCCTGCTATGTGTTCATGCTGTCAGATGTATCTCTCAAAGACTTGATATTAATACACATTACAACTTGAAATGCGAGTAGAAGAAATGAGGGAGGGTGCTGAGGGTGGGGTGTAAAGGCATAAAAAGAAATGGAATGGCAACAGCAGAGGAACTGGTAATTGTTGATGATGTTGTTAATGCTTTCTTGTTGCAATATTTTGTACGTAACCTTGAACCTTACGCCAATAAACAGATTTAAATAATAAAACACAAAAAAAAAAAACATATTTGTTACATTTGTATCCCACATTTTCCCACCTACTTGCAGGCTCAATGTGGCTTACATAGTACCGTAAAACGCCTTGTGATATTGTAGTCACAGAAAGGTACACGTGTTACAGGCAAAAATCCATGCACAAAGGTAGTCTCAGTTTCAGCCCTTGAAGTGAGTTAACTTCTCAGACATATTCTGACGGTATATACCTGGTGTGCAGATTCCATTGCATAGAACTTTGGAATCAAATGGGTTTTGGCTGATTCTCCTGTATGTTGTATGGCAGGTGCTGGAGGTTCTATGTATTTGTCTTGGGTAAGAGGTTCATCAGTACTGCAGAACCCCCTGACACAAGCAGCACTGTTTGAACACATCATATTTTGAAATTAGCTCTTTGCTGTAACTACTTACTATCCAACTGAAATAACCATGAACAGCTGGGGAGAGAAGTTGGTTCCTTTCTTCTTTCAATCAAAATCTTTCCTTTCTAACAGTTTAAAGTCTCCATTTAGAATGCCGCAATTAGATTTAATGAGTCACTAAGATTTTTTTTCAACTAAGCACTAGATGTTAGCCTTCTCCGGTCAATGAAGGGGTAGAATTGCTCTCACCTTATCCAGACGGCGCTTTTTCACGCAGTTCTTCAAAACCTGAAGTCTGCAATATCTGTCCTTTCTGCCTGTCGTCCCCTTCCCTTTCAGGTAGATGTGGAGGGGCATAATCGAAAGGGGCGCCCAAGTTTTCCTGAGGAAGTCCTCGCAGGACATCCCGGCGAAGGGGTGGGGAAACCCGTATTATCGAAACAAGATGGGCGGCCATCTTTCGTTTCGATAATACGGTCGGAAACACCCAAATCTTGACATTTAGGTCATCCCTACAGATGGTCGTCCTTAGACTTGGTCGTTTCTGATTTTCGGCGATAATGGAAACTAAGGACGCCCATCTCAGAAACGACCAAATCCAAGCCCTTTGGTCGTGGGAGGAGCCAGCATTCGTAGTGCACTGGTCCCCCTGACATGCCAGGACACCAACCAGGCACCCTAGGAGCCACTGCACTGGACTTCAGAAAAAGCTTCCAGGTACATAGCTCCCTTACCTTGTGTGCTGAGCCCCCCCCCCCCCAAACCCACAACTGTACACCACTACCATAGCCCTAACAGGAGAAGGGGGCACCTAGATGTGGGTACAGTGAGTTTCTGGTGGGTTTTGGAGGGCTCACATTTACCACCACAAGTGTAACAGGTAGGGTGGATGGGCCTGGGTCTGCCTGCCTAAACTGCAATGCACCCACTAAAACTGCTCCAGGGACCTGCATACTGCTGCAATTGACCCGAGTATGACATTTGAGGCTGGCACAAAATATTTTTAAAGTTCATTTTTGAGGGTGGGAGGGGTTTAGTGACCACTGGGGGAGTAAGGGGAGGTCATCCCCGATTCTCTCCGGTGGTCATCTGGTCATTTCGGGCACCTTTTTGCGCCTTGGGCGTAAGAAAAAGTGGACCAGGTAAAGTCGTCCAAATGCTTGTCAGGGACGCCCTTTCTTTTCCCCCATTATGGGTCGAGGACGCCCATGTGTTAGGCATGCTTCGCTACGCCTATGACACGCCCCCGGGAACTTTGGTCGTCCCCGCGACGGAAAGCAGTTGGCAACACACAAAATCAGCTTTCGATTATATCGATTTGGGCGACCCTGTGAGAAGGGCGCCCATCTTCCATTTGTGTCAAAAGATGCGCATCCTTCTCTTTCCAAAATAAGCCTGATAGGCTCTCAAAATCCTTCAGAATTCTTTTAGCATTATATTCTCTTTTTAACTGATCAGAACAGTTTCAAATGAATCTGCTTTTTTTTCTTTTTCTGCTCCAAATGTGTCACATATCACTGACACAGCTACAGATATATACAACAGCAAAAAATCTGAACTTTATTCCAGGCCATGGAAGAACATAATCAAGGTGCTAATTAGTAATTCTCCTCTTGTATTGCGACTGTTCTGGTGACAGGTTTTCTTCAAGTCAGAATCAAGCCATGCAGAAATATCCTACTTTCAACAGCCCTTTCCACCTTTCTTTTAAATTGGTTCACCCTGGTTCCATCCTAAATCTGTCCTCTGAGATAAGCCTTAAATCCCACTTGCGTATGGTTTATTAAAAATTAAAATTCAGAAAAGTAAAAAGCAAGCCTTGATTACTTAAACCATCCAAAGACCAAAACAACAGAACTATTTTCCAACTCAGCCGTATCTCCAGCTCTACATTCCTTCAACGTTCCACCTTGTTTACTAGAGCTCACAAATTGTGCTCCAGCGGAACTCTAAACGCTGGCTCCATCATCATAGCTTCTTAGGAAATGTAGAACCTGTGTGAATAAATATGACAAAGAGCTTGATTCTTTGCATATACTCAAATGTTCACTGAAGTATCTTCAGAGTGATAGATGATGCGGTGCAGAGGCACAGATAAGGAGGAGGGGGGGGGGAAGGAAATGGGACTTGATATACTGCCTTTCTGAGGTTTTTGCAACTACATTCAAAGCGGTTTACCTATATTCAGGTACTTATTTTGTACCAGGGGCAATGGAGGGTTAAGTGACTTGCCCAGAGTCACAAGGAACTGCAGTGGGAATCGAACTCAGTTCCCCAGGATCAAAGTCCACTGCACTAACCACTAGGCTACTCCTCCACTCATTCCACCAATAAGAGCCAACCTCATCAGTGATGTCACAATGGCTTGATTGCCCGATACTTGGCTCACTTCTGATATTGTGATGTCATAAGGGAAAGGGGGAAACGGAAATGGGACTTGATATACCGCCTTTCTGAGGTTTTTGCAACTACATTCAAAGCGGTTTACACTTATTCAGGTACTTATTTTGTACCAGGGGCAATGGAGGGTTAAGTGACTTGCCCAGAGTCACAAGAAGCTGCAGTGGGAATCGAACTCAGTTTCCCAGGATCAAAGTCCACTGCACTAACCACTAGGCTACTCCTCCAGATGGAAGATAGATAGATAGATAGATAGATAGATAGATAGATAGATAGATAGATAGATAGATAGATAGATAGATAGATAGATAGATAGATAGATAGATAGATAGATAGATAGATAGATAGATAGATAGATAGATAGATAGATAGATAGATAGATAAAACAGAGTGACAGGGATATGAAAATATGGGACTAGTTTAAAGAAGGTTGCAAATGAGGTCAGAAAGGTGCTTGAACATTAGCTTAGCTAAGGTAGGAGTGGATAAACATGTCCTGCTATAGCATGTGTAGCCGGTGTCATTTACTTCTTCCGTTAAAGGCCTGGTTGAAGAGCCAAGTTTTCACCTGCTTCCTGAAGAGACAGTCTTGTGTTAAGTGGAGCATTTCAGGCAGTGCATTACAGAGTGTGGGGGCTACTCCGGAGAAGGCTCACTTGCGGATATCACATCATGTGATGTCCTCTGGAGAGGGTGTAGTTAGGGATACTCCTTGGGAGATTACGTTCATAAATGTGGGTCATGCCCATGCACCTCACCCTCTGTATGCCTCCTTGAATTTACATGCTACGCGAGTTATGCACTAAAGTTATAGAACACCACTTAGCACTTTCCAGTAAGTTTCACACATAAATGCTAGTATTCTATATTTTATCTGCACAACTGGCACCTAATTTTAGGCAACCAGTACTTTGAAATACCTTTAAAACAAATAGAAGGAAATATTTTTTCACTCAAAGAATAGTTCAGCTTTGGAACTCGTTGCTAGAAGCTGTGGTAGCAGTGGTTAGAATATGGGTTTAAAATAGATTTGGACAAGGTCCTGGAGGAAAGGTCCACAGTCTGCTATTGAGACAGACATGGGAAAGCCACAGCTTGCCCTGGGATTGGTTGCATGGAATGTAGCTACGATTTGAGATTCTGAATGGAATCTTGCTACTCTTTGGGGATCTACATGGAATGTTGCTACTATTTGAGATTCTGAATGGAATCCTGCTATTCTTTGGGATTCTACATAAATGGAATCTTGCTAATCTTTGTAATTCTACATGGAATGTTGCTACTATTTGAGTTTCTGCCAGGTACTTGTGACCTGGATTGGCCACTGTTGGAAGCAGGATACTGGGCTAGATGGACCATTGGTCTGACCCAGTATGGCTATTCTTATGTTCTTGGTGGTTAGAGCACTAGGCTGGCAACCAGGGAAGCCTGGTTCAATCCTTGCTGCTGCTCTTTCTATTCTTAGGCAAGTCACCTAATCTCCATTGCTTGGGTCTTAGATTGTAACCCTGAAGGGACAGGGAAATAAAACATCAATAGGAAGTGGTGAGGGAGGTGTGTATGTATGTGTGCAAGCACGGTCACACGCATGTGCACACAAGGACAGTTTACATATAAATGTAGACAAGATGAGGAGGACAAAGGGACTGGGAAAAATCATGGGTGGCTAAACTAGATTACAGAACACAGATTACTAATTCTAAAATAACTATTACTATTAAATAAGGTGTAGCTAATGCTTTATGCGCATATAAAAGTAATACCGCTGTGTCTAACACGCATTATGATGATCATACACCTTTACAGTACTATGTAAGCCACATTGAGCCTGCAAATAGGTGGGAAAATGTGGGATACAAATGTAACAAATAAATAAATATTTACATTTCTCCTTTCTTTCGAAAATCTGTAGGACTCAACAAAATACATGGAGGAAAATGACTTGAAAGATTTTTGCATTCTTCACAGCAGTTTATTACTTTGGCTCCATCTACATCTCCAATGAGATTGATAAGTACAAAGAAATCAGCTTTTAGTTCTCACGGATCTCGTTTAGAGAATTCTTTCTTCCAGGAAAGGATAGCCTAATTATCTGAGGCACCACAAAATAAGTTAAAGCATGGTTTTTGCAACAGAATTTTAAACGATCATATATATTCATTAGGTTTTACTTGGATATAGTTGATTAAATGTTATTGATAGTATTGTATTTTATGTATATGCTATTTTTAGGTATTGAATTTTATAAAATGTATGTTTATTTTTATGGATGTGTCTGTCTAGATATCTTATGAGAGGCAGAATAGCAAATTTGAAAAATAAATTGAAAGACGCTTTCCGGTGTCATGCTGTTTACACCAGACCAGATATATGTTCAAGAAACCGTCTGCATCTCTCACCTTATTTCTTATAATGTAGCACAATGACTGAAAAAGACCCAACCAGTCCATCAAATCTGCCCAGATGTATTATACCAACTTTAGCAGCCTCACTGCTTGTAGGATAATCGCTCCTTATCCTTGTCGATTTTTGTTTTCTTCCTCATTAGTTTGCATAAAACAGCGATAAGGTCCTCTATTTAAACCAACATTCAACAATCCTTATGCCTTCCCTCCAAGTTTTGCAATATCTAAACAGCTAACAAAAACAGCAGGGCTGTTTCCTGAAGTTCGCCTAAGTTCAATACACAGCTATCAGCGTATTCTCTGTGTCCCTCTGCACCGAATGCCTTCCCACCGCCTGGAAAGGGTATGATACATACCTGTAGCAGTTGTTCTCCGAGGACAGCAGGCTGATTGTTCTCACGACTGGGTTGACGTCCGCGGCAGCCCCCACCAACCGGAAGAAGCTTCGCGGGACGGTCGGCACGCAGGCCACGCCCACCGCGCATGCGCGGCCGCCTTCCCGCCCGTGCGCGACCGCTCCCGCCAGTTGAATGACAAGCAATAAAATATGAAACACACAACTCCAAAGGGGAGGAGGGAGGGTAGGTGAGAACAATCAGCCTGCTGTCCTCGGAGAACAACTGCTACAGGTATGTATCATACCCTTTCTCCGAGGACAAGCAGGCTGCTTGTTCTCACGACTGGGGTATCCCTAGCTCTCAGGCTCACTCAAAACAAGAACCCAGGTCAATTGAACCTCGCAACGGCGAGGGTACAACAGAAATTGACCTACGAAGAACAACTAACTGAGAGTGCAGCCTGACCAGAATAAATTCGGGTCCTGGAGGGTGGAGTTGGATTTACACCCCAAACAGATTCTGCAACACCGACTGCCCGAACCGACTGTCGCGTCGGGTATCCTGCTGGAGGCAGTAATGTGATGTGAATGTGTGGACAGATGACCACGTCGCAGCCTTGCAAATCTCTTCAATAGTGGCTGACTTCAAGTGGGCCACCGATGCTGCCATGGCTCTGACACTATGAGCCGTGACATGACCCTCAAGAGCCAGCCCAGCCTGGGCGTAAGTGAAGGAAATGCAATCTGCTAGCCAATTGGAGATGGTGCGTTTCCCGACAGCGACCCCTAGCCTGTTAGGGTCGAAAGAAATAAACAATTGGGCGGACTGTCTGTGGGGCTGTGTCCGCTCCAAGTAGAAGGCCAATGCTCTCTTGCAGTCCAATGTGTGCAACTGACGTTCAGCAGGGCGGGTATGCGGCCTGGGGAAGAATGTTGGCAAGACAATTGACTGGTTAAGATGGAACTCCGACACCACCTTCGGCAGGAACTTTGGGTGAGTGCGGAGCACTACTCTGTTGTGATGAAATTTAGTATATGGAGCATGAGCTACTAGGGCTTGAAGCTCACTGACCCTACGAGCTGAAGTAACTGCCACCAAGAAAATGACCTTCCAGGTCAAGTACTTCAGATGGCAGGTATTCAGTGGCTCAAAAGGAGGTTTCATCAGCTGGGTGAGGACGACGTTGAGATCCCATGACACAGTAGGAGGCTTGATAGGGGGCTTTGACAAAAGCAAGCCTCTCATGAATCGAACGACTAAAGGCTCTCCAGAGATGGCTTTACCTTCCACACGATAATGGTAAGCACTAATCGCACTAAGGTGATTCCTTACTGAGTTGGTCTTGAGGCCAGACTCTGATAAGTGCAGAAGGTATTCAAGCAGGTTCTGTGCAGGGCAAGAACGAGGTTCTAGGGCCTTGCTCTCACACCAAACGACAAACCTCCTCCACTTGAAAAAGTAACTCTTTTTAGTGGAATCCTTCCTAGAGGCAAGCAAGACCCGGGAGACACCCTCAGACAGACCCAACGCAGCGAAGTCTACGCCCTCAACATCCAGGCCGTGAGAGCCAGGGATTGAAGGTTGGGGTGCAGCAACGCTCCGTCGTTCTGCGAAATGAGAGTCGGAAAACACTCCAATCTCCACGGTTCTTCAGAGGACAACTCCAGAAGAAGAGGGAACCAGATCTGACGGGGCCAAAAGGGCGCTATCAGAATCATGGTGCCGCGGTCTTGCTTGAGCTTCAGTAAGGTCTTCCCCACCAAAGGTATGGGAGGATAAGCATACAGGAGGCCGGTCCCCCAATGAAGGAGAAAGGCATCTGACGCTAGCCTGCCGTGTGTCTGAAGTCTGGAACAGAACAGAGGCAGCTTGTGGTTGGTCTGAGAGGCGAAAAGATCCACCGAGGGGGTGCCCCACTCTCGGAAGATCTTGCGTACCACTCTGGAATGGAGCGACCACTCGTGCGGTTGCATGACTCTGCTCAGTCTGTCGGCCAGACTGTTGTTTACGCCTGCCAGGTACGTGGCTTGGAGAAGCATGCCGAACCGACACGCCCAACGCCACATACCGACGGCTTCCTGACACAGGGGGCGAGATCCGGTGCCCCCCTGCTTGTTGACGTAATACATTGCAACCTGATTGTCTGTCCGAATTTGGATAATTTGGCAGGACAGCCGATCTCTGAAAGCCTTCAGTGCGTTCCAGATCGCTCGGAGCTCCAGGAGGTTGATCTGCAGATCCTTTTCCTGGAGGGACCACAGACCCTGGGTGTGAAGCCCATCGACATGGGCTCCCCACCCCAGGCGAGATGCATCCGTCGTCAGCACTTTCGTGGGCTGCGGAATTTGGAATGGACGTCCCAGGGTCAAATTGGTCCGTATGGTCCACCAGAGCAGTGAAGTGCGGCAACTGGTGGAGAGGCGGATGACATCCTCTAGATTCCCGGTGGCTTGGAACCACTGGGAAGCTAGGGTCCATTGAGCAGATCTCATGTGAAGACGAGCCATGGGAGTCACATGAACTGTGGAGGCCATATGACCCAGAAGTCTCAACATCTGCCGAGCTGTGATCTGCTGGGACGCTCTGGTCTGCGAAGCCAGGGCCAAGAGATTGGTGGCCCTCGCTTCGGGAAGGTAGGCCTGAGCCGTCTGGGAATTCAGCAGCGCTCCTATGAATTCCAGAGACTGAGTTGGCTGGAGATGGGACTTTGGGTAATTTATCACAAACCCCAGCAGCTCCAGAAGTTGAATAGTGCACTGCATGGACCGGAGGGCTCCTGCCTCCGAGGTGTTCTTGACCAGCCAATCGTCGAGATATGGGAACACGTGCACTCCCAGCTTGCGTAGGTAGGCCGCTACCACCACGAGGCACTTGGTAAACACTCGTGGGGCAGAGGCGAGCCCAAATGGCAGCACACAATACTGAAAGTGGCGTGCGCCCAGGCGGAATCTGAGATACTGTCTGTGAGCTGGCAGTATCGGTATGTGAGTATATGCGTCCTTTAAATCCAGGGAACATAGCCAATCGTTTTTCTGAATCATTGGCAGAAGGGTGCCCAAGGAAAGCATCCTGAACTTTTCTTTGACCAGGAATTTGTTCAGGCCTCTCAGGTCTAGGATGGGACGCATCCCCCCTGTTTTCTTTTCCACAAGGAAGTACCTGGAATAGAATCCCTGCCCTTCCTGCCCGGGTGGTACGGGCTCGACCGCATTGGCGCTGAGAAGGGCGGAGAGTTCCTCTGCAAGTACCCGCTTGTGATGGGAGCTGAAAGACTGAGCTCCCGGAGGACAATTTGGAGGCAGGGAGGCCAAATTCAGGGCGTATCCGTACCGCACTATTTGGAGAACCCACTGGTCGGAGGTTATGAGAGGCCACCTTTGGTGAAAGAATTTTAACCTCCCTCCGACCGGCAGGTCGTCCGGTACGGACACTTGTAGGGCGGCTACGTTCCCATGGATCCAGTCAAAAGCCCGTCCCCGGCTTTTGCTGTGGAGGCGCAGGGGGCTGCTTAGGCGCACGCTGTTGACGGGAACGAGCGCGCTGGGGCTGTCCCTGTGCCTGACGAGGCCTTCGGGCCGGCTGGTTGTACCTACGCTTCGCAAAAGAATAGGGTGCAGCCTGCCGAGCCCGGGAAAAACGCCCGCCCGCGGGGGCGGGTGCTGAAGGCGCCCGGTGGGAGAGCTTGTCGAGAGCGGTTTCCCGCTGATGCAGTTGGTCAACCATCTGCTCGACCTTCTCGCCAAAAATATTATCCCCCCGGCAAGGGACGTCAGCCAGTCTCTGCTGGGTGCGGTTGTCCAGGTCAGAGGCACGCAGCCATGAGAGCCTGCGCATCACTATACCTTGGGCCGCAGCACGAGATGCCACGTCACAGGTGTCAAAAATCCCCCTGGACAGGAACTTTCTGCACGTCTTCAGCTGCCTGACCACCTCCTGATAAGGCCTGGACTGCTCCGGCGGGAGCTTATCGACCAGGTCCGCCAGCTGTTGCACATTGGTCCGCATGTGGATGCTCATATAGAGCAGGTAAGATTGGATGCGGGTCACGTGCATGGAGGATTGGTAGGCCTTCCTCCCAAATGAGTCCAGAGTGCGAGACTCCCGCCCCGGGGGCGCCGAGGCGGTATCCCTCGAACTCCGTGCCCTCTTGAGAGCAGAATCCACGACCGCTGAGTCATGGGGCAACTGGGGCCGCATGAGCTCTGGGTCAGAGTGGATCCTGTACTGGGACTCTGCTTTCTTGGGAATGGTGGGGTTAGTTAGTGGTCGCACCCAGTTCCGAAGCAGCGTCTCCTTCAGGACATTGTGCAGCGGTACCGTGGAGGACTCTCTAGGTGGTGATGGATAGTCGAGGACCTCGAGCATCTCGGCCCTCGGCTCTTCCACAGAGACCACGGGAAAGGGAATGCTTATAGACATATCCCGCACAAAGGAGGCAAAGGAGAGACTCTCAGGAGGTGAGAGCTTCCTCTCCGGTGACGGCGTGGGGTCCGAGGGAAGGCCCGTAGACTCCTCTGAGGAGAAATATCTCGGGTCCTCCTCTTCCCCCCACGAGTCCTCATCCTCGGTATCGGACATTACCTCATGTAGCTGAGTCCGGTACCGGGCCCGGCTCGACGTCGAGGCACCAAGGTCTCGGTGTCGTCGAGCGGTGGACTCCCGCGCCGGCGGGGACGGAGCTCCCTCCATCGACGTCGACTCCACCTGCGTGGCGGTCGAGACCGGCACCGCAAGCGGCGGCGGTGTCGACAGCCCCGGCGCCGGGCTAGAGCTCGCCGGCGCCACAGTCATCGGCGCCGGGGGCGCAAGCACCCCCGACGCCGGCACAGCCTGGCGCATCAGCCCTTCCAGGATCCCCGGAAGGATGGCTCTGAGGCACTCGTCCAGGCCCGCTGCCGGGAAAGGCGGTGGGGCCGGTAAGGGTGTCGGTGCCAGAAGCTGCTGGGGGCCAGGAGACGGCACCGAGGTGCCGGAACCCCGACGCGTCGGTACCTCCACCACCGACGGAGATCTCTCCTCTCTGCGATGACGCTTCGGCGTCGACTCCTCTTCAGGGTGCACCGAGGGCTCCCGGTGACGGCGCTTCTTATCTTTTTTCCGGTGCACGTCACCGGCGCCGGAGGGCATGGAGGAGGAGGAGGTCGATCCCCCTCGGTCTCGAGGTACCGGGTCCGACAGGGTTCGGTCCCGTGGCTCACGAGTTGAGGGAGTGACCGGGGCCGACTGCCCACGCGGCCTCTCAACCCCACTCTCACCGGCGGACCGGCGGGCCGAAGGGACCTGTTCTCCTGGGGTCGCTGCCATCGGTGCCGATGTCTCGGGCATCGATACCGGTACCGAAGAACCGGCCTTCGATACCGATGCCGTCGAGGTCGACGTCGAGGGGCCGGCGCAAGTTCCAAAAAGACGGTCCCGCAGAACTTGCCTCGCAACCTGAGTCCGTTTCCGGAGACCGAGACACAAAGCGCACGACTTGAGATTGTGCTCCGGCCCGAGGCACTGGAGGCACCAAGCGTGGGTGTCGGTCTGCGAGATCGGCCGGCCGCAGCGACCACACTTTTTAAATCCACTCGGGACCTTCGAGGACATCGACGGAAAAATCGCGTCGGCGAAGTCAAAGTCGGCAATGGTGGCTAAAATCACACCACGAAAAACTCAACCGACCGAGCGGCCACTAGGCCACAACGTGGCGTCCCCGCTAGAAAGCGAGGGAAAAAGGGGAGCGCGTGCTCCACACGCGCAAAAAATTTCTTTTTTTTTTTTTTTTTTTTTTTTCTAACAATACAAACAAAATCAGAGGAAACCGAACGGGAATCCAAGCGACGATCCGCGTAAACGCGGTCGAAAATCCGGCGGCTGAACAGAGAGAGAGGCAAACGCACCACTCTCTCAGTCGCGGAAAAAAAGTAACTGGCGGGAGCGGTCGCGCACGGGCGGGAAGGCGGCCGCGCATGCGCGGTGGGCGTGGCCTGCGTGCCGACCGTCCCGCGAAGCTTCTTCCGGTTGGTGAGGGCTGCCGCGGACGTCAACCCAGTCGTGAGAACAAGCAGCCTGCTTGTCCTCGGAGAACTCTAAAGATACTGCAGTGAACATTTGAGCACATTCTGAGAATCAAGCTCTGTCATATTTTCACAGGAACATTTCCAAAGAAGATATGATGGAGCCAGTGTTTAAGGTTCCCTGGAGTACCCGATTAGTTTGGGGGAATCTGTAGACTATTGATACCCAAGGTAACAAACACAAGAGGGGGAGATTCGCTTCAAATCATAGTAACATAGTAGATGACGGCAGAAAAAGACCTGCATGGTCCATCCAGTCTGCCCAAGATAAACTTATGTGTATACCTTACCTTGAATTGTACCTGTCTTTCTCAGGGCACAGACCGTATAAGTCTGCCCAGCAGTTTTTCCCGCCTCCCAACCACCTGTCCCGCCTCCCATCACCGGCTCTGGCACAGACCATATAAGTCTTCCCTCCCCTATTCTCGCCTCCGAACCACCAACCCCTCTTCCCCCCCACCTGCTCCGCCACCCAATTTTAGCTAAGCTTCTGAGGATAAACTCGTAGAACACAACAGTCATATACAAGTGAATCTAATCATATACCATTTGCAGGGTATAAAAATTAGGCAGAAGGGGGGAAGAGACCTCAGATAGGTGACAAACAGCAAGATTGCTGAAATTCCTCATAGAGGGTCACTGCTTTCTTTAATCATTGGTCTTAACACCCACCTCCTCCCTTCATGTGGGAGTATGTTTTTTTAAAAAGATTTCTTTAAACAATATGCTTAATCCGCTGTGTATCACAAATTTTCAGTTTGGATATTGTTGTGTGACAGGGTACTGTGGGTTCCTTTCTGGTTTTCCTGATTTATCTTTTTTGTAGGACTCAACGATTAGCCACTGCAGCTGTGATTTTCATCTGGGCGTCCTTTTCCCCTGAGGAAGCCCCTCGGCGAAACGGGTCCGTTGGATGGGGAGGCCCATTCAAGATGCTGCCAACAGCTAAGTGGTTCTTTGCACTTTGATGTCCTTAAAATTTTGTGATACACAGTGGATTAAGCATATTATTTAAAACATTTAAAAAAAAAAAAAAAACATACTCCCACACGAAGGGAGGAGGTGGGTGTAAAGACCAATGATTAAAGAAAGCAGTGACCCTCTCTATGAGGAATTTCAGCAATCTGGCTGTTTGTCACCTGAGGTCTCTTCCCCCCTTCTGCCTAATTTTTATACCCTACACATGGTATATGGTTAGATTTGCTTGCTCTTCAAACTTCAGGGTGGATGTACAAGCCAGAACTTAGGTGTTCCCAATTCTTTTCAGCCAGAACTTAATTTATTCTACCTGACCCAAACCTGACGCTGCACTTTGTTAGTACAGGAAGTTCTCAAAGATAAGCGGTACTGCTCCTTAAGAAGCTGTTGGCGAAACGGGAGCTCGCTGTAGGGCGTGCCGGGAGTCCTGTATGAGAAAGCAGCAGAAGATAAGTGTACCCTTTAAATTGATTAAAATAAAGTGACACTATTAAGGATTATAAAGTTTTAAAAAAAGTTTAAAAAGTATGCAGAGGTTTTTTCGGCTAATGAGGATGCTCGTGGTAGGCTAAGTTTGTTGAGAAATTGAAGCCGCTAAACGAGTCAGTGAGCCTATAAACTTAAAGAATTGGCTCACTGAGTGTCTGAAGCCTTTTCCTCTGTAATAACAGAATAGAGGGAAATCGTCTTGCTTCTTGATAATATTTTGGTAAAAAACGAGAGCAAGCTCCATATTGAGTATTAATCAGAATTTTTCTATTGTAATGTGTCACTCTAATATGAAGAACATACATGTTCTGATGCATTTTATGGGGGGGGAAAAAGCATGTTTATTGATTTCTAATAATGGTAACAGAAAATCAGTATTTGCATCAAATATAACCAGTGCGTTACAAAACCATTCCCACCTTCCATCCCACCCCTAAAGATTTATTACCCCAATATTATCTGTTATAAGACAACAGAAAGAAACCAGTGGAACTCATGTAAATCACATTAAAAAGAAAACTACTAAATGTAAAAGTCATGGCGGAGAAGCAGGAATCCCGATGTAAGCATCTATGCTTCACCACAAGAATTTCCGAACTTCTGTGGGCCAGGTAAAGGCACTTGAGGGGCCGGGTTCTGTGGGCCAGGTAAAAGCACTTCGGGGGCCAGGTTCTGGCCCGCAGACTGGACAAGCCAGGTGTAGGGACACTTGAGTAACTAAAACTGTTTGTTTCCCAACAGTATATCTTCCAGGTCTTACTCTCCCTAACCTCATCTGCCCCCTTAATCCTCTAGTAGTTTCTGTCCCTACAACCCCCCCCCCCCCCCAGAATGTGAAACTGGCAAGGGATTCCGGACTCTGTGATAGCTTCAGTAGCTACGGACATTTTATGGTACTAAAATGTATTTTAATTAATTTCTTATATATCACCTGCAAGCTATCAAAGCGGTGTACATTCAAGTGCAGTAGGTAGTTTTGTGTCTCTGGAGAGCTTACAATCTGTGTTTGTGCCTGAGGCAACGGAGCGTTAAGTGACTGGATCACAATGAGCTGCAGTGGGATTTAACTGGGTTCTCAGCTTTCAACCATTAGGGTACTTCTCCACATGGAAGTACATATGGTTATTTTATAACATGGATGTTCCTACACTGCCACAGTGAGTACATGTCCCTTGTTCCCAATTCATTGTTTGGGTGTTTCAGTTTGTAAAATGGACGTCCGTTTCTCATGTATTTTAGAACAGGCTGTACATCGGAAGACCCTGTTCTAAATACTAGCACCACCCGCATCGTACCAACTTGGACGTCCTTTCTAAAATGCTGTACCACATGTTCTCGTTCTCTCTGTCTCTTCAGTGATAAACAAGGCAAGATATTTAGATCTCTAAAGGAGTGATAGGGAGAGTATATGGCATGGGTGGGCAGACTGGATAGGCCATATGGTCTTTATCTGCTTACATTTTTCTATGTTTCTTATGCCTCTAGTAATAAACGGCATAAAATGTTTAGTACTACAGAAGGCTCTGTTTGTGTGAAACTACCATTATAGAATGCTTAACCAAAAAATCCTGAGATACTGGTACTTTACAGCTGCAGCAAGATAGGAGGAATGTACGTTGGTGAAAATTTGATCCTGCTGCAGACACAGCTATTTCCTAAATGGTGTTCCTTGCTGCTGCAATCAACCCTCTTTAACCATGAGAAACTATCAAGCTCCTATTATGTGTGAATAGAGAGTACTAAAAATGGTATTGCTGGATATTAGGGCAAGAGTTCTAGCAGTGATATTGGTCTAGGAGAAAACTGGAGTCTTTGAGGTTGCAATGCTTTTTAAATGGCTGACAAGAAAGATGTAGCTCCTGAGCTTTTGAGACCACAGATGAAGGGATATGTAGAGTTTTGGTAACTCGTGCACTAGAAGATCAGTTTTCGTTTGGGTCCTTCATTTTTTACTGCCATTTTCAAATAGATTTACAAAACAAATCAATAGGAAAATGCAGTGCATTTCAACATTGACATTTGCTTATTTCCGATCTGACGAAGAAGGGCAACCTTCGAAAGCTAATCAAGAAATGTATTGTTATGTCCAATAAAAAAGGTATCATCTTATTTTCTTTTCCATGTTTTATTTTGTTTGATTTCTATTGATAACCTTAAGAGTGGACTAACACGGCTACCACACTCCTCTACTTAACATTAAAAACAAAATTTCAAAGAACAAATCATAGCTATGTGACAAGTTTTCATTATCCACGGCAGGGGTGGGGGAGGGGGGAATTCAAAATGAAAAAATAAATGTGGTTTTTTTTATTGTTACATTTGAACCCCGCGCTTTCCCACTCATGGCAGGCTCAATGCGGCAGGCGATGGAGGGTTAAGTGACTTGCCCAGAGTCACAAGGAGCTGCCTGTGCCGGGAATCGAACTCAGTTCCTCAGTTCCCCAGGACCAAAGTCCACCACCCTAACCACTAGGCCACTCCTCCACTCCGATTAATATGTTATACTAAGTAACATAGAACCTATCGTTCCTCCTATAGAACTGTTAAGAAGAATTCCTCTCACCAAGTCTCCCATCCAAGAAGTAATGGCATGAAACAACTATTTTAACTCTCAGGAAGTTATCAAACGGTAAGGAATTGCAAAAATATATTTATCCCCCTGATAGCAGGGAATTTCAGAAGTCAGGTTCCTCTTATCAGAGGGACTTGTGATCTCTTGTGCAGAAATAATTTCCTGCGGAGCTGAATTGCCCCAGACATGTTTAGTCTTCAGGGATAAAGCATCACAAGAATCCTACTAGCCTCAGAGTAAAATGATGCTATGTAGTGTGAGTTCGTGGGTTCTCCTGTGAGGTCTCCAAGAAAGCAGACCAGATCCAAGCTCTCTGTTTGGTGATGGAGTCCAATTTCCTTTCGTTTCCCACCAAGACCTTTTAGGTGCATAGTATTTTTTGAGACCCCCATAGCCTCCACTCTAGGAAGCTAAAGAGGGTCACGAAAATCCATATAAGACCCATATATACCCCCACTCTCTTAACATTAACCTTCACTTGACCTAGCAAAGCACTCCCCAGTGTCTGCTCAATTTTTACTGCAAGACCCTCCATTAAACCGGTCCTACTGTAACCACTTGAGCATTAGCCTTCATCATTAGGAACTATTAATTCTACTCAAGTCCCCTACCCCCATTACCAACTTCCTTTCCACTTCCCCAGTCTTCTAATTATCCATTAATAATTCAACAGCAAGCTGCAAAGCCTGTGATGAAGGTAACTCCCAAACCTTTTGAAATGGTGCTCACTGACCCAATATACCATTCCCTACTTTGAAATTTTTCATCAACATTAAGTTAAACAGATTGCTCCATCATGCCATGGTAAAAACTGCTTTTACCTTATTTTAAAGTGGCCACAAGGAAGAAAAATCATTTTTAAAAGGTAAAGATCAATCATCAATATATTCACACCTGAACCTTCAGTATCTCTGATTAACTCCAAAATGCCAAATGAATGACCCAAAGAAGCCACCACCCTCCTTAACGTGCGATGGCAAACGCTTGAAATGATATCTTGGACCTAACCGCCTATTTCAGTGATATAAAAGCTCTCAATATAAATTTATACTGCTGTTTTTGTAAACACCGTATTTTCAGTCAATGATAGGATATTCGCTAGGTTCTGATAAACCTGATCTGCCGTTAACTGATTTCATTTTCTCACCATCCCCATAAAGCCCATCTTCCAATTCTAATTCACCTACCTAACAGCAACTCCAGAACTGGCAAAAAAAAAAAAAAAAGGACACCAAACCATCTGGACCCAACTAAAACAGGGATTCTGTTGGTGTCTAACAAAAGTAACCAGTTCTGACTCCAAATTTTCTCTTAGGAATAATGAACACCCCTTAAAATCTGAGGTAGAATCTTGTGATGCTGCTGGACTCAACACTTACTTGGATCCCACAAATTCAGACAACCTTTAAAAATTGTTTCTATCACCTGCAGCAACTATGAAATGTCTCTCTGTAAATCAAGAATGCGAGTCTGATTACAGTGGTCCATGATATGATAATGTCTTGGTTAGTTAACCATAAAGAATGTAATTACACAGCTTCAATTAATTCAGATAGTGGGTTGCAAGTGGCGTGACCACATCACACCCATTTTGCAAAAACTGCATTGGCTACCAGCAGCCTACAGGTCAAAATTTAAAGTCTGTCTCTGATCTTGAAGGCGTGCAGAGCAAATAGGTCAGAGTACCTAAACCCATTATGTACCTTCGAGGACTTTGTCTTCCCATGACGTATCCCTAAGCAAGCCCTTGCCAAAAGATATCAAATGATGTAACGTTCATCAGAAAGCCATCTCAGGAGTTGGCCCCACACTCTCTGGAACTCATCCTGAAAGGAGCTACACTTAAGACTACCTCTACTTCAGAAAGCATGTGGAAGCTGGCTCTTCTCCTAAGTCTTTAATGGGTAATGGATTTGACATACCGTTTTTATGAGGTACAATCAAAGCATGACTGTAGCAACTAGTCAGACAGTCACTCCTTGTGACCCTGGGCAAGTCATTTTGTAGCAGAAGCAGGATTCAAACACTCTCATACATTTCTGCGCAGATGACTTATAAATAAATTGAATGCCTTTCAGTATGGGCCCTAAAGTAACTGAGTGGGTTAGGAACTGGTTGCATGGAAGGCAACAAAGGGTAGTGGTAAATGGCACTCACTTTGAGGAAAGGGACTTTGCAAGTTGTGTGCCACAAGGATTGGTTCTTGGTACAGTTCTTTTGTTTTGTAAGGGACATTGTGGAGGGGCTCCCTGCTAAGGTTTGTATATTTACTAATGATACCAAAATCTGCAAGAGAGTAAACACCCTTGATGCTGTGGAGAACATGAGGTGAGACCTAGCAAAGATTGGTCCAGAATTTGGCAGCTAAGATTTAAGGCTAAAAAATACAGGGTCGTGCATTTGGGCTACAAAAAAAAAGCAAGGGAACAACACAGTTTAGGGGGTAAGTACTTCTGTGCACAAAAGAAGAGTGGGACTTGGGAGTGATCATATATAAGTAGAAAAGGCGACAGCAAAAGGCAAAAGAATGCTAGGGTGCATAGGGAGAGGAATGGAAGGCAAGAAAAAGAAGTCAATAATGCCCCTGTATAAGACTCTGGTGAGACCTCGTTTAGAATATTGTGCACAATTCTGGAGACCAAACATTCAAAAAGATATAAACAGGTTGAAGTCAGTCCACTAAAATGATCAGTGGTCTTCAACATAAAGAGAATGGGGACAGACTTAAATAACTTAATATGTATACTTTGGAAGAAAGGAAAGAGAGAGCAAATATGTACCTTAATTGTAACAATATTCTGTACTTCTTATTCCGTTAATGGTGATCGCCATTGCGACATAATGTAAAAGCCACATTGAGCCTGCAAATAGGTGGGAAAATCTGGGATACAAATGCAGCAAATAAAGAAATAAATATAAGAGAGACATTTAAATACCTCTATGGCATAAAAGCACAGCAGTTAAGTCGCTTTCAATTGAAAGGAAGTCCCGGAATGAGGGGGCATAAGATGAAGGTGAACAAGTACAGACTCAGAAATAACCTAAGGAAATACTTCTTCACAAAAAGCAAATAAGCATCGCCATACTGGGAAAAAACCAAGGGTCCATCAAGCCCAGCATCCTGTCTCCGACTGTGGCCAATCCAGGCTTCAAGAACCCGGCAACCCCCCCCCCCCCCCCCCCCAAAAGGATGGTGAAATTTGAGCAACAGACTCCCAGTGACGGTGGTGGAGATGAAGACTGTACCGGAATTCAAGAAAGCTTGGGACAAGTACACAGGATATCTAAAGGAGAGGAAGGGATAGTGGACGGGAAGACTGGATGGGCGCTGTGGTCTTTATGTGCCTTCATTTCCTATGTTTCTCTCCCATATTCCCTGTCTCTGGGGGCTCCATTGCAGATTCCTAGCCTCTGCTTCCTAGGATCAGCTCTGTCAACCCTGACAGACATTTAGAATGTAAGAATGTTCCCTACATGAAATGAGCTCTCTTGAAATTACTTAAACACTTACAGACACTACCCAGAGATTGGCTGATTTCATATACAATTTACAGTTCAAGGAACCTGGAAACTTCTCCTGCCCTGTCCAAAAAGTTCTAAGCAAGAAAGCTATTTTATAAACATCATCTCTTGTTTATTGGCTCGCATTTTGACTAATTTCTTCACTTCCGTCTCTTTGTTTATAAAATTGTCTATGCTATGATATTACAATGTATAACGAATTGCACTGCATAATTTAAGATGCAACTTTAATGGAGTCAATTATATTCAGACAGAGAACGCACACTCAAAAATATGCAAACCTACGGTGCTGCAAGACTTCAATTGAGGATTTTTAAAATAAATTGCTCATCTCATTATTTTTCACTGTTTCCTGGTATGATAATATGCCCAGTGCTGACACCTCTCCTATTCTCCCTGGCAGGCTTTGCATTAGCATGTAAATAGCTGCCAGATACAAGGAAATGAAAGGAAGAGCTCTTTAATTAACTTTAATCTCCTATAAATCTATATTGCAATCTGCTGGGAGCGTTTTCTGCAGAGGATCATTTTAGGGGGGTCCGGCAAAGCCACGTTTGGACCACCACCAGACCAGAAGGAAGACCTAAGCAAAGAAAAGGCATGGAAAGTTGCAAGACGAAGCCGAGCCTTGAATCAGACAAGATACGTTGATATCCTACCATACTGCTTTTATTTCCTGAGTGATTTGAATCTTAATAGCTCTCTTACCCCTTCATTTAACTTTACCATTATATTTTATTCTATGAATGCTAGACCATATGTTGTTAAATGATGTCTCAATGGAGGAGTGGCCTAGTGGTTAGGGTGGTGGACTTTGGTCCTGGGGAACTGAGGAACTGAGTTCGATTCCCACATCAGGCACAGGCAGCTCCTTGTGACTCTGGGCAAGTCACTTAACCCTCCATTGCCCTATGTAAGCCACATTGAGCCTGCCATGAGTGGGAAAGCGCAGGGTACAAATGTAACAAAAATAAAATAGATACTATTGGAGATTCTACATGGAATGTTGCTACTATTGGAGATTCTACATGGAATGTTGCTATTCCACTAGCAACATTCCATGTAGAAGGCTGCGCAGGCTTCGGTTTCTGTGAGTCTGACGTCCTGCACGTACGTACAGGACGTCAGACTCACAGAAGCAGAAGCCTGTGCGGCCACATTGGTGATCTGCAAGGGCCGACTTCTACATGGAATGTTGCTAGTGGCATAGCAACATTCCATGTAGAATCTCAAATAGTAGCAACCGTGGAGGAGTGGCCTAGTGGTTAGGGTGGTGGACTTTGGTCCTGGGGAACTGAGAAACTGAATTTGATTCCCACTTCAGGCACAGGCAGCTCCTTGTGACTCTTGGCAAGTCACTTAACCCTCCATTGCCCCATGTAAGCCGCATTGAGCCTGCCATGAGTGGGAAAGCGTGGGGTACAAATGTAACAAAAATAAAATAGATACTATTGGAGATTCTACATGGAATGTTGCTACTATTGGAGATTCTACATGGAATGTTGCTATTCCACTAGCAACATTCCATGTAGAAGGCTGCGCAGGCTTCTGTTTCTGTGAGTCTGACGTCCTGCACGTACGTGCAGGACGTCAGACTCACAGAAGCAGAAGCCTGCGCGGCCACATTGGTGATGTGGACTCTGGGCAAGTCACTTAACCCTCCATTGCCCCATGTAAGCCGCATTGAGCCTGCCATGAGTGGGAAAGCGCGGGGTACAAATGTAACAAAACAATATATATATATTTTTTTTTTTACTGGGATTTATTAACTGCCTTTATGAAGAGACTCATCATTATTTGTTTCCTGTGTTCTGCACCACTTTGTAACCCTCTGAGGAGAAGGTCTACAAATTTTAAAATAAATAAAATCTGTTACAAAATGCTATACCTTAAGTTCTTATGCTAAATAAGAAAATCATAAGAAAATAGTTGCTTTTTAAATAAACTGTTATTCCATGTCCCAGACCTGGGGCAGGAAGGAAATGATAGATACTGATTAATCTTTCACGTCTCAGGGAAAAAAAAATGTTAAATCTTTTGAAGAAAAGACTGAGACCAGTTTCTGTCAGAACTGCAAATCAGGGGGCTCGGACATCGTGAACTTTACAAACACATTTCATCTACTTACAATCCAGGCTTCTGATTAAAACCAGTAGCTCATTTCACATTAAAACCTGAAAACACAAACCCTCCAAAGAATTTTAGGTTCAGTACTTTGTTACAGAAACCCCCCAGGTCAGAAAAGTCCCAGATGCCAGGTTATTTAGGTATATAACATCTGAGGCCTGGTGGCCAAAGTAAGAGACTCCGGCTGGGGTCAAGAAGCTTGATGGCTGATACTAGCTAGGCCAGGAAGAGGTGGCTTTAATTTCCTTCAATGCTCACTCAACTCACAAACTATCTGTATGTCATCAGCACAGAATAAATTACACAATCTATATCCAGCCATTACATCCACAAAAGGCCTCCAACAGGGCCATATTCTAGAACTATGCACGTAAATTTCGGAATGCCCACGAAACACCAATTTCCTCGCCCATAACCACGCCCCTTTTTGCTTGCACTTATTAGAAGTTCGGCCCACTTCATTATAGAAAACGTTTAACGAGTTGTGCAAGTAAATTCTATTGCCAAATAGTGCTCATTATTGCTTAAGTGCTGTTAACAGCATTTGTAAAGGTAGCCCTGGTGTAGGGGCTTTTGGAAGAGAGAAAGGGACCCTTCAGGATGGGAGTTGTGCTCAGGGGAGTTGGTGTTGGGCAGCTTGAGGAGGAGGAGGAGATTAATCATTAGTGCTCGGCCCCTTTAAGATGCAGCCCGAGAGCATCAGACAGCAGCTTTACTGCCTAATGCTCCCAGCCAGCTGTTTTGCATACTTCTGTATGCTTTGCATCTTATTACTATGCATCCCATGGTAACTAATATTAACATGCATTACAGTAATATAGCACGTTATTGCTAATTAATACATTACGGGGAAAATAATGCATGTTATGGCTGTAATGCACCTTTATAACTATCCCTTCCCCTCTAACAATGTGTCTTTCCAGAACACCATAGCTGCCAAAATAACCTTAGGAAAAAAAAGAAAACCACATGAATCGCACTATAAGGAAGTAGTTTGGACAGAGGAGAACTCAGGCGCCTACACAAACGCACAACGCCCTGGATGAATCGCTCTCCAGTCGGCAGGACCTGTAAAGGATCTGATGTCCAGTGTGTTCCAGTGCAGTAGGAAGCTGGACAATGTGAGAATATGGTCAGGCTGGAGCCATTCTTGCTCTGGTCCTGACCTGACCACGGTGTCCCGGCTCCAAACGATCTACCTCGGGAACAAGGTGCTCCAACTACAAAAAGTTAATTTGCCCCGTACAGAAGAACATCAGCATCAACATCCTGAATATAACCATAGGGCTGTGGATTTATTTATTTATTGCATTTGTATCCCACATTTTCCCACCTTTTTGCGGGTTCAGTGTGGCTTACAATACGTTATGAAAGATGGAAATACAGTTTGTTACAACTCGGTTATGGATTACATTGTGAGGAGTTATGCGAGACAAAGTCAAGTATCATTAAGGAATATAACAATGGAAAAGATCATTGAAACATTGAAAAGGAAACAACGGGAAACTAAAAGGGGCAATATATAATGACAGGAAAGCATTTGGTATACATTTTCTGTGAGTAAAGGTGGATGCCATTATTTTCCATACTGGATGATCTTCTCAACCTTATAAGGTAACAAATGCTTAGTTTAAGCTCGCATTTTCAACTACATATATGCATTCAAGTGCAACCACGTCATTTCTGATAGGCATCTCAATACATTTTAGGGAGTTCAACGTCCTTTCATTTGATGTGTTGTTTGCATCTGCAGAAGGTTCTTTCCATCTACTTACGTAAAATAAAAATAATCAACTCACTACACAGAAGAGGACAACCAGTACATAAACGGATGCAACCAGACAAGTTCTCCCAGTTGGCAAATGTGCAATTAGAAAAACTAATGCTGAATTCATATATAATTTAGAAAAAAATTAAAAAGCTAACTCATGAATAATTTTTATTTAGGAATTCTAGGAATATTAGAGAAGCCACCTAAATGTAATTATTGTTTACATCATGTTACTAGAAGCCTTTGGAGAAGTTTTACTCTAAAGGCGGCTACAAATATGCAAAACTAAACTAGTTACATATGATGAAAAACGTGAGGGTGAGAGGAAGTGGCCTAGTGTAATGGTTCTTAACCCAATCCTTGGGACACACCTAGCCAGTCAGGATTTCAGGATATCCACAATGAATATGCAAGAGAGAGATCTGCAAAATAAGGAGCCAGTACATGCAAATCTCTCTCATATCCTCTGTGGATATCCTGAAAACCTGGCTGGGTTGAAAATCCCTGGCCCTAGTGGTAAGGGAAACGGGCTGAGAAATCAGGGAAGCCAGGATTTGAATCCAACTTCTGCCACAGACATTCATAATCTTCAACTGCATTAGGTAGAATGTAAGCTCCTATGGGCAGGGACATACATAGTAATATAGTAGATGACGGCAGAAAAAGACCTGCACGGTCCATCCAGTCTGCCAACAAGATAAACTCATATGTGCTACTTTTTGTGTATACCTTACCTTGATTTGTATCCGCCATCTTCAGGGCACAGACCGTAGAAATCTGCCCAGCACTAGCCCCGCATCCCACCACCGGCTCTGCCACCCAATCTCTAGTGAATACAAATAGCCATTCCTCTCCCTCTCTATAGCCCTAAAGTTCAAAGGTAAACACGGGCGCTACTGGTAATTAGCGCTGGACTAGTGCCCACATTTACCTGAACAGAATGTACAGAGGCCCAAAGTGAAGAAACAAACAGCGCAAGTGGCATGCTAATGAAATCAAGCTCATGAAAATTAGATAATTTTGTATTCCTCCCCAATGCTCAGAAAAGAGCACCCAAAACAAAACTGCCTTATTGCTGCAAAAAATAATACCAGGTCACAGCAGGCATTAAGGTGTTGGAAGAGAGGATTTCTTACGATGCCTTATTCAAAATCTGCCGGTTTCCGCTGATTTTGATTGCTGCTGAAAGCATAAGGAAGGAAGTGGTTCGTCCGAGACCGAAAATCATCAGAAGCTTGCATTGAAATAAGTTAATGTCCAGGGGAGCAGGACGGACTACATTGGGACCATATCGGACACTAGTTAGGGGCAGCTCTGCGTAAATATTGCCTTGTAGAAATTAGTTTAAATGAAAAAAAAAATACATCACCCATTGTTTTCTGTAGGGCTCATCACCACTATACAGTACTGCATACGTCCAATACGCTATAAAAATAACATCATTAGGGGATTTCCTACAAAACAAAGTCTGACTTTTAAACACACAGGTAGTAGCGCCATCATCTGAAATCTAGGACAAACAGCTCCAACCATTCAACCAGTAAAGCAATTGCAAAGCGCAAATTATCATTTATATGAAAACTACATTTCAAGTTCACGCTTCCCTTTATCCCTTCAGCATCTATGAAAATGCTGAATCTAATAGGCAGGTCTACCAAAAGAAACAAAAAGGTGCAGAAGCTCTCTCACTTCATCAAAAGAAAGTGACTCCGTGCAATTTTTAATCACAGGAATTTAATCTTCTATTATGCCAAGCCCCAAAATAATTCATTTATGTTTAACTATGCATAGAATGCCAGTAATGTGCAAGAACTTAATACAGTTCCTTTTAGAAAAATGACACACAGCTGGTAGAAAGTACTTCTCTTCCTAAACGATAGCTGGGAAAATCCCGCAAAAAAATATAAATTGCCTTTTTGAACAGACTGATAACAGCCTGAAAGCAAGTACTGAACTTATTTCTTGATACAAATTCAATTTAATTCAGCTAGCAGAGGTACAATATACCTATAGCATCAGTACACTCTTATTTGGTGCAGTCGTCCTGCAGTGGTACTGTAAATCTGACATCTTTCCCTTTAATAACTAATAATACTAAATCCTCACTACCATGAGCTGTGTTTGCTGTGGTGTATTGCCAAGAGAATTTACATGGCTGGAAGGAAGTTAACATTTGAAAACTAGGTCAACAAGCAGACCAAGTGAAAGTTTTCAACAGCCTAATTAGCGATTCCTACAGAAAGAGGGGTAGAAATGCATCTGACTTCCGCAGGATCCATCCTAGTAACGTCCAACAGCCAACTAGTAAACAATTTTGTTTTTCGGAATACACACTTGTTCTGATTGGCGAACAGCCACCTAGATTCTTGATTTATAGCTTCACTATGGAGTACAGAGAGACAACTCTCTATGGGAGTTCACAACTTAATACTGAGGATTTCACTCTGGCAAAGAGAAAACTATTTCTGTAGATCAACCCAATAATGTATTGATGCCCCTGTTGGAGGAGATGCTCTTGCACAATGAGCTTAAGGCTACCATCAAAGACTTTAAGGAGGTCATTTTATAAAGTCATATTTTGCCTGTACGTAGTAGCCGCATATGCGTGTAAATGTCCACTGGTCGCAATTAAAGTATGTGCCATGAGAGAATGGCGTACTTTGTCAGTAGGCACATACAGAAGTGGAGTTTGAGAAGAACATGGCTGTTGAGGTTTTCTTTCTTTAATATATATTCTATAGATCTCTCGGGTTATTTAGTAGAAGTAGTAAACTATGCCATATTTTTACTTCTGTAATTGTCTGTTGCTCATGTTTGACTTACTCTTACTGTACACTGCCCTGAGTGAATTCTTTCAAAATGGCAGTAAATAAATCCTAATTAAAAAATATGTGGCTGCCGGGGGGTCACGTGATGCTGTAAGCAACGGTGGACGTGGGTCTCATCGTTAGCTCCGGAGTTCGCTCCTAACCTAACTTTTGCGACGACTTATATTCCCCCAAGAGCCGAAATAAGCAGTGGTAAAGGCATAGGAGTGCATGGACAAATTTCTAATACAAGCAGGGATGTCAGCAGCCGCAAAAACCTCTAAAAGAAAAGAGGATAGACTCCGAGGAGCGGAAAACAAAATGGCGCCGACATCGCCGTCTGCTTCACCGCCTCAGAAGCCCTCGGACTCGCTAGTGTTGGAGCTCACGGAGGCGGTAGTACATGCGCTAGACTCGCGCTTCACCCAACTAGCGGAGCAGATCGCTGGGATTACGGCAATTACCTCGGAGTTGTCCCGCCGCGCTGGTGAACTAGAAACGCGGGTGTCGGAGGTAGAAGACGTCCAGAACAGCCATGCGGAAAGCATTGTGAAACTGGAAAAAGCGACTAAAGAATATCAAGAAAAACTGGATGAATTAGAAAATCGTGCTAGAAGGGAAAATCTGAGATTTGTAGGGTTTCCTGAAACATTGGCTGACAATGAAATAAAAAATACATTAGAAATATGGTTACAAGCACGGTTTCCAGAAGCTACTGAAGGAAATGATATTCATTTGGACAGAGCACATAGAATAGGCCAGAAGCAAACGAGGGACGCTAGGCCAAGAGTGATTATTGCCAAATTCCATCGATATGCACAGAAAGCAGCAGTACTTAGATTGTACAAAAGCAATAAAGAAGAAGCAAAATTTGAAGGCAGTGCCATAAAAATATTTCAAGATTATTCAGCCACAGTGGCGGCGCGACGCCGAACATTTACGCCGGCCTGCTCTAGACTAGTGGAAAAGAAACAAAGATTTATGCTTCAATATCCTGCGCTTCTGAGGATACAAACGAGTAATGGGTGGAAATCTTTTGAAACAGCTGAGGCTGCCATGAGCTGGATAAACACTGCAGAAGAAAGAACATGACTTCTCTGCTTGATATCTGAAAGTGACCAACAGTATTAAGGAAACTGCAACAAGCAAAAGATAACATTTTGAATTGTGTTAATAGTAAAGGACAAAAAGTTTTACCTATCAGATAAGTATAATTACCATGTTAATTGTTGGAAGATTTGTTAAAGTTAAAGGGAATATAAGAGAATCTAGTAAGTATCTTTGAGGAGGGGGTTGGGCTCCGGGAGCATCAAGCGGACCCGTGTGTAAGATAATAAACACGCTAGAAAAGGTACAACAAGATGGGGGGGATAATACGATAGGGGGAGGGTTAGAAAGAAGAGGGGGATGGGAGGGACAATTTAAGCCAAGATCCATGAGGTACCATATAAGATATCGACTCCAACATAAAGTGGAAGTCAAGTTGGAAGGTGAAGGGTCCAGGCTGGGGGACCCGGAGCCTTGGAAATGGTTAAAACTTTGGCTTTACTCATATATTTACAAAGGCAGTGGCTAGGCCAACAAATGTACGCCTGGTGTCCTGGAATGTGTCGGGGATAACCTCTCCAATAAAAAGATCTAAGATCTTGGCCCACCTAAAGAAACATAAAGCAACAATAGCATGTTTACAAGAAACTAAGCTCTCTGATTTGGAGCATCAAAAATTGAAACAACAATGGGTGGGAGATTGTTATTACTCATCTGCAGATGGCCGTAGAGGAGGCGTAGCCATACTTATAAAAAGAGGCATCCCCGGCATATCCAGGATGGTAGAAAAAGATAAAGAAGGAAGATACATATTGGTACACTTGAATTATTTAGGGTATGAATATTATATCTGTGGAATATATGGGCCAAATACAAGAGATCCAAAATTTCTACATACCTTGGTACAATTAGGTCTCAAATATGACAATGCCCCATGGATACTAATGGGTGATTTTAATCAAGTTCTAGATCCTAACATGGATCGATCAGTGGCGATGGCCTGGGGAGCGATGCGAAGGGGCAAGGGAATGGATTACTTATGTAAAATGTTAGAATTAGTGGACCCCTGGCGCCTTTTGCACCCGACACAACGAGATTACACACATCTTTCCAAAGTACACAGGTCCTGGTCGCGGATAGATTATATACTGGTAACCAACACATTATTCCCAGCAGTACTTGAAGCGGAGGTGGGTCCGATGGCAATATCGGACCACACGTTAATTTGGGTGGAGCTGGCAATGGGACCTCCAGTGGAACAATATAGACGCTGGAGATTCCCGGCTTATTTATCAAACAATCCTGATTTTCGAGCATTCTTAGAGAAGAAATGGGAATTATATGCAGAGATGAATAAGCAGCACCAGGATACACCGGGACTATTTTGGGAAGCTTCAAAGGCGGTTATTCGGGGAGATATCATTAGCTATGTGACGGGTAGAAATAAAAGAATAGCGCAAGGAATAATACAATTAGAACGCCAATATCTACGCTCCAAAAGAAATCATCAAAGTAATCCAACTAAGGCACACTATGAACAAATGATGGCTGATTTGGCAGGACTAAACACACTAATTCATGAAAGGACACAAAAAATTTTGACACATAGACGATTCCAATATTATAAATTTGGGAATAGAAGCGGGAAACTATTAGCAAGACTAACAAAGGTATGGGCTGGGCAGACTTTCATTCATACATTAAAATCTATAGATGGTACCAGAAAGCATAAGCCAACATAAATATTACAGTTATTTCAAGACTACTTCTCTGGGGTATATAAGGCAGAGCCAGAGGTGGAAAATACAGTGATACAAGATTATTTGGAGGATTCAGGGATGCCGCAGTTAACGCCAGAGATGACAACCCAGCTGAATGCCCCGCTAAGTTTACAGGAAGTGGAAAAAGTAATTGTAACTCTTTCGGGGGGAACGAGCCCAGGGATTGATGGGTTCTCAACAGAATATTATAAAATGATGGCCCATAGAATACTGATACCATTAACAGAATATTTTGAGGAGGCAATAGAGCAAGGAAGATTATTTCCAAAAACGAATGACGCGCTTATAACCCTGCTACCCAAACCAGGGAAATCGCAGGAAGACTTAGAAGCATATAGGCCAATATCCCTATTGAATGTAGACCTTAAAATATTAGCTAAGGTACTAGCAGATCGTTTAGCACAACATCTCCCACACATTGTAGCTGATCATCAAGTAGGCTTCGTGAGGGGGCGACATCCAGGTCTTAATGTCCGCAGGGCGTTATTGGCATTGGCACACAGTAAGGCCTCAGGAGAACCATTATTATTGACAAGTTTGGATGCAGCCAAGGCTTTTGACAAAGTGAGATGGGGATATTTGTTTGAAGTGTTAAAATATATGGGCATAAGCGGATGGTATTTTAGAGCAGTGTCTATTCTTTATGCAGAACCAACAGCACATATACTGGCGAATGGTATGGTATCCCCGGCGTTCCCAGTACAAAGGGGCACAAGGCAGGGATGTCCCCTGTCACCTTTGCTCTTTTTGTTGTATATTGAACCTTTTTTGAGAACGGTGGGGAGGAATGCCGAGATTGCGGGGGTGATGATCCCTGGGTTGCCAATTAAAATATTAGCTTTCGCTGATGACATCTTGCTTACACTGACGGACCCGCAGAATTCCTTATCTAATCTTTTAGAAGCAGTGGAAGAATTTAGTTATATTTCTGGTTTTATACTAAATAAACAAAAATCAGTAGCACTACCGACCAAACAGGAAATAAAAACAAGGTGGGTGGGGCCATTCCCATTACAATGGAGCATGGAAAAAATTAAATATTTGGGAGTTTATCTTTCCCCCCATCTAGATAACGTACATAAAATCAATTTAGAGCCGCTGTGGGAGATGACAAAAACAACCTTATTGATGTGGCAAAAGCTTGCCTTATCACTCTTCGGTAGAATTGCCATTTATAACATGATTATAGTACCGAAATGGATGTATGTGGTACAAGTGTTGTCGTTATTCATAACCCGTAAAGAGGAACTAGATCTTTATAAACTACTCAAACAATTTTTATGGAATGGGAAACGAGCTCGAGTCAATATGCAACAAACGTATTTGACGAGGGCCAAAGGAGGCTTGGGAGCACTTAATATCAAATGGATATCAGTAGCGGGTTGCATGCGACACATAGCAGATTGGCTTAGAGGTACATCATATTTCACATTCCCAGAAGCAGAGTGTAGGATGCTTAAAGAAGTACACTTTAGTTATTGGTTACATGTGGGACTTAGCAAAGTAACAATACAAAAATACATCAAACCATTGTTTCTCCCACTTCAGAAAACATGGACATGGCTAAGTAGACTCCTTGGTCTTAATGCGAAAGTCTCACCCTTTCTGCCGATTGGAGGTAACATAGACTTCCCAGTGGGGAGCTCTTCTTTAACATTTTGTAAATGGAGGGAGGCGGGTATTTTCTTTTTGTTCCAAGTTCTGCGGCAGGATGGAACGTTAAAATCTCAAGAGGAAATGCAGGGCTGCCAAGGGATGGAGATAAGAGATTTTCTGGCATATGAACAATTAAATCACTATATTCGGTCTCTCCCGGGGTCATCGCTACAAATCAAAGTGCAAGAACAAATAACAGAGGTCTATGATCTAGAGGCCCAGAAATCAGTACCACTGAAATATTATCACTTGCAGATACGAGAAGCTATGCCTATGGTACATTACACAAAACTGACACAGATGTGGGAAAAGGAACTGGGTTGTAGCATAGGGAGTACTGTAATACAGACCTGTTTACAGTTATGTTATAAACAGTTTGGGTCTGTTGAAATAAGGGAAATGCAATATAAATTTTTGATGAGACTTTATATATCACCGCACAGAGCATTTAAAGCAACATTGAGACCACAGGATGACTGCCCAAAATGTGAGAGGCAAGGAGCACATCTAGGACATATGTTTTGGTACTGCCCACCAGTATTGAGATTTTGGTTTCAAATGTGTACACATGTGTCAAGGATGTGGATGATTCATTGGAAGAGTCACCCACGGCTATTATTTGAAGAATTCACAAATCACGGGTCCAGCAAAGTTGGTTTCCGACATTTTCAGAGGCGATCAGTGATGATGGGTAAAAAGACAATTCTTAAATTGTGGTTGCAAAAAGAAAAGCCATCTGTCCAACTTTGGAGAGCAAACATGATTTCGCTCAGTGCAATGGAAAGAAAAGAGGCATCGGATTTAGAGTCATCAAAAGGTGAACAATATCTTCAATGCTGGATGCCCTTTTTGAACACATTAACTGCACGGGCACGTAGTAGAGTACTTAATGGATAATAATTACTGAATAGAAGCTTGGCACGAGGGGGGGAGGGGGGAAAAAGGGGGGGGGGAAAAATGACATAAAAACTGAATGATGATAGTTAGAAATGAAGAGTTTTATTGTATTATGATTAGTGGAATTGCATGTTATGAGGTAATCTGCATCATGTTGGATGTTGTCTTATATTCTTTGTCTTTCTGTCATCAATAAATATATATAAAAAAAAAAAAAAAAAATATGTGGCTGCCTATGCCAACACCCATTCAAACCCTGCATTTTGTTGGATGAATACTTTATCTTAAACAGTTGCAACCAGATCAGCATTCAATGTTTCTAGAAAGCCAGCTAACTCACTCCATGGCCTAGTGGTTAGAGCACCAGTCTTGACATCCAAAGGTGGCCGGTTCAAATCCCACTGCTGCTCCTTCTGATCTTGGGCAAGTCACTTAACCCTCTATTGCCTCAGGTACAAACTTAGATTATGAGCCCTCCAGGAACAGCGAAATACCCATTGGCAGTGGCGTTCCTAGGGGGGGGCTGACACCCAGGACGGATCGCCGATGTGCCGCGCCCCCCCCAGCGAAAGAGCCCCCCGGGTGCACGCCGCTGGGGGGGGGGGGGTGCCGCGCGCTGGTCAGCTTGCTTCGTTTCCATGCTCCCTCTGCCCTGGAACAGGTTACTTCCTGTTCCGGGGCAGAGGGAGGATGGAAACGAAGGAAGCTGACCGGCGCGGCGGCACCCCCCCCCCCCCCCAGCAGCATGCACCCAGGGTGGACCGCCCCCACCTTGGTATGCCACTGCCCATTGGTACCCAGATGTGAACAAAATCCAAATAAATAAATCTTCTGAACACAGTCAAATGAATGTGTTCAGAAACACAAATATTTCAAAAGAGCAGCTCAGACTTTTTGGTCAGATGACCACAGGGCAGGAATGAACGAAACACCACCACACTGGCAGGCTGCAACAATTGCTGTCCGTTTTCTTTACCCTTTTAGGTTGTAAACGACTGCTTAAGTACTACTACTGTTTACATTTTTTTGCACATGTTAAAACCTTTATGTTCAGTTGAAGCCTGTGCCTGCACAGTCTGTAAAATATATCGCTGACCATCTGTTCAGAAGTGCCCCATCACAATATTACAGCAGGAGGGGCTTTGCACAGCCAGCTTACCACTGAATCATTGCACTAGTCAAGGTTTGCCAAATATAACAGCTGACTGCTTATATGAAATCTCTAACCATAGGTAAGAAGTGTTTCCATACAGGTGACTCAAAAGTCAATGATATTGAAAGATTGTTTTCAGGGATTACAAGCACATTTGGGGGAGTAAGATGTCTATTTACCCTCTTATTTCATGCACCATCTCCATATCTGCAACCATAATTTCTTTATAAGGTAGCACAGAGCAAGACACTTCTGTAGAAATCCTAAATAAAAAATTGTCTAATGATGTCTTTTCAGCTGCTACATTTAACTGTATATGTAATACTGTTATATTTCATTATACACTTCACAAAGAGGAACATTTCTATGCAGTCACCTTTCTACTGATAATGTAAAAACATAGGGGTGGGCAACGATGAAAAATTGCAATCAAGATTAATCGTGCGACCAAAACTTTGAATTGCACGATTAATCGCGTTTCATCACAGTATGCCTTTTGGGCACATGATTTTCCAATTTTTTTTTTCTTACATTGACCCAAACACCTTTTTGAACAGATGCTCAGCGTGGCTGATTACCCTTCACAACATGCTGTTCAATTAGGGGTGGACAACAATATAAAAAATTTAATCAAAATTAATCACGGTGTTAAAAATTTTAGACATATGATTAGTCGTACCTCTGGGCTGGATGGCTTGGTACTGATAAATTCCCACTGCATGAACATTTTTTAAACTTGCTGAATATAATGAAAAGTTGCATACACACGCTTCCTTCCCACCAGGGGTGTAGCCAGACTTCGGCGGGAGGGGGATCCAGAGCCCGAGGTGAGGGGGCACATTTTAGCCCCCCCCCTCCCCCGTCCCTTTCGACCCCCCCCCCCCCCCCCCACACCATCGCTAGGTACACCTCTGCTTGCAGGAGTACCCAACCCCTGCCAGCCGAAGTCCCCTTCAGCGCCGGTCTCTGAGTCCGGCGCGTTCACTGATCTGGATTCTGTTTCTGTGAGTCCTGACGTCCTGCACGTTCCTACTTGCAGGATGTCAGGACTCACAGAAACAGAATCCAGATCAGCAACACGCTGGAGACCGGTGCTAAAGAGGACTTCGGCTGGCGGGGTGGGGCAGGGTTGGCGGGGGGGTTGAATGTGGCGGGGGGAGGTTCAGTGGCAGGGGATGGTCGGCGGTGGGGTGAAAGCAGGGGGGCCAGGGCTAAATCTGTGGGGGCCCATGCCCCCTTGGCTCCATCCAGCTACGCCCCTGCCTCCCACAGCACATCGTTCCCCCTCCCTTCCATATAGGTACCTACCTTTCTCCTCTCCTGTTGCATCCTTCCCCTGTACATACTCCCAAAGTGTCTCCACTTCTGCTATTAAGCCTGTTATCCCTGACACGCAGACACCAATTTCTCTCATTTCCTGCTGCTGCCCCCTCCCCACCAGCATACAGATCCAGCATCCCCCCCTTTGTTTAAATGCCCCTCCTCTTGACCCCTTCCGGACTCTTCCACATGGGGGAGTAAACCTCTTAAGTTCATCTAAAAGGTTCTTTATAGTTTCTCTCCAATCCCAGGGGGGTCTGTTCTGAGGAGGCATCAGAAGCCGCAATTCAAACCTGATCCCCATGACCACTGCTTTCTGTCTTTCTGAATCTAGGTGTATCCTGGGCCATTTATGTTCCCACATATATATATATATTTCTAATCTACTCTTTCTGGTTCAGTCTGTGGAGTTTATTTGTGTATAGCAGATAATAAGGAAAGAGTACATATAATACAGTATGTAGGAATAAAGACAAAGATAGTTTTCAGGAATAAGATCTTGTTTATTCTTACCAAGATAAAGTCTTCAGTTTAATACATACATCTAGGTTCAAATGCACAGAGCTCAGCTGTCGGTCAAGTGTTGAGGAAGCTTCTAACTTTTCTGTCTGAATGTTAACTCTTTTATAGGCACAGATCTTAATAGAGGCTTATGGCAGTACCTATTTTTTTCATCTTATTGGCCAATATCTCTGTACCAATTTTTTTCCCTTTTCCGGCAGATGTTGATTTGTACTCTTTGTACCATCTTGTACCAACTCTTTCCTGTTCTAGTTATTTTGAAACATCTCTTTTCCGGCCAGGTGTCCATCTGTACCCAACTGTCTTTTCCGGTAAACATCTCTTGCTTTTGCTATTTCAAAACCTCGCATCATTTCCGTCACCCTGAACATCTTGTCTTTATCTTTTATAGAAACATCCAGTTTCACAATCTATTTTTATATAATCTTATGACCTGTGTGCCATGTTATAGAGATACAAGCAAGATATTACAAACCATTTTTATCTATTATTCTATCATCATATATGCTATATTCAATTTGTAATTAGTTTCAGGTTTTATCAAGACTTCTTCATATAGTCCTGCGTTTGCAGGTTCTCAACTGTCATGCCAGTAGTGGGTTATCAGGCCTAGTCAAGGCTTCTCTGTTGACCAAAAGTCCTGTAACCTGGCTTACCACCATTCCAGTGGATACTCAAGCTCCAATCCATATTAACACCTTGCATTTATCTGCTGTGATTCCCAGATGCTACTTGCAACTGACGCCGATGCCTTCCCTCCGCTACATTATGGTAAGATGAAATAGGATAGGCAGGGGAGAGAAAGCAATACTGGGCAATAGACCACACCTCGAGTATTGTGTTCAATTCTGGTTGCCGCACCTCAAAAAAGACATAGTGGAATTGGAAAAGGTGCAGAGAAGGGCGACAAAGATGATACACGGGATGGGACGACTTCCCTATCAGGATAGGCTGAAGAGGCTGGGGCTCTTCAGCTTCGAGAAAAGGCGGTTGAGGGGAGATACGATAGAGGTCTGTAAGATGATGAGTGGAATGGAACGGGTCGATGTGGAGCGTCTGTTCACGCTTTCCAAAAATACTAGGACAAGAGGGCATGCGATGAAGTTGCAGCGTGGTAAATTTAAAACGAATCAGAGGAAATATTTCTTCACTCAACGCGTAAACTCTGGAATTCGCTGCCAGAAAAGATGGTTAAGGCGGTTAACTTAGCGGACTTCAAAAAAGGGGTTGGACGGATTCCTGGAGGAAAAAGCCATAGAATGTTATTGAATGGCTGAGGGAATACAGTATTTCTAGGATGGGCGAGACAAATTGCTTGTTCTTTTGGCCGCAGTTGGTGACAGGGTGCTGGGCTCGATGGACCCTTGGTCTGTCCCAGCATGGCGATGCTTATGTACTTATGCAGACTAGAGTTAAAGTTTTGATCACAATTAAAAGTTCACATTTTTTAAAATTCATCGCAATAATAGAGCACTAAATGCCCACCCCTAGTTTAAAAAAAAAAAAAAGTCTAACATTTTCTCAAAGCTAGACACTGTACATTTCCTGAGCAGCAAAACTCAAACAATATCTTCTGTCAATCTAATGAAAAATAGCGAAAGAATAAGAAATTAGTTTGAAAACAGACACAACTAGGGTGTTCTTGTAAGAAACACTGTAAAGATGCAGCTGCAACACAGATGCTTACAGGACTACTCAAGGTTTAAAAAGCGTTTTAGGTGTTAAGTGAAACATATGAAGCAATGCTTACGTGAAACATCTATATACCTTTTTACCTGGTTAAACTGAGAATATTTCATGACTTCAGTTATATTAATTTAGAGAGAAAAAAAAAACAAAAATTTCCATAAATGTTTTATGCATTAATTTATTGAAATCAACAGGTGTAGCAGCAAAAAAAAATAAATAAATAAAAATAAAAGCTTGCCAATGCAATTCCTCATGTCTCACATATTGAGATACATATGGGATTTGGCATCATTTATGCAATCATATTTGTTGGCTCCAGCGGATATTTTTGGGTTCCTAACTTTATTTTTATCCTATTCCTCTTTTCAAGTCAGATTTTCAAACAAACAGCATATACAAAGTTTTACACAGGATCTTTCATCGCTGCTGTTATTCCTGTTGGTGCTATATTCTTTTTAAACAACTTTAGAACACTCTAAATAAACTGTGGGGTATGTTTACTAAGGCGCGTTAGCGTTTTTAACGTGCCTTTAAAGTTAAGGTGCGTTAGACGCTGTACTAGGCTGCGCATTTGGTTTGCTATTCTCTAAACAGGTTACAAAATATTACAGGCAAAAAATTCAAAACAAGAATTAGAGAGAAAAGTCTATTACTCACCCACCAGCACAGCATCAGATATCAGTTGTAACAAACTTACAAAATCTAACATCAGTACCTCTGGTAATTACCCTGTTTCCCCAAAAATAAGACATCCCCTGAAAATAAGACCTAGTAGAGGTTTTGCTGAATTGCTAAATATAAGGCCTCCCCCGAAAGTAAGACCTAGCAAAGTTTTTGTTTGGCCCCAATGGGACATGGACACAGAAACCTTAATTTTTTTCGCTGCAACCCAAAGACGAAATAACATTAAAGAAACAAGACTGAGGTGGAAAATCTATCGTCCAGCGGACTCCTACCATCCTCCTTCACGCTTTTGTGAAGATCAACTACCGGTAAGTGAGCCCGGAAAGAAAAGAAACATCCCCCTTGCAGAAATAATAAAAGAAAAGAAAATGAGTAACCGAGCCCTTTCGGCGCTGCTCCATCGCCCAAGGGCTAAGTCAGACTAGAAGGATGGAAAGTGTTGCGAATGTACAGGAGGAGCACATAAAGCGCCACCAACGGGGAACGGAGCTACCGTAGAATTTTTAACGTTTGTAATACGGTAGGGATGATCCTGCGCCCTAAGCCCTCTCACAACCTCCCGAGACCCCCAGCCAGAGCAGCCCGGCCCCACATTCCATTACCTTCCCTAGTGCATACCCCTCCTCCATTCCCAGCCTGGCCAGGGCGGCTCTGCTCCGCTCGAGTCCTGCAGTCACTGTGGGCAGATAGGCGAGCCACGGCCTACTGCTGCAGGATACCGCCCCCCACTTCAATACTGTTCCCGACCGCCACAGTCCCCCAACTACTCCTGAATAAGACATCCCCTGAAAATAAGACCTAGTGCATCTTTGGGAGCAAAAATTAATATAAGACACTGTCTTATTTTCGGGGAAACACGGTATAAGTAATCAGACTAATTATATAAAGAAGAGAAAAAGGAGGAAGAAAAGTTTATTCCCCATACAAAGGTCACAGAACAGAGATAAAGAAGAGAAAGAAAGGAAGAAAGAAAGAATGAATGAATGAATGAAAGATTCTTAGATATAGAGAATTAATTTCTATGAAGGGGGAAGAGCACCCCCTTCGGGAAAAAATAGGCCATTGGACGGATCTGAAACTGTCTTTCCAAGCATGCCTAGTTTTTCCGAGTTTCTTTGTCTGCAGCGTGGTTTTACAGGCTTTAATGAGCATCCACCTCTCCTCTACCCTGGACCAATCATAGGTGCTGTATATGTGCTGGAGACTTGTAATTGGGTCTTTCATATGTGCTGGAGGCTTGCAATTGGTGTCCTTGCCATACCTTTTCTCAGTAAATTACATTTATAACAAGTTATACCAGGTAGCTGAGTTGCCCTAGCAACCGGAGGCCCCATCAGAGTTTGTGACCAGCCAGAAATTCCTGCATGTGGCTGACAAAAGAAAGATGGGGGATGGGAAATAGTGCAGCATACCTCAAGTAGAATTTTATAGACAAAGCTAACGCGCCAATACAATCCTATAGGCGCGTTAGTGTCTGACACGCGTTAAAAACGCTAACGCACCTATAGCGCACCTTTGTAAACATAGGTCCATGTATTTAAATGTCATGTGGAACACTGTATTATATATAGTCTCTTGACTAAGTAATAATGCCATCTCATAAAAGGAATGCTCTTTTCTCTACTCCAAGTTGATTCTGCTGAACCAATTTTTCCTCAAAAGAAATAGCTCACTTGTAGAACGAGTAGGAGAGGCTGTTGGTTTAGAAAGATATCATTCAGCCTACTTTGGCAGAAAATACAGAACATTTAAGACTTGGTATTTAACCATGAATGCAACATTTATCAGCTGCAATGCCCTGGTGAATGCTGTGTGCAAACCATGAATTCTTCCAGTTCCTTGGGGAAAGTGTCCTTGTTACTCTGTCAATCAGGCATCTGTAAGGCCATAAAGCCTTTAATAGGCCTCCCTTCTCTCTGCTGGGTTTTCACGCCTTCCTCTGAAGAGATGAGGCATTAAGCAAACAAAATGATGAAGTGTGGTACTGCTGTTTTAATGCAAAGGTCACACTTTCATTCCCCTCTTCTTCCCAGTTCTCTCTATTTTTAAACTGCTGCCTTAAGCAATTCACGGGTATTTTTCTTTTCAGGAACAAATTCGCAAACCTTATAATAATAATAAACATCTTGCAATCGGAAACGGATAAAAGGCATTTTTGTTTTGGTTTCATGAAATTGCTTTTCTTTGTCCTTTTTTTTCTTCCTTATATGTACTTGCTTCCCAGCTGCTATTAATGTAATATTTTTCACACAGTCAGCTCCTGATGGCTTTGCAAATACCACTGTATAGTAAAAGAAAAATTTTTTTAAATAATAAAAACACCAGTTTTTTTAAAGTAGCCAGAAAGGTCAATATATTAGCATCTAAATATTAAGTTTGAAAGCTCAAGTGAAAATGAGAAACAACTGGTAAGCTCGGGCCAGCCTGATCCATGATTGGGGCTTCTCCTCTCCCCAAAAAGAAAGAGATAGCTGGCATAGTTAAAAAGCATATTTTACTCCCTTCGAATGTACGTCTACGTTATCTGCGGCCAGTCAGTATTGATCCAGTACAGTCAGATTGTAAGGATTTACATCAACAAACAGGGAGGTGCAGGGCCCCTTTAACTACATCCAGGGATAGCATGAAAATGGAACTTTTCATTCTCAATTTCTCATCGCAGATCTCTCCTTCTTTGAACGCTCGTCTCACTCTCTGGACCTCACCAGGCTCCAGCAGGTCAGGGCAATCTCAGCTTGAATCTACCACTAAAGAAAAACGTGCTCCTTGCTATTTTCACTGCATAATTCTTAGTAGGTTTGAGCATGTGAAAGGGTATTATTCTAGGAGAGATTCTCAGTCTTCCATAAAATCCAGTTCACCTTAGCAAGCAAAAAAAGCTGGGGAAACTGAATCAAAGGCTGGGCTCCAGAGATGCAGCTAAACACCCCAGCTCCAGGGTAAAGCTTGGAGGCCCAGAAAAGGAAGAAATACCCTACAGACTGTGCCTCCACTGCTAAAAGTGTAATGAACATTTGTTGCTGAGCTATTGACTTTTTTTTTTTGTTACATTTGTACCCCGCACTTTCCTACTCATGGCAGGCTCAATGCGGCTTACATGGGGCAATGGAGCTGCCTGTGCCTGAAGTGGGAATCCAACTCAGTTCCTCAGGACCAAAGTCCACCACCCTAACCACTAGGCCACTCCTCCACTGTTGCTACTATTTGAAATTCTATGTGGAATGTTGCTATCCCACTAGCAACATTCCATGTAGAAGTCGGCCCTTGCAGACCACCAATGTGGCCGCGCAGGCTTCTACATGGAATGTTGCTAGTGGAATAGCAACATTCCATGTAGAATCTCCAATAGTATCTATTTTATTTTTGTTACATTTGTACCCTGCGCTTTCCCAGTCATGGCAGGCTCAATGCGGCTTACATGGGGCAATGGAGGGTTAAGTGACTTGCCCAGAGTCACAAGGAGCTGCCTGTGCCTGAAGTGGGAATCGAACTCAGTTCCCCAGGACCAGAGTCCACCACCCTAACCACTAGGCCACTCCTCCACTGTTGCTACTATTTGAGATTCTACATGGAATGTTGCTATTCCACTAGCAACATTCCATGTAGAAGTCGGCCCTGCAGATCACCAATGTGGCCGCGCAGGCTTCTGCTTCTGTGAGTCTGACGACAGACTCACAGAAACAGAAGCCTACGCAGCCTTCTACATGGAATGTTGCTAGTGGAATAGCAACATTCCATGTAGAATCTCCAATAGTATCTATTTTATGTTTGTACATTTGTACCCTGCGCTTTCCCACTCATGGCAGGCTCAATGAAGCTTACATGGGGCAATGGAGGGTTAAGTGACTTGCCCAGAGTCACAAGGAGCTGCCTGTGCCTGGTGGGAATCGGTTCCCCAGGACCAGAGTCCACCACCCTAACCACTCCTCCACTCCACTTTGCCTGCAAGGATAGGTACTCCATGTTTCTCAATGCTGTTCTGAATGAAGAGTGTTTTTGTTTTGTTGCTAAAGCTGCTGCTTCAGTTGTTTACAGGCCTTGCAGAAGCCAAGGGTTGCCAAAAGTCCAATCTCAAAGTCAAACTGTGAAACAACTGTACACTATTGTGATTGCTAAGCCATAAAAGAATCACCTGACATGTTTTGCACAATGACTGCTTTAGTGATCCTGATAATTATGTATTATGGATGTAAAACATCAGGGCAATGGCACTGTGTGTCTACCAGGGAAGGGGATCCTAAAGAAAAAGGGAAGGTGTACCTAAAAATAAAGAAAAATAGGAATGAAAGCTAACATTTACTACTTAGCGTAATTAGAGTGTAGTAGGCAGTATTCTCATCTCTACTTCTCAAAATGTGGCTTCTGAATGCTCTCTAGATTAAGATGTTTCGCAGGAGACTCTGTGTATGTCTAAATCATCTTCACAGCATTCTATATCACCTGCAATTATGATAGTTACCTTTTCACTCGAATCAGAGAGATTTAATTTTGAAATTATTATTTTTTTTTTTAACATTGAAGGTTTTTTTTTCTTTTTTTTTTTAATTTACAAATTTGTATCTTTTCAGATGTTGTCAGAGCAACATAGAAGCATGCAAAACAGTTTTTGGTCGTTAAGACAGAGTCCTGCAAACAGGGGCTCAATTTCTTCTAACATTTCCTTGTAGATATACAGTTCAGTACAATAATAAATATTTTATTAACAGTCTCATTTAGGGGCCTCATTATCAAGTCGCAATAAGCATTTGCCCATGCCTACCGCAGGGCGCACTCAGACATCCCACGGTAAGTTCCAGGGTGGCGTGCGCACACCAGGCGGTAAATAATTATTTTTATTTTTACTATGGAGGGTGTGTATCAGAGGGTGCAGAGTAGGGGATCCTTTTACTAAGCCGCATACGCATCTGCGCGAGCCCAACGCCCACCAAAATAGAGTTAGTGCCCGACTACCACGTGGATCTTGCGGTAATTTCATTTTTGGTGCGCCTCCGAAACGCTAGGTCAATGGTTGGCGGTAAGGTCTCAGACACAAAATGGATGTGCGGCAATTTTCATTTTGCCACGTGTCCATTTTTGGCAAAAAGTTTTTTAAAAGGCCTTTTTTTACAGGCACGCTAAAAAATGGATCGGCGTGCGCCCCAAACTCGCACTTACACTACAGCAAGTTATTTTTCAGCGCGCCTTTGTAAAAGGACTCCTAGGTGTGTCTGAGGTAATCAGCACAGCTGCATTGCCACAACACTAATTAGAATGTGAGGCCTCTATGGGTGCGCCCATGCAACCAGATGTAAGGAAACATCCCTAAGCTCTTTTTTTAATTGCTTCACATCTTTTGTTTTGTTGTTTAAAATTATAAATTGCAAGCGAGATAAGAGGAGTCAAGTTCAGCTAAACATGCACATTTCAAGAGAAGCATTTGTTCCCAGTGTATTCCTATTCAATTTCTTTATATTCATTCCTTCCCCTCAGGTTAGAGCTAATTCTAAACTGTCCTAACTTTCTTTGGGTTTTCGCTAAGGGGCAATTATAACCATAATTTTAGGCAAATGTTTTGTAGAAGTTTATAAAATGCAACCTTAAATTACTGAATATAGCACTGCTATTTTAATTACCATCTTTCATAGTGTCAGTAGTAAACTATGAAACTTAGAGGCCTGATTCTCAGTAAGCATTTTTATCCCACAGACACAGGAGGAGAGAAAAGTCATAGCAAATTAGGCCCTCAAGGAACCAGCGCTCAACAAAAGTCTATAGCGAAAACTACTTACTGTCAGTGTGAAAGACAAATGCAGAACAAGCAAAGTACTGGAATATAGGAAAACGAAAAGGGGAAGTTAAGAAATAAGGAAAAGACTGCAAATAAAACCCAACAATTTGATCCATCTCACAAACCATCTCACTACTTTAAAATTAAGCAGAATGAAGTCCAACTTTGATAGAGAACATTTTCTTTCACATTTCTCAGATTGTCATAGATTAAAAAAAAAAAAAAAAGCACACAAAAAATAACAGGCAAACACAGAGAAATTGCTTCTAACATTAGAAAAGCTGAAACTTGATACAAACACCATCACTATCGATCATGAAAAAGACAAAAAAAATTGCATATTTCTTATTTTAAAGGCTGCTTTAAATGTGGGAAAAAACCAACAAGCAAGCTTTTTAATGGAGTAACTGAGGGGGCCCAATCCAGCACTAAAGCCAGCTCCCTAGCAGTGGCGTACCAAGGGGGGGGGGCGGGCCGTGTGCCTGTTGGCTCCGCTCGTTCCGTGCTCCCTCTGCCCCGGAACAGGTTACTTCCTGTTCCAGGGCAGAGGGAGCATAGATCGAGCGAAGCCGACAGGCGCGTGGCACCCCCCCCCCCCCAGCAGGTAAAAATGTACCGGGGGGGGGGGTCCTTTCGCCGGGGGGGGTGCTGCACCCAGGGGGAGGGCCCATCGGCGATCCGCCCCAGGTGTCAGCCACCCTAGGAACGCCACTGCTCCCTAGTGCTGCCCTCATCACTCGCCATTTCCAGTGAAACCTTATATGGTGTGAAGCCCTACCCAGCGTATCCAAAGATGCATGGGCAGGGCACCGCCATTTTCAAGGCAGCACTGGAAGAGGAGGGCGTGTACTATCCCTTCTTCAACAAAGGTAGGGGTACGGGGAAGTGGGCCACTAGACCACCAGGTTGGGGAGGCTTGGTTGCAGCCCAATCGGGGCTTTTTGGGAGGGGGATTAGGATCCACCAGATCTCCAGCCCCCTGTGAACTTCTGTCGGGGGGGACTGGAGGTCCACCAGATCTCCAGCCCAATGTCACTGTCTTGGGGTGGGGAGTTGGGGGGAATGGGGGGGCCTGCTAGCATGCAAATGCATGCTGGACAGGGCTCACCATTCCTCCTCAATGGTCTGCATACCCTTATGCCAGCAACGAGCTGCCTGCTGATCATTGGGGAGGAGTACGTTTAGCATGCATGTGCATGCTACATGCGGTCAGAGCCCACAGAGCACGTTGTTTCACACATTCGGAGGCTCTGATCATGGGGCAGAAGCAAATGCAGGCGCCAGTATGGTGCTAATAGCCTCTAGTGCTCACGTTTGCTTCTGATCATCGGCCCATGAATGTGAAAGGTGTTCTAGGAAGATAGTTGGGAAGAAACCACTGCTTGCTTAAAACAGATACTATAGTGGAGTGGAGGAGTGGCCTAGTGGTTAGGGTGGTGGACTTTGGTCCTGGGGAACTGAGGATTCCCGGCACAGGCAGCTCCTTGTGACTCTGGGCAAGTCACTTAACCCTCCATTGCCCCATGTAAGCCGCATTGAGCCTGCCATGAGTGGGAAAGCGCGGGGTACAAATGTAACAAAAATAAAATAGATACTATTGGAGATTCTACAGGGAATGTTGCTATTCCACTAGCAACATTCCATGTAGAAGGCTGCGCAGGCTTCTGTTTCTGTGAGTCTGACGTCCTGCACGTACGTGCAGGACGTCAGACTCACAGAAGCAGAAGCCTGCGCGGCCACATTGGTGATCTGCAAGGGCCGACTTCTACATGGAATGTTGCTAGTGGAATAGCAACATTCCATGTAGAATCTCAAATAGTAGCAACAGTGGAGGAGTGGCCTAGTGGTTAGTGTGGTGGACTTTGGTCCTGGGGAACTGAGTTGGATTCCCACTTCAGGCACAGGCAGCTCCCTGTGACTCTGGGCAAGTCACTTAACCCTCCATTGCCCCATGTAAGCCGCATTGAGCCTGTCATGAGTGGGAAAGCGCAGGGTACAAATGTAACAAAAATAAAATAGATACTATTGGAGATTCTACATGGAATGTTGCTACTATTGGAGATTCTACACGGAATGTTGCTATTCCACTAGCAACATTCCATGTAGAAGGCTGCGCAGGCTTCTGTTTCTGTGAGTCTGACGTCCTGCACGTGACTCACAGAAGCAGAAGCCTGCGCGGCCACATTGGTGATCTGCAAGGGCCGACTTCTACATGGAATGTTGCTAGTGGAATAGCAACATTCCATGTAAAATCTCAAATAGTAGCAACAGTGGAGGAGTGGCCTAGTGGTTAGGGTGGTGGACTTTGGTCCTGGGGAACTGAGGAACTGAGTTGATTCCCGGCACAGGCAGCTCCTTGTGACTCTGGGCAAGTCATTTAACCCTCCATTGCCTGCCGCATTGAGCCTGCCATGAGTGGGAAAAATGTAACAAAAAAAAAAAAAAAACCTGCCTCAGGTAAGAAAAGAGCACACGGATAACCTATAGAGCTTCAGGAATAATATTTTCTGGATAGATACGTCAAAAATAAACATTCTTGCTGCAGTAGTAAATGTTTTTGTTTGGCAAAAATAACTCTGCTTTCCAAAGTAAGAACCCCATGCAGATTATCAAGCATGGTGGTTTGAGGTACCATAATGTGGAGCTGCTTTATGCATCAGGATCTGGACAGCTTGTCATCACTGATAGAACTATGAATTCTGTTTTGAAAATTCTAGGAAGAATGGCAGACCATCTGTTCGTTAGCTGAAGCCGAGCCAAAAGTGGGTTATGCAGCAAGAGAACAACCCTAAACATGCGAGAAAAGCTACTACAGTATGGCAGAAGACAGATTGTGTTTTGGATTGGCAAAGACAAGCCTACTGAAATGTTGGGCAAGACCACAACCCATCAGTAACTGAAGTTATTCTTCCTGAATGAGGTACCACAAGTATAAAGGATGGGTTCATGCACTTTCACATAAGGATACTTACTGCTGAAAACTCAGAACTATAACATTTCTGTGAGTTACTCATTCACTGGGGATCTCTCTCGTTCATCAGAGTTTAGATAGGAATTTTTTTTTATTTTTTTAAATATTTTATCATTTTTATACATAGTAAACAAGTATAAACTTGTAAAGAAAAATCCACTATTACAATTAAATCTAAAAATATTATTCATAACACAAATTAAATATTATAGCTTTATATAAAGTCCACAACAGGAGTCCAAGATTCCTAAATAGGAGAAAACAAGTAATAAACTTTATAAATCAAATTTTGAGATACAGACGAGTTTCTATTCGACTTTACTTAACTAGGAGCTCTCTTAGATGTTAAAAAAGATGACAATTGGTCAGGATAAACATATTTCACGGCTTGATAGGAGATTAAACATTTGCAAGGATATTTAAGGTAAAAAGTTGCGCCAAGTTGAAGTGTCTCCTGTCTCATCTGTAAAAACTTTTGTCGTCGCCTTTGCGTTTCCCTCGCTAGATCTGGAAAAACACGAGTTTGCAAACCACGAAAGGTTTTTTACTTTATTCTGAAAAAACTTCTTTAAAATCCAGATCTTGTCCGAAGGTAACGCTACTGTGGCCAACATAGTAGTTGGTGTTATCTGTTCTGAATCCGACATTTCAAGAAGGGCAGAAACATCCAATGATTGCGCATTCTGAATATTATTCCTTTGTAAAGGATCCAAACCCTTCACAGGTATATAAAAAACCTGTGAAAGGGTGGCATATCTTCATCTTCTATCTCTAGAATTTCTCTGAGGTAATTTTTTAGCATCTCCCAAGGGGAGATAAGTGGTTGTCACGGAAAATGTATAAAAGATAGGCATTTAATCATGTTTTGAGTACAAACTCTGCTAAAATACAGACCAGTCTAGGAAGTTCACAAACATTTTCTCAGACTCATATCAATGAGTAGTTTTCAAGAGTTAAGCTCTCCATCAGGCCTCTGAAGAAAGGGAAGTGATTTTTTTTTCCTTTTCTTTTAATGTATTTTATTTATTCAAAAGTAAGCCAGAACAATAACAGGCAACAGAATAAAAGCAAATCAGTATAAGAACTTGCTTTGTGCTAAAGATTTTGCTCCTAATCCCCCCCCTTTCCGAATAGCTCAAAAGTCTCTACAGTAGAACTGTGGTCATGGGTAAGCAAGGCTAATGTTGGCTTGGGTAGGAGTCCTCCAGGTCGCATAAAGATCCAAAACTTGGTGATAAGCGGTAACTCGATTACATTCATATGCCATGAGTTGGGACACCAGGCAACAGTAGTCCACTTTTTTAAAAACAGACTCAACTGGTGATAAAGTAGATTGTCTCCATAGTTGTACCAACACTGTCTTGGCCACTGCAAAAATGTGTATTGCCAGGGAGTGTATTTCCCTTAGGGATACCCACAATCTTATAATGCAACAAACAGTCAGCATGCTGTGGGTAAGTAACCGGCAAAAATGTATTAATTTCCTGAAGTAACGCTGTGCAAAAAGTCTGTACAGCTGGACATGTCCACCAAATGTGAAAGAAAGAACCTTGCTCTCCAGTTACGCCAACATAGTGGATAACCAGTTTTATAAATCCAAAATAGTCTCGAGTACAGTACCAATGATAAAAAAAATTATAGCCACTTTCAATCATAGACTTAGCAATAAATATCTTAAAAAGATGCTGAAAGATTTTCTCCCACTATGTAGGTACAAGCTAAGAACACTTCCCATTTGGCAATATGCTTCTGTATAGGTGCATCATCTTTCAATAGAGCTTTATAAAGACTAGAGACCCTCCCCCTTTCCCCATTTCTGAATTCAGGGCCAATTCCATAGCAGTTTCTGCTAAACGTAGGTCCTCTTTGGCCCTACGAAGCAGGAAATCTCTCAATGGCAGTGATTTTTTCTTCTAGCAAAAAAGCTGCCTGTACTCACATGAAGGACTAGCATTAAAAAGTGGAGTGACCATCTAGGGACCCACCTCAACAACCAGCTAACGAGTGTATGGCGTGGTAGTCCCCAGAACACATCTTACTGGGAAAAGAGAACAAGTCAGACAGCTACAAAGCCCTATACAGAAACTGCATGCCCACAAAATATCTCACTTCAATGGCATATGCAAAATTATGGATAGAGTCTTATCAAACACAGAACGCATGACCGCATTTTAGAAATAGAAAGGTGCTGAACTGGAACCCTCAAGAAGTTGAACTCTACTTGCAGTATAAAGCCTGTCTTATCTAGACTGTAAGCTCTTTGAGCAGGGACTGTCTTTTATGTGTATGGTGTACAGCGCTGCGTATGCCTGGTAGCGCTATAGAAGTGATAAGTAGTAGTAGTAATGTAGAAGCTTGCCCTTGCAGATCAGCAACGCAGCCGCGCAGGCTTCTGTTTCTGTGAGTCTGACGAGGACGTCAGACACACAGAAACAGAAGCCTGCACGGCCGCGTTGCTAATCTGCAAGGGCAGACTTCTACATGGAATGTTGCTAGTGGAGGAGTAGCCTAGTGGTTAGTGCAGTGGAACATGGGATGTTGTTACTATTTGAGATTCTGGAATGTTGCTATTACTTGAGATTCTAGATGGAATGTTGCTACTATTGGAGATTCTGTTGCTGCTATTGGAGATTCTACATGGAATGTTGCTATTCCACGAGCAACATTCCATATTTAGATTGTGAGCTCTTTGAGCAGGGACTGTCTTTTTTGTGTATGGTGTACAGCGCTGCGTATGCCTTGTAGCGCTATAGAAATGATAAGTAGTAGTAGTATAAAGCCACAGAAATAGAAACAAATGCATTTCCTATATAGATATGAAAGATGCTGCCATTCCAATTTCCAAAGCTGGTATATTTAACTCACTAAACCAAAACTAAACACGTTTAACTTTATTGTCTGGACAGCTCAGCCTTTGGAGCTCATGTCGCCCATGTTTTGCAGGGCTACAGAATGCACCTCCATAGTCTGCCACTAGTCTGCATGGACTGGCTGAAGACACTGCTTCTCCCATTAGGGACACTCCTATGCGTGTTTATGATATGTGCAGAGCATGGACTCTCATTAATACTTGGGGATCAAAAGACAATTTTAGCAGGCAATGGAAAAAGATGTTAGTACTACTGAGTACTCCCTGTGAAAAGTCCTAAGAGCGAGCAACGTAGTACAGCTTTTTGCTCATTAAAAAAGGGAGAAAATGTTTTTACTGTTAGCAGAACAAAATGGTAGAAACTGCATGTTTATTTCCATGGAAAATTCTAATCCCTACTTGAAAATAACCCATAAGGTGAATGTCAAGTCAACTTCCAGGCGCATCAGTAATGCTTCATTCCCAAAAATCAATATAATGGTCTCTATGTATAAGGCGTCAGTGGAATCTGTTGGTCATTGCATATAAAAATAAATGTTGTAAAGTGCAAAACTCATCACCACTGACTAGTGGGCTCTGCATAACATCGTGTGGGTGTCTGATGGGCCTAGCAACCGGTCCAGTAACTGCTGTCTGATAAATAAATGGCTTTTAGAGCAGTTGGGGTCGGCAGTCTGGTATGTATTTGGAGTGTCCCTCTGGATGGTATGTTAGACTACCTGTAAGATTTTTATTCCTCCCAACTGAAATATACGATCTGAACTCTGCAGGATAGAGTAAGCGAAGCAAGGCCAGGGCTGTTTCAAAGCATTGTGCACCGACAACTATTTTTGACACACATCCCCCACCAGAATGGAACCAAGCAAGCCTACGCCACAGTAGCGTAGCCAGAGTTTAATTTCTAGATGGGCCTGAAGGTGGACTGAGAGGGCACAGGCCTCGCATTTCCTCTTCACCCGCTACTCCCCCCCCCCCCCTCCTGCGCACATGGTCAGTTCTGGTCATTTTTACTGACCTGAAGCACCGTTCTCCCTCCAGCACCGGCAATTCCCATAGCCAGCCTTCTGCCAGCGCGTGTCGTCGGAGCCTCTTCTCAGGCGCGTCCCACCTACTCTGCAACTTCCTGTTTTCCGCAAAGGTGGGACACAGGAAGTTGCAGAGTAGGCAGGACGTGCCTCAGAAGAGGCCCCGACGACGTGCGCTGGCAGAAGGCTGGCTGTGGAAATCGCCAGTGTTGGAGGGAGAACGGCGCTTCAGGGCAGTAAAAGTGAGCAGACCACGCAGACAGGGAGAGTGGGCAGAAGAGGATGGGCGGGCCTGGAGCAAAAGTGCTGGGCCTGGGCCAGTCTAGGCCCACCCGTGGCTACGCCCCTGCTACGCCATAGTGTGATCAGTTGGAAAGGAGATGGGGCGGAAAGAAGAAGTGGGCATTTCATAAGGTTGCAGATGGTGGGGTGATGGAAATATACAAAGTCTTTCTGAAGAGAGAGAGACATCATGTGACTGATCAAAGGAGCTTATTTATTGATCAGTTTTGACTGGTTCTGGGTTAATGCTGTAATGATTAGACATGATAGGATAATTTTGGGTCTTGATATTGGGAACACATAGTTGCATGCAGAAGAAGGTAGGAATTAAATGATCTTTCTTGCAACTTTTAAATTTTATCCTAGGAAAAGGAGAAAATGGAAAAGTCTCCTTACTGAACAACAGGATATAGCTAGCCAACCACAAGGTCAGATGGTACAGCAAAAATAGCTTAGCTACAGTTTGGACAGGGGGCACAGAAACCTCTGGGGCAAAGGTATGGGAGGGAGAAAAGTTTCTAGTAGTTGGGTGGGATAAACTTGTGGACAAATGATTGGTGACAATGTACAGATGGCTATCCTGAGATTTCCTGTTGTATGGTATGTCATGAAGGGGGGAAGACTCAAGAAAAATGTCAGGAAGTATTTTTTCACAGAGAGAGTGGTGGATACTTGGAATGCCCTCCCGTGGGAGGTGGTGGAGATGAAAACTGTAACGGAATTCAAACATGTGTGGGATAAACATAAAAGAATCCTGTTCAGAAGGAATGGATCCTCAGGAGCTTAGCCAAGATTGGGTGGCATAGCCGGTGGTTGGGAGGCGGGGCTACTGCTGGGCAGACTTCTACGGTCTGTGCCCTGAAAATGGCAGATACAAATCAAGGTAAGGTATACACAAAAAGTAGCACATATGAGTTTATCTTGTTGGGGAGACTGGATGGACCGTGCAGGTCTTTTTCTGCCGTCATCTACTATGTTACTATCCTATATAATAATTCTCACCTCCAATATTCTATGCGTCTGCCTGCCTGTGTCCGTAACTTTCTTCACAGATGGGCTCCGAAGCCCCGAGGGTTGGTGGCGGGAAGGGGAATTTGAGAGGGTCACGGCAGGGGGGTCCAGGGGTCAGGAACTCCGAGGGGGGGGTCAGGAAATCGGAGGAAGGGAGGTCTGCAAATCGGAGGGAGGGAGGCAGGGAGGTGGGGTCTGGAACTCGGAGAGAGGGAAGGGGGTCTGCAAATCGGAGGGAGGGAGGCAGGGAGGTGGGATCTGGAATTCGGAGGGAGGAAGGGGGGTCTGGAACTGGGGGGGGCAGGGAGGTCTGGAACTCGGGGGGAGGGAGGGGGTCTGGAACTTGGAGGAGGGGACGAGAGGGGAGGAGGGGGGGAGTGCACCACCTGTACCAAAACTTTTTTTAAAAAACGGCGGGATGACCCTGGAACTCGGAGGGAGGGAGGGGGCGGGATGACCCTGGAACTCGGAGGGAGGGAGGGGGAACGACGACCCTGGAACACGGAGGAAGGGGGAACACTGGAACTGGGTGGGAGGGAGGGGCCCCAGGCACACACACTCTCTCTCACAGACACACTCGCACCCAGTCTCACGCTCTCTGTCACACACACACACACACTCACACATTCACTCTCTCTATACACACTCCGAGGAAAACCTTGCTAGCGTCCGTTTCAATTGTGTCAGAAACAGGCCTTTTTTTACTAGTGTAAGATAAAGGTATAAAAGCAGGTATAAGGAAAAATAGAGGGGGGGGGGGGGGAAACTTAGTACCTTCCCCAAGTCAGGGGCTGATTGGGTGGATCGGCCTCCCTGTTTCTCTTTTATATTTCAGGCATGCCTTGGGCTTATGCTGCTGAACTAAAACTTATTCTTAAACTTTCTTTTTTTCTTTCTAAGTAACTTGTGAGTACTTGTTTTTATTTTGAATAAGATTTAAGGCTGCAGCTCCTTATGACTCTGGGCAAATCATTTTGCCGCCCTTTTACAAAGACGTGTAGGCACCTACGCGCGTCAAATTGGCACTAACGCCCAGCTACCGCGTGCCCTGGGCGGTAATTCCATTTTTGGCAAGCGCCCAAAACACACAGTAGAAAATATTTTCTATTTTCTACAGTGAGTCCCATACCCGGCAGTAATCGGCAGTTGGCGCGTGTTGCACGCTTACCATCCAGTTAGCATTTGAGACCTTACTGCTAAGTCAGTGGGTGGGGTTAAGGTCTCAAACCAAAAATGGGCACGTCCTGATTTTTCATTTTGTCACATGTCCATTTTTCGGCATATTAAAAAAAATCCCCTTTTTTCAAGGCGCGCTCAAGAAATGGACCAGCGCGCATCCAAAACATGCGCCTACACGAGCATAGGCTATTTTTGATGAGTCTAACGTCGGTGCTGGGCAAAATGGTAGATACTATTATAAAGAACAAAATTACAGAACAAATTCAAAATCATGGATTAATGAGACAAAGTCAACATGGATTTAGTGAAGGGAAATCTTGCCTCACCAATCTACTACATTTCTTTGAAGGGGTGAACAAACATGTGGATAAAGGTGAGCCGGCTGATATTGTGTATCTGGATTTTCAGAAGGCATTTGACAAAGTATCTCATGAAAGACTCCAGAGGAAATTGGAGAGTCATGGGATAGGAGGTAGTGTTCTATTGTGGATTAAAAACTGGTTAAAAGATAGAAAACAAAGAGTAGGGTTAAATGGTCAATATTCTCAATGGAGAAAGGTAGTTAGTGGGGTTCCCCAGGGGTCTGTGCTGGGACCGCTGCTTTTTAACATATTTATAAATGATCTAGAGATGGGAGTAACTAGTGAGGTAATTAAATTTGCTGATGTTTGTGCAGTGCTGCGTACGCCTTGTAGCGCTATAGAAATGCTAAATAGTAGTAGTAGTAATGACACAAAGTTATTCAAAGTCGTTAAATCGTGGGAGGATTGTGAAAAATTACAAGAGGACCTTATGAGACTGGGAATCTAAATGGCAGGTGATTAATGTGAGCAAGTGCAAAGTGATGCATGTGGGAAAGAGGAACTCAAATTATAGCTACGTCATGCAAGGTTCCACGTTAGGAGTCACAGACCAAGAAAGGGATCTAGGTTTCGTCGTTGATGATACGTTCAAACCTTCTACTCAGTGTGTTGCTGCGGCTAAGAAAGCAAATAGAATGTTAGGTATTATTAGGAAAGGAATGGAAAATAAAAATGAGGACGTTATAATGCCTTTGTATTGCTCCATTGTGTTCAATTCTGGTTGCTGCATCTCAAAAAAGATATAGTGGAATTAGAAAAGGTGTAGAGAAGGGCGACGAAAATGATAAAGGGGATGGGACGACTTCCCTATGAGGAAAAGCTAAAGTGGCTAGGGCTCTTCAGCTTGGAGAAAAGGCGGCTGAGGGAAGATATGATAGAGGTCTATAAAATAATAAGTGGAGTTGAACGGGTAGATGTGAAGCGTCTGTTTACACTTTCCAAAAATACTAGGACTAGGGGGCATGCGATGAAGCTAGAAAGTAGTAAATTTAAAACGAATTGGAGAAAATATTTCTTCACTCAATGTGTAATTAAACTCTGGAATTCGTTGCCGGAGAATGTGGTAAAGGCGGTTAGCTTAGCAAAGTTTAAAAAAGGTTTGGACAGCTTCCTAAAGGAAAAGTCCATAGACCATTATTAAAATGGACTTGAGGAAAATCCACTATTTCTGGGATAAGCAGTATACAACGTTTTGTACTTTTTTGGGATCTTGCTAGGTATTTGTAACCTGGATTGGCCACTGTTGGAAACAGGATGCTGGGCTTGATGGACCCTTTGGTCTGTCCCAGTATGGCAATACTTATGTACTAAACAATTCATAAAAATATTGTAGAGTAAGAACATATATAAGTTGATGAATCAATGTCAACATTTTATACTGTACACAAAGATTTTAAAGATTTTAAAACGTGGAAATAAAATATTCTATGCAAAAATATCCTATATAATAAAACTCACCCTCAACGTTCTGAGGACACTGACGTCACTGCCAGTTCCTCAGGGCACTTCCTTCCGGTTCGAAGGGTTCGTGGTGGTGAAGCCACCAAAATCACTGTGTTGGGGCCCCACCCTCGAGTCAAACGTTATGACGTCGAGGGCGGAGCAATGGCGTCAGTGGCTTCACAAACAACGACTCAGCACATTGAAGGTGGCGTTGACGTGCGTTCATGAGGTCCGCAACAATGGCGGTCAGTGCCTTCACAACGCCGAAGGGGTGAGCAGGGAGGGGGAGGGGGGTTCGGGAGGAAAACCTTGCTAGCGCCCGTTTCATTTGCGCCTGAAACGGGCATGTTTTACTAGTGTTTACATAAATAGAAATATTTAAAAATAGTGCAATATATACCTCTCAGTTGGAATCAGGGCAACACCACCAAGATATGTTTTACTTTTAGAGCATCAACTAGACCTACACAGCTCTGTACACTGATGATATGCATTCAAGTGCAATATTTCTCCAACTGGGTATTCGAGGTAATGGGAGATAAAGTGGCTGGCCCTAAGTCACAAGGAATGCCATTGCCTGAAGTAGGATTGTAAACTGGAGCATCCCCGGTTCACACCCATTGCTCTAAGCGCTATAAATCCTTGGTTTCCTTTAAACTTTGATGGCAGAAGCAATTATCAGTAATGGATCTAGACAAACATTTGTTTCTCTAAGCTAGCCTGTGTCCTAATGTCCAAACTGCTGGATAGGTGTGCTGACTAGTTGCTAGACAGAACCAATCAGCATGCTGCACACTGAGGTAAAATGGCCATTGAATTAGCCTTGCAGGCACTGCTCAGCTTCCTTCGGATTCTGAATCAAACAGTGGGGAAGTTTTATCGAGCACAAGCTGTAAATTAAGCGGCAACAGGGTAATTATGTGGTTTTTCTCATGCACACAAAAATCACAGGAGTCAAGTAATTTATTCCTGCAAACAAACGTATTTTTAAGATGCTACTTTCATAATTGATAACATAAGTTTTAAACATTGAATGCCTTAGATAATGATTAAATTAAAAAGTAGAGATGTAACAGTAACTGCATGTCTTAAAAAAAAAAAAAAGAGGGCTATTAGTATCTTAAAAACTTGGAGTATAAACTTGTTGGTCATAACACATTTTCAACATTTCCTCTTCATGGAATTCAGATAAAAATACACTTATTCTGTTTTTCACAGTAAAACTTCTCAAATGCTGTCCAGTACAAGCAATGGGAAATGGGAAAGCAAAATGTAAGGAAGAAAACATAGCCTGTCATTCTACAGCGTGAGCACCTAAATGTACGCACCAGTTGTGCATTCAGATTATAAAATATTAGCATTTATGGCATGTAAGTGTTACAGATTCGCATGTGAGTGATAGTTGGCTGCTAAGCAGTATTCTAAAATCTTAGAAATCCTTTTACCAAGCTGCAGGAAAAAGAGTCCTGCGGCAGTGGTGGGGGCTGTTTTTCCCACACGCCATGGCCCTTTTGACCATAGCGGGTATGTGAGGGGAGTGGCAGTAACAGCTCCCGAAGTAACCCAACAGTAACTGTACCCCACCTCTTTAATTCCCTTACCTCTTAATGTTCTGCCTGTTTACCTGTCTTATTTAGATTGTGAGCTCTTTGAGCAGGGACTGTCTTTTCATGTATGGTGTACAGCGCTGCGTATGCCTTGTAGCGCTATAGAAGTGATAAGTAGTAGTAATGTAGAAGCCTGCCCTTGCAGATCAGCAACGCGGCCGCGCAGGCTTCTGTTTCTGTGGGTCTGACGTCCTGCACATACGTGCAGGACATCAGACCCACAGAAACAGAAGCCTGCACGGCCGCGTTGCTGATCTGCAAGGGCAGGCTTCTAGATAGAATGTTGCTAGTGGAAGAGTAGCCTAGTGGTTAGTGCAGTGGAACATGGGATGTTGTTACTATTTGAGATTCTGGAATGTTGCTATTACTGGAGATTCTACATGGAATGTTGCTACTATTGGAGATTCTGTTGCTACTATTTGAGATTCTACACGGAATGTTGCTATTCCACTAGCAACATTCCATATTTAGATTGTGAGCTCTTTGAGCAGGGACTGTCTTTTCATGTATGGTGTACAGCGCTGCGTATGCCTTGTAGCACTATAGAAGTGATAAGCAGTAGTAGTAGTAGTAGTAACGCTGGGCCAGCGGTAGTTCCGGGCTGCCACACGGCAACCCTTTAGTAAAAGAGTCCCTTAAGTTGCAGAGTTTCTACAAACAGAATAACCCTTAGTTTTGACTTTCCCATCAATCCAAAATATGAAATATAAGTCTGTTTTTACTTCATCTTTTGATTTTCAAGCAGCTATATTTTGGAACACCCCACCTTTAAATATAAGAATTAAAAACAATTACAAGTCATTCTGTAAGCAGTTGAAAACTTTCTTATGCGGGAAATGTTATAATGTTTAATCTTATTGAATGATGAATGGGTGAATTTGATATCCCAGAAAAGTCTGGTTTATCTAGTTCTAAATCTGCATGGAGCCAAATGATTTCAGTAATTGCGGCATAAAAGCAACCATATCAGATATCATATCATAACCTTCCACTGTATGATGCCAGCAGAAATCTCCAATGGTACTATACTCTTGATATCTACAATTGTCTAATTCTCTATAATAATATATTTTGTGGCTGTGACTACTCAGCTGCTTAATCTGAAAGTACCGCTTTGATCACATTAGCAGCACATCATGGAAATACTGTTGGCGTGCATTTGAGGCAATGTTGTTTGCCAGCAATAAAGACACTTGGGGTGGGGGATTTATCAACACGAGCATCTGTTGACTTGGGTTATTTTAACACAGGGTCCCATTTTATGCAATCAGACTCTATGCTAAAATAACATGACTTAAAGGTAACCTATGTCAATAACTTCTCCCCTTAAAGACTAGCAGAGCCTTTCCAAGAGGGTTAAGGGAATGAAAAGAACATAGAAACACATTGAACCCCCAGCTGACAAACTCAGATGATACGAAGTTAGCTTATCAGTCATGGTGGTAAGCGTATGTTAACCCCATACAATGCGGCTGAGGTACATATAAATACTTAGATACTGAACATGTATTTGGTTATTTATAAAGACAACATGGACACTTTTGTGGATTTAGAAACAGGCTACTACAATGCCTCAGTACCAAACCTATTCCCTTGCACAAACTGACACCTGCTCCAAAGAATAACTATTATTATTACTACAGTACTTTGGATTTAACCCACACCTTTCAAGACAAGGTACATTCAGGAAACAGTAGGTATTTCCCTGTCCCCAGAGGGCTTACAATCTAAGTTTGTAGCTAAGACAGTGGTTCCCAAACTTTTTCAGTTCATGGCACCCTTCATGTCCGAGCAATTTTTCGCAGCACCCCCTAACCTCGCCCCCTCCCCGCTACATAGGTTTACGCCCCCACAGCCACACAGGTTTCCATCTTTTTATCTACAAAAATATATCAGTGCTAGGGTGTCCCTATAACCAGCCCCTTCAAATAACACACTGATTACGATTTATAACAAATTACTATGCTATCTATGAAAAGTTATTCCATTATTCCTCTTTTTACATCTGTATGCTGCACAAGCCTGTTTGTTTAAAAATATAAGTGAGATTAAATTAAAAAAAAAAATGCTACCAACGATAAAGGATGACAACTCGGATGCAGCAGCTCATAGGTTTGATTGCTTTTTTTGGAATGGGAATGACAGAGACTACTGACCTATTGACTTCAATTTTTTTACTTCATCCCGTCTCCTGTTTTCATCCAACCTCCTTAGCAGTTGCCTCTAAGTCCCGAATGCCGTCTACTCCCTGTCCCCATTGGCCGCGACATAAATAAGTAAATAAAAAAAAGTGCGGGGCCGCAGCAGCTTTCAGGCATGTGCTGACAGCTCTGCTCGTCTTCTGCCCCGCTGACGTCAACTTCCAGTTCCGGGGGCAGAGGAGCGGCAGAACTGACAGCACGTGCTTGAAGGCTGCTGAAGTCCTGCGCTTGCTTTTGTTGTTGTTGTTTTTCTGCCGCTGCTGTGTGCAGTAGCGGTTCGGGCGGGAGGGAGGTCGGGATTTGCAGCGGCGCCCCAGAGAGGTCACTGTGGCGCACCAGGGCACAACGGTTTCCCTGGTTCTCAGCCAGCTGCTCTAACTTTTACACTGCTCCTCCACATGGTACTGATAACACGTAAATGTCTGCATGCACTGTGTACACATGTAATTCCATCCCGGCTCCTTTCATACCATCCCCCGGGAACACCTACCTGCAGATCATGTAGGTGCAGTCTTTTATTGCACCTACTTTCTATGCATTTGTCACCCCCATGTTTTATAAGAGCTACTTTCTGAACGTAGAATATGCTTTACACACAGAAAAGGCTTTACAAAATGGTCTCCCCCTCCCCAAAAAATGCTTTGTGTATTTTAAAGGAAAATTTAAGATGATTCCTCCACAGTGTGAATCTTGACACATAAGGATAAGAAATGGAGTGGCTATGACAGGCCTTCAAATCTCTGCAGAGCTTTTAATCTGCTATGTTAAACAAACAGTTTAATCACACAGCTGCACATCTAATGGCTCTCTGCGGTTCTAAACTCCAATGACTCACTTGCAAAATTATCTGTGATTGCTTGGAAGGCACCTTAGAGGGGCAACAGGCATAAACAAATCAACCAGTGCTAATACGTACTCACCATAATCCGTCATGCAAGTAACTCCCCCCCCCCCCCCCCCCCCAATTTGAACCAAATTCCTATCCTGTGGATACAGGACTGCCTATTGCCAAGACAGAATTAAGGTGAGAATAGATTCTATTTGGGAAGGCTACTACTATTCCAATGATGAAATAGATCAAATTCTGAGACGGTAAGAATGCAGCAAGGTTGAATTTATCTTTTTGGCTGATATTCTCTGTGGTCTCTACAATGGAGTGTTACCTATTTCTTCAGTTACTATTGAGAAGGCACAGTCAACTGCCCTTGTAGGAGGAAAGACATACAACAGAAGGAAAAGACCAATCAAAATTATAGGAGTGAAATTTCCCAATTGCCGATGACTATTAGTTCATAAGAAACAGAAAATATAACAGCATATATGGAACATAAGACCCATCTAATGTATTGGTGCCTTAGCGTTTATTTTTTTTTTATTTGTTGCATTTGTATCCCACATTTTCCCACCTCTTTGCAGGCTCAATGTGGCTTACATAGTACCGTAATTGGCGTTAACCGATTCCGGTGTGAACAAATACAAGTTGTGAGTAATATCAAGGTGATATTACGGTAGAGTGAGATACATGTATGGTAAAGACGATTGGGGAGAACTTAGTGAGGGAACGGAAGAGTTAGGATATGTCCTTTACGATCTTTGGTTACGTTGTGTCGCAATTGTCCAGGTTTTTTTATGTTGGGTCAGTGGGGTATGCCCTTCTGAACAGTTCTGTAACGAGCTTTAACTTTAAAGGCGCGTTTAAAACATACTCCTTAATGTTTAAGTTCTTTCAGGACTCGGGGGTAAAAATCAATCTAATCCTGGTGTTCTGTAGTTCTTTAAATTGATCAATTATACCATCTAAATTTCCAAGGATGTGCATTAGTAGTTCCGAATCATCACCAACGAAAAGATTTCCGGAGTAGGTACTACTCCTCAGTGAAGACAGGAGGAAATACTTTAGTTTTTCTGCTATTATTGCTCTCTGAACAATACTTTCACTCCCTGACTATCCAAAACATCAACCGTCTCCCCCATGTGCTTTATGTTTCTGTTGTGCTAAGTGTTTAGTATTTGTTTCTACCTCTACAGCAGGTTTCTTTTCAAAGACTGACTGTCTTGGACTGCCTTACCACGCAAGCATTGTCAAGAAAAATCTAGAACGCCAATGAAAAGAAGCGTTGAGAGAAAAATGAATGTTAAATGTATTGACTAAGCTCTATTTTGGAGGCTGACCGAGACTGACTATTGATCTGGCCATTGGCCTAACATCATGGACGCTGGCATATCTCTGTTTTTATTTATTTGTTACATTTGTATCCCACATTTTCCTACCTTTTTGCAGGCTCAATGTGGCTTACATTTTACCGTTAACGGCGTTAGCCGATTCCGATATGAACAAAATACATGGTATGAATGAATACAAAGTGATATTGTGGTATGATAGGTAATTGGGGGGAACTTAAAGAGGGAGGGGAGAGGAGAGGAAGAGTCAGGTAATGTCCATTACGGTCTTTGGTTGTATTGTATCTCAAGTGTTCAGGTATTTTATGTTGGGTCGGTGGGGTATGCTCTTCTCAACAGGTCTGTCTAGTGCTTTCCAGAAATTTAGGTGGTCGAGCGTAGTGCGTTCCATAGTTGTGCGCTTAAGTAGGAAAAGCTGGATGCATAGGTGGATTTGTATTTGAGTCCTTTACTCAAGCCTTTTCAAGACTGCCATAGCACAAGAATAAGAAATAACATCTACAAGCCAACTGAAAATAGATCATGTACCCACAAAAGTAGTTTAGTTTCTAGGGATCCAGCAAAACACAAAGCTGGACGCACTTTCTAAGGCCTTAGTTTAATTTATACCCCAACATTATTTTTTGATTGTATATAAACGTATTCCAACATGTGAAAAGGTAACAATTTTACTGCACATTCCACATCAAGTTGGGTGAGAAACATATTATTCCTCTAAGGGACTTCCAAAGAGATACACATGCCATCTAAGATCATTTCTGCCACCACTTCCACAGGACCTGGCCTTTGAATTGCCCCTATGCATAGCAACAGAGAGAGAGAGAGCTAGAGAGAGAGAGAGCTAGAGAGAGCGAGAGCTAGAGACAGAGAGAGAGAGAGCGAGAGAGAGAGCTAGAGAGAGCGAGAGAGAGAGAGCGAGAGAGAGAGAGAGAGAGAGCTAGAGAGAGAGAGAGCTAGAGAGAGCTAGAGAGAGCTAGAGAGAGAGAGAGAGAGAGCTAGAGAGAGAGAGAGAGAGAGCGCTAGAGAGAGAGAGAGAGAGAGCGCTAGAGAGAGAGAGAGAGAGAGCGCTAGAGAGAGAGAGCTAGAGAGAGCGCTAGAGAGAGAGAGCTAGAGAGAGAGAGAGCTAGAGAGAGAGAGAGCTAGAGAGAGCTAGAGAGAGAGAGAGAGAGAGAGAGAGAGAGAGTGAGTTAAAAAGCAGCTGGTGAAACAGGCAGCAAAAAATTAAGTCAGTATTTGCTTTTTCACTGATTGTTTGTTGGAGAATAATTGCTCAGTCTGTTGAGCAACACGTGGCACTCATCTATGTGGAAATCGTGTGTCATTGACAAAGCAGCAGGGACCTCTGCCTGGCCTGACAATTTGTCATAAATGTGATTCTCAGATTCTCATTTCACATAAACTCAACTAACCAAAGAGAAAAGGGGCAAATGAATTGCCCCTTCTTTTCCCTCTTTTCTTTCTTAATAAAGATGCCGAAGTAGCTAATTAACCTCTGCTCTAGTTCATATAATTCCAAATTAAAATAAGCAGTTTCTGAACAGTGCATTTTATTAATCTTACACCTCAACCACGAGAAATAATTGGGGAAATAGAACCCAGGTATCTAATGTCATAAGTCAGTATGTGAGCAATTCTCAGGACAGGATAAAATCTAGTCATCTGCATCCTATTATTAAATGTATCTCATACAAAACAAAAGTCACTAGCCCCTCCTCAAAGAGAAGAACTTATCAATAGTTATAACTATAAACGCACAGGACAAAAAGCAGTCTTCATCCATTTCGACCCTCCACTTATACCTCAGACGATCACTATACAACTTGTATTTGTTATCCACCGACTGGGCAAATGCCTTTGACGGTACTATGTAAGCCACATTGAGCCTGCAAATAGGTGGGAAAATGTGGGGGTACAAAGTCCAAAATGGGTAACCTTCCAAACCTGTATCAAATTGCCATTCCTTGAATATTTTCACAGATCTTGTCTCTCCCTATGTCCCCCTCGGGCACTCTGCTCTGTAGATAAATCTCTCATGTCTGTCCCCTTCTCCTCTACTGCTAATTCCAGATTCCATTCCTTTTATCTCGCTGCACCTCATGCCTGGAATAGACGTCCCGAGCCTGTACGTCTAGCCCCGTCTTTGGCCGTTTTCAAGTCCAGGCTAAAAGCCCACCTCTTTGACAATGCTTTTGACTCCTAACCACTAATCTCTTGCCCTGTTCCTCACCTCTTTAATTCCCTCACCTCTTAGTTGTTCTGTCTGTTTACCTGTCTTGTCTTATTTAGATTGTGAGCTCTTTGAGCAGGGACTGTCTTTTCGTGTATGGTGTACAGCACTGCGTATGCCTCGTAGCGCTATAGAAGTGATAAGTAGTAGTAGTACAAATGCAATAAATAAATAAATGTGGGCTACCATTAGGATAGGTTACTTTACAAGTTGTGCTATTTTAGCACGGGGTCCCATTTTATGCAACGAGACCCTGTGCTAAAATAACACGACTTGTATTAAAATAACCTATCCTAATGGTAGCCCACTCTGATAAACTTCCCCTCTCAGTCACATCAAATTTAAGTTTTATGTAGAGCTTCGTATATGCTTCATCTTGAAGACCTTTCCTTCTTTGAATCTTTTAGAATACTGTATATAAATGACTCCTTTATTGTTTGTTAGCAGATAAGAAAGGACTGAATAAGACAAACAGTGAAATTTCCTGAAGAACAGCAAACCACACAACACAACAAAGCCTACAAAGAAAACAGAGAACAAAATCTTATTGCCATCAACTACTGAACATGGAAGCCATTCAGCTGTGGAATAACGGCACAAAAAAATCTGATACTTAAAAACAAACAAAGAAAACAAAAACCACACACAGAATGTCTGCATTCCTTTCCCCATTATTTCATCTGTTTTTAGTTCAGTGATGTGGTTTTCTTTTGTGACGATGAATTTTTTCTGGTTTGATATTACTTTTTGTTATTAACAAGGTTAGTTTATTTTTCTGTTGCTATTCTATGATCCAGTGTTATGATCTGTACTTCATGTTCAGTCTTTTCAGGATGGAAAAAAAAATAAATTCAATAAGAATACAAAATCCATCACATGGCTGTAACCTTTTTCTCCTCTCAATATTATTATTTATTGCATTTGTACCCCACATTTTCCCACCTATTTGCAGGCTCAATGTGGCTTACAGAGTGTTGTTATGACAAAGTCATGACAGGATATTGGATACAATCAATAGTATGCAGAAGATGGATGAGGAATTGGAGAAGATGGTGTTAGATAGGATAGTTTAGGAGGTGATTTGTGTCTTTAAGGGTTCTTTTTGTAGGCTCTATTGAAGCGATGTGTCTTCAGAGATTTGCGAAAGTTGGTTAGGATTGTCCATAGTTTTTAGGGCTGGGGGGTAACCCATTCCATATCTGTGTACTTCTGTAGGAGAAGGTAGTGGCGTATGCCTGCTTATATTTAAGTCCTTTACAAATGGGGAAGTTCAGATTGAGGAATTTGCGGGCTGATCTCTTGGCATTTCTGGGCGGTAGGTCCACAAGGTTAAACATGTACAGTGGGGCATCTGCGTGAATGATCTTGTGTACGATCGTGCAGATCTTGAATTCATCAACCAGCAGGGGGAGTTAGAGAGCACTCAATTTTTCACAGTGCCTCATGGCCAGCTAGCTCCACTGCCTCTTCAGTATTTGAAGCTTCCAAAGCAGTATGGCAAACCACAATGGGAATAACATGAACTTTCCTCTCATGCCATCCAAATTAGATTGCACATAGTTTTCTCTCATACATGCCCTCACCTACGACTCCAAAAGGTCAGAAATATTTTATACATGGGGTCACTAAGCCAAATGACGAGCTATCAGTTTCATAGCATTAGCTCGGAATGGGAGGCCAGATGTGACCCCGACATTTGGAAAATTTAACAGAATGCATACACAAAAATTGAATAATGAAATAAAATTAAATCTAAATAATTTACATTTTAATATTAGGTGTGATTAAACCATAAAATGCAAATGCAAAATACCTTCAGTTAAATTACCATTACATGGAAGATTACGTTTAGCTGGCAATTACTACTGTAAACAAGCTGCAGGTCTCGTCTTCATAGTTTACAGTGCTCATAAAAACATGATACAGTGACAATTTATTTCTCCGTTGCCTTTAACACAGTTTGTCATCATGGGATGTTGGTGTACATAGTGTTATTGTATGTACATTTCTGACACTGCAAACTAAGACCAAATGGCCACTGGAGATCTTCTCCAAATAGCCATTTGTCCCAAAAGGGCACTTTAAGTAGACTTGAACTTGATGCTGAATCTACTGCCCAATGCTACAACCAGAGTTGCCAACATTCCACAGGCAGCCAAAGACACACTGCGGGCTGTAACCAGTAACGTTCGCAAAGCAGACCAACTTCCCCTTCCAGCTGGGCATTATGGTGACCGTCTTGTGTTGCAGGCTGCTGATGCTACTTTAGGCATGTTCTAGCAACGAATCAGCTGCACACTGTCGATTGAAGGCCCAAAGAGGCCACCAAAAGGCTTGTTTCAGTGAGCCCTCTTGCTTCTTATATTGTAGATAATTTAAGGCAATGTCCCCTTCCATGGGGACAAAGGAATCCACTATGGAAAGCTGTAATTTCTGTTTCTCCTCCGGACCCAATGGGTTGAGGCAAGCCATGGCTCTTACCACCTTTAGCCCCGCATCCAGTGAGACCCATTCTGCTGTAATCGGGTCTTGAAAGTCTGAATGCATCAGGAAGGCCTTAGAAGGATCTCTAACCCACTCATGATTGAAGAAGATGGAACATCTGATGCCGAAGGCGGCAGCTCCTCAATGAAAAGCAACATCAGTGCCTCAAAAATAAGAGTACCGAGCTACTCTTTAAGAAACAACTTCAGTATTTTGTGTTATCTCCCACCTCTAATGGCTCCTTCAAAGATGGCTCCTCTAAATAAGAGAAGAAGAAAGGAGAAGCAGAGAAAGCTTCACCTGCCCACTCCTGGAGGACTAAAGATCTCTTAGGAGCTGAAGGGGCAGCAAGGTGAGAAACTGAAGCACATTGCAGCAACTCTGACTGTCCCTGCTTCAGTAAATAGGCCTGCTGTAAGAACAATATTAACTCCAGAGAAAGCAAAGATCCCCATGCAGCTGAATGCTCCGTCGAGCATAAGGATGTAAAATGGCGGCTGTGTTCCATGCATGATCAAAGGCTGTTCCTCACTACCAGTCAACCCCAACAAAATGGTGCCTATTCCCGCATTCTCCTGCATAAAACTGCGCACCAGCCTTGCTGGAGAGTCCAAAATCCGTGGCATATTCAGTGCTGTGCCAAATCCAGATATGCTGCCGTCAACCGTTCTCCCACGTCTCGTGGGATTCCCGGTTTGCACACACTGCAATGCCCCGAATTTGGCCAGTGGATCCCACAGAAGGAAAAATGCTTTACTGCCTCCGTGAGACTTGCCATTGATCCCGACTGGCACAAATGCAGTACAACACAGTCCCGTTAGTCAGGATCCCTTCCTTGCACCAAGTAGGACTTGCAACCTCCAAGCAGTTCTGAGTCAAACTTTAGTCAGGCTTACCACTACCAGCTGCTTCCCCCAAGCTCACAATTTCCTCAAGTTTTACCCCCAGATGAGAAAGAATCAGGACTCACTCTGTCCCACACTCTCCAGAAAACTTCTTTCCTTTTTTTTTTTTTTTAAAGGTTGTTGTGCTAGAAAAGGACAGCATCACAGGACACGAGGCAGAGGTGAAGGGAGGGAAGAAGTAAATTCACGGTGCACCACAGACAGAGATCTGAAGACCTCCAGATTCAAGCCACCCGCAAAGCTCAACTGTAGAGCCAAAGGCTGAAAAGTGTGTCATCCTCCTGCTGGAGATAGAAAACTCTGAGGAGCTGGAATGCCAAGAGAGATAAGTCTCAGCTCAGTTTTCAGTTCTCGATCTCTACCTGCTGGTTGATGGACACAACTACCCACAGGTTCTGGAATAGTGGGAAGCTAGATAATAGAAAGTGGTATTCTATAACTAGGTGCTCAATGACAGTGTGTATTCTTAAGGGGGGTATTCATATGGACAAAGCATGGGCAGGCCATAGACAGAGTAGACATTTAGGTGGGCAACATACAGAATACGTACATTGCATGTGTTCCTGCTACATTTAAGCATTCCCACTTATGCCAGGACTATGGCAGGTGTAAATGGGAGTGCCTAAATGCATACTAATATTTGGCTCTCACCCCAAGTTATCGGGACACCTAAGTGGAGATGCCCTGTTCTAGAACTGCCCCCCTAGGGATTATTATGGCTAAAAGAATGCCCTTCAAGCCTTACATAAAACAAATCTGCAAAAAGAACAAAACTAGATGACATTCTGATGCAGAAACTTGCAGAAATGATCTGGGGTGCCTCAGCTGATATGATGTACATCACCACTCTTATCAATGAATCACTCAGCGGTGGAACACTATCTTACACACAAAGTTGCTAAATGATCAACACAATATGCCTCATGACGGAAGAGCACTGAAGCGGACATCAACCCTGTGGTTCTGTGTTCTAACAAATATTTGCCGTCAGGTATTTGCAGGGACATGGAAACTCAGAGCTGCCATGTTTCCTTGCCAACAACAATCTACTCATCAAACTAGACCTTAATGGGTCTCATGGATTACTGAAGCCCCAATCTGAATTCTGAGGAAGTGCTTCCAACCCACTTAGAATCTCATCCACAGTCAGAGAAATGTTGGTGAACAAAATTGAGCAATACAAATGGCTGAAACAAGCACTTCAATCATCTACCTCCAACTGCTTTAGATCAGCAAGGCACTGTACAAATCTCACCTCTAAACGGAAAATTAAGGACAAGCCATAGTGCAAGTGTGGTCATGCAAAGCAAATTATGATTCATAGTATATACTATTGTAAAGTGTGGGCCCCTTGCAGGGGTAGCCTAGTTGTTAGTGTAGTGGACTTTGATCCTGGGGAACTGAGTTCGATTCCCACTGCAGCTCCTTGTGACTCTGGGCAAGTCACTTAACCCTCCATTGTCCCTGGTACAAAATAAGTACCTGAATATATGTAAACCGTTTTGAATGTAGTTGCAAAAACCTCAGAAAGGCAGTATATCAAGTCCCATTTCCATTTCCCCCTTTCCCTTATGACATCACAATATCAGAAGTGAGCCAAGTATCGGGCAATCAAGCCATTGTGACATCACTGATGAGGTTGGCTCTTATTGGTGGAATGAGTGGAGGAGTAGCCTAGTGGTTAGTGCAGTGGACTTTGATCCTGGGGAACTGAGTTCGATTCCCACTGCAGCTCCTTGTGACTCTGGGCAAGTCACTTAACCCTCCATTGCCCCTGGTACAAAATAAGTACCTGAATATATGTAAACCGCTTTGAATGTAGTTGCAAAAACCTCAGAAAGGCAGAATATCAAGTCCCATTTCCCTCTTTCCCTTATGACATCACAATATCAGAAGTGAGCCAAGTATCGGGCAATCAAGCCATTGTGACATCACTGATGAGGTTGGCTCTTATTGGTGGAATGAGTGGAGGAGTAGCCTAGTGGTTAGTGCAGTGGACTTTGATCCTAGGGAACTGAGTTCAATTCCCACTGCAGCTCCTTGTGACTCTGGGGCAAGTCACTCAACCCTCCATTGCCCCTGGTACAAAATAAGTACCTGAATATATGTAAACCGCTTTGAATGTAGTTGCAAAAAACCTCAGAAAGGCAGTATATCAAGTCCCATTTCCCTTTACTAAGCTGCGGTACAAGAGGGCATGCGCCGGCATCACTGCATGTTTTTGATGCGCGCTGAGGCTCCCTTTTACCTCAGCAGGTAAAAGACTGTCTTTTTTCTAAGAAATGGCCACTTGGCCATTTCGGGATGGAGCACTTGATGTGGCAGTAAGGGATCCCATGCTAACCTAGCGGTAACCGGGAAGCACAGCACTGCCTGATTACCACCGGATAAACACCGGCTCTACAAACAACATTTTTATAGTGCCAAAAATGGGATGTGCGGTAGCCCGCGGTAGTTCCAGATTAACCAGTGGTAAAGCCCTCGTTGGTAGAAAAGCAAACTAACACATCTTCTTGAAACCACTTTGTGGCTTCACATTGGTATTTAGTACATGAACATATTATCAAGTGCAAGAGAGAAAATGCCACCCCTTCCAAGCTTCACAGTCCTCTTTCCATAATATCGCACTTTAGGGTGTTAGGGGTTTTCTACTGAGAAAGGCAGGGCCAAATCAAACTCGGGTATACATATAAAGTATCACATACCATAAGTACATAAGTAATGCCACATTGGGAAAAGACCAAGGGTCCATCGAGCCCAGCATCCTGTCCACGACAGCGGCCAATCCAGGCCAAGTGCACCTGGCAAGCTTCCCAAATGTACAAGCATTCTATACATATTATTCCTGGAATTGTGGATGTTTCCCAAGTCCATTTAGTAGCAGTTTATGGACTTGTCCTTTAGGAAACCGTCCAACCCCTTTTTAAACTCTGCCAAGCTAACCGCCTTCACCACTATCTCCGGCAACAAATTCCAGAGTTTAATTATAAGTTGGGTGAAGAAATATTTCTCCTATTTGTTTTAAATTTACTACACTGTAGTTTCATCGCATGCCCCCTAGTCCTAGTATTTTTGGAAAGCGTGAACAGACGCTTCACATCCACCTGTTCCACTCCACTCATATTTTATATACCTCTATCATGTCTCCCCTCAGCCGTCTCTTCTCCAAGCTGAATAGTCCTAGCCTCCTTAATCTTTCTTCATAGGGAAGTCGTCCCATCCCTGCTATCATTTTAGTCGCCCTTCGCTGCACCTTTTCCAATTCTACTATATCTTTCTTGTGATGCGGCGACCAGAATTGAACACAATACTCAAGGTGCGGTCGCACCATGGAGCGATACAACAGCATTATAACATCCTCACACCTGTTTTCCATACCTTTCCTAATTATACCCAACATTCTATTCTCTTTCCTAGTTTATCTTGTTGGGCAGACTGGATGGACCGTCCAGGTCTTTATCTGCCATCATTTACTATGTTACCTAGGAAAGGAAGGGGCTCATTTTCCTACAGTGTCACTGATGTTGTACAAATGGTCAGATAACAGCAGTACAGCCAAGCATCATAATTCAAAGCACCAGAGCTTTTTGGCGTACGCACACACTACTGTAGGTTAGAACAGTGGCTCCCAAACCTGATCCTGGAGGCACCCCAGCCAGTCACAATGAATATTCATGAGAGACTTGCATGTAGTGGAGGCAGCGTATGCAAATCTCTCTCATGAATATTCATTGTGTATAACACCAAAAACCTGACTGGCTGGGGTGCCTCCAGGACCAGGTCTGGGAACCACTGGGTTAAAACAATCAAAGTGAAATATGATGGATTACCGCTGTGTCCATAAGACTGTACCAGTCCATATGATTTATCAAAAAAGACATACAGAATCAGAAATACCTTGGTGAGCAACAAAACTCGCTTTTGTAAGCGTCGAACCAGAGCTTCCTGTTGCTCTCGTTTCTTTTTTTCTTCCACCGACTGATTGTAGACTTTTATTAATTCCTCCTGGAGCTGCTGTCGAGCTTTTTCCAAGGATCGAGCACTGAAAGAAAATAGATTGTTTTAAGTACCAATCCATGTATACATTCAATGACAAAAAGGAAGCAGTATTAAAAATTTTCACCGGTCCAAAGCTCTCTTGTTCACAAATATTAAACAGCTACTCAAAAGATAAATCTGTTCAATTTAACAAATATATGACATTCAAAGAGGAACCTATTATTTTAAAAGGTCAGTGACACAGTCTGTTTGCATAGAATATTAACAAAGAGATGTGTGAACTTTTCATATTAACTAGTTTCCTTTCTTTGGAACAGAAATTTACAAATGGCTATTAGAGCAGCTTTAAAACTGTTCAGTACCAACCAATTACAGGACAACTTGATATCACGATGTGCTTTGACCGTCTTGAGCTTACCATATGAAAAAAAGAGGAGAGCGTATATCTCTTTGTACATCTAAGAAGCAGTATCAGAGCAAGGGAAGCCCAACAAGGTGGTCAAAACCAAGGAGAGGTATTCACTGAACCAATATGGCTGTGTTTCAGTGATAATGCCTACATCAGGAATCCACAGCTGTACTGAATAATATAAATATATAAAAATTAATAATCAATACCCTTGTTCAGAGTTGAATAAATATACAAGGTTGTTGTGTTGGAAAAGGAGAGCTGAACAGGACACAGGGGAGAGGTGAAGGGAAGGAAGAAGTAAATTCACAGGGAACCACAGACAGGATCTGAAAAACTCCAGACTCAAGCCACACACAAAGCTCAACTGGGGGACCAGTCGACCAACTAGACTAGGAGAAAAGCACTCAGAACCAAAGGCTGAAAAGTGTGTCCATCCACCTGATGGAGAGAGAAAATACTAAGGAGCTGGACTGGATTCCAAGAGACAGATGTCTCAGTTGTTTTCAGTTCTCAATCTCCACTTGCTGGTTGATGGACACAACTATCCCACAGATTCTGGAATAGTGGGAAGCTACATAATGGAAAAATATACAAACATTCATGATATCTGTTAACATCCTATCTTTGAAGAGCAAAAACCACAGAGACCTTCAGGAGCAGGACAATGGGAAAAGACTATTCTTTATTAGAAGGACTCGACACAGGCCACGTTTCAGCAACTCTTCGCCTGCATCAGGGGTCGCATAAGTTTGCAGAGTTGTCTTACATAGATAGCCCTGCTAGTGGCAGTTTTGCTAAGTCATAAAAAAAACACACATTGCAAATGCAATTCTGGTGGTAAAATGTAAGCTTCAAAACATGTTAAAATCTAAGTCTGGTGGACACTGAAAATGCTAAAAAAAAAAAAAAAAAAAAGGGTCAAAGCAACTTATTCCACAAATAAGGGCCTGCTATGGAAAAAGGTTTTTCAGATGTTACGAGTGGAGGAGTTGCCTAATGGTTTGTGCAACTCAGTGGCGTACCAAGGGGGGCGGTAGGGGCGGTCCGCCCCGGGTGCACGCCGCTGGGGGGGGTGCCGCGCGCGCCTGTCCTTCGTTTGTTCCATGCTTCCTCTGCCCAAGAACAGGTTACTTCCTGTTCCGGGGCAGAGGGAGCATGGAACGAACGGACAGGCGCGCGCGCGGCACCCCCCCCCCCCCCCCCCCCGGCGTGCACCCAGGGGCGGGGTTCTTTCACAGGGGGTGTCACGCTGCATCCGGGGAGGGCGATCTGCCCCGGGTGTCAGCCCCCCTAGGAACGCCATTGGTGCAACTGATTGCGGACCTGGGGAACCAGGTGTGATTCCTGCTGCTGTCCGATAGTCAGTAGTGGGTTGAGATCCTGTGGAATCAGGTTCAATTCCCTCTGCAGCTCCGTGTGACCCTGGGTAAGTCACTTAGCCTTCCATTGCCCCAAGTACAAAACTTAGACTGTGAGCCCATTTGGGACAGTATGAAGTACCTGTAATAGAAATTGTAAACTACATAGTCACCTCAGTGATCACTTGCAGTATATCAAGTGCTGAAAATTAAATAAAATAATAATAATAAAACATAATTCACCTTAACCAAAGAGGGTTGCACCAACTGTTGGGTTCCTGCTGACCTCAACAAGCCACCTGACTCATAACATTTAAGAGCTTGTTTAAAATAATCAGGAGTGATATCAGTCAAAATTCCTAAAAATCAACATCAACCGTTTGCATTGTATTCAATACTTAATCAGAAGCCAATGCAAAGACTTCTTTGAAAGAGACACATGACCTTTCTTTGAAGTCCTATAACTTAGCAAACCACAGCATTTTGTACCACCTGAAGGGCCTGTCTGTGATAAACTAAAATGCAAATTATTACAATAATCTAATCTTAATATAAGATTTTGAACAGTTCTAAAATTAGCTTTTGGAATCATAAATTTGATTTTACTTAGATGCTTTGGGTAATATAATGTCAATGTACTGTATATGTGTTCCTGTAGTTGGCACCCATGCCGGAAAATCTTAGAAAGTATCGTGGAGGATGGGGGGACGGGGAGGGGAGGGTAAAAATGTTAAAAGATTGATGACGGCAAGTAGCACATTGATTGTTTTGAGTACTATTTCTCTTTTGATTTTCTGTACATTTTGATTGTACAATGTGTTTCTATGAAAGTTCGTCAATAAAAATGTTGAAACATAAAATATGAGATAAAAAACAACAAAGCAGTAGAATCAAATGCATTTATTTGGAATAATACCCGACGTGGCCACGTTTCGCCCTCAGGCTGCGTCAGGGGTACAAACTATCAAAAGTGTATACCAGTATATCATATACACTAGTAGTGAGATGAGAACAGTTATTCCAAAAATCTAGTTCCACTTTTCTGCTACTTCCAACTGAACTGATATGCTACTTGAGACTTAAAATCTAGCTGTTAGTGTGAGAGTGATATTAGATAAAATTTTCTGTTTAACAGGAATAGTATGACCCCATCAATAATCTTCCTTAACATTTCTTCCCACAATCATTAATTCAGTTTTTTCCAAATTTAAAGCTAATCTATTTTCATTCATCCACATTAAAATAACAACCATACAATGTTGATATTTCAAATCTCCAATTGCAAAACTATCATCCACTGGGAAAAAAAATTGCTCATCAGTGTAAATTTGAAGCTGTATATCTAAAGATCTTAGTACATCTTATAATGACCTATGCAAAATAAAGAGCATGCCTGAGAAGGCTGAACCCTGAAGAACATCCATGATTAACAAATGGACAATGTTGCTGAAATAGCAGATTGAATATTGAGAGTCAATGGTAACATAGTAACGTAGTAAATGACGGTCCATCCAGTCTGCCCAACAAGATTTTACATGGTATGTGATACTTTATACACGAGTTTGATTTGTCCTTGCCATTCTTGGGACACAGACCGTAGAAGTCTGCCCAGCACTCTTCTTGTACTAAGTTCTGAAGCTAACGTCGAAACCCCTTAAAATTTACACTCCAGCCCATCCATATCTACTCAGTCACCATCAGTGTGTAGACCAAAGAAGTCTGCCCAGCACCAGTTTCTCTTCCCAATTATCGGCGTCGCCACCTAATCTCCACTAAGATTGCATGTTTTTCCCAACGCACATTTGAATTCCATTATCGTTTTCATCTCCACCACCTCCCGCGGGAGGGCATTCCACATATCCACCACCCGGTACTATGGAAATAGCGTATATGATTTAGATATATATATATATATATACACACACACACACACTAGCACTTCATTTTCAAGAACACATTCACTTTATCAAAAACAATAAAGAAAGACAATAAAAAGAACAAACATTTTCATTTCAACAAATTCCTTCCAACTGAAGGAAGGAGAGGAGTAGCAGCTATAGCTCTCCCTCAAATGATCCATAAAGCAAAGTTATTTTTTTCATAATACCATTGTCTCTCAATACTCAACCTGCCATTTCAGCAACACTGCACATCAAAAAGACATGAAGTATGCCTGTCATGCAAACTCTTATTCTCACAATGTTTCACCCTAAAGAGAAAATTCCAAGACCAAACACAGGAGGAACAACGCCTTGCATTGCTGTGGTCTTTTCTGGAAATATTTGTGTCTCTCTGTAAAACTTTCAAGTAGCAAGATATCAGAATATATTAATGAGTATACCTTTTACTCAAGAGTGAAATTAAGTGCATGACTGAGTGATGCGAATGTACTTATAAGAAATGTGTGTTATTTTTAGTGCAACACAGAGCGCCAAGATACAAAAGGTTTGTTGTACATGGATGCTTTGAGATGAATTTGAGCCTTAGGGTACTATTGACTCCAAGACTGAGGGAACGATGAGGTTGAGGGAACAAGTATTGTCCTTTGACTTATGAATCGGTGGGTGACACAGTTCTTTTCACGGGCTATTAGACAACGAAGGGCTGTTTTGTAGACTGTTAAAAAAGTGTGTCTACTGTATATTTTATTAAATGGGTTCTGGGGGATTAAGTTATAATAACCTAAAAGAAAACCTGAAAATCATCCTTCCTGGGGTGCTCCAATAATGTCAACCAGATGTGATGACATTTTGTCATCTTTTCTGTCTGCCATCACTATAAAAAAAAAAAGGATGATTGTCTTTTTACCAAAAGGCTCTTAGCAGGTTTGTGCTGAATGGTACAGAACTCCAGCATTGGTCTGGCTGTCTCAAGTCTGCAGGATTAACATAGGAGCTCCTACACTGGAGACATCTATTATGAGCCCCATGACGAAGGCTGTTGGAAGAGATCTTAGGCTTCTATGGTGGTGGCTATGTTTTGTGCTTGTCTTCACCTGCCTGCAGTCTTGTGCGGACCAGAAGAGGTTGAGGGACAGGGGACACTGAGAAAAGGAGACTGCTGGTGATTGGTGGAGGGACAGAGCAAGAGAGAATGAGTGAGAGGAATGAGAGAAGTTAGAAATACTAAGTGGGGGGGGGGTGACTGCTAGGGACAATTAGGGGAGTGAGAGAAAATATACCAATTTTAAATTAGGTAAATAATTGATTTTCTCTGAAGACAAACAGGGATGAGCCTCAGGAATTAAGCCTGCTTGGGTATAAGTGAAGATGCAGTTCGTCAACCAACTGGATAGAGCATGCTTGTGCCTGACGTAACCCTGCTTGTAAATGTAAATTTAATTCCAATTTGAAAACACCAATTTTAGAACTTTGGGAGACTACTCAAGTCCCTGATTGGCTTGAAAATGAACATCTAAATGCACAATTTTTAAAATCCCTAAGATCAGAAACCCTAGTTATGCAATGCACTATTGAGAAGGACTATGTCGATAAGTTGTATTAGATTCACGATTTGATTGAATAGAATGATTTATACTATTGCAAATTGCCTCAAATGTTTTTGGAAGAGCATGATATCTAAATATAATTCCAAGTGACCAAGATTGGCCAACATCACAGGCATCATGTCTATGGACCTTGGGTCTGACCTAGCATGGCATGTCTTATGTTCATACCTACACAAGAATTTTAATACATGGTGAAAAACACAAATGTACTCTGAAATTATTTTCCAAAGCTACTTCTATTTCTTTGGCAATAGAAGTGAGCTATAAAAACAATGAGAGACATATATTTGTGTGCAGGAGGTGGATGGATGGATGGATGTTGATCTCACACTAGAAATTCAGCAGGTCAGTCAGTGCAAAGAGATTTCAAGCCTGGATAAACTAAATGCTTCAGTTTCTAAAGAAAACACTGCCCTAAGCTGATTACAAAAGAAATGGGGGGGAGGGGGGAAGAAACTGAGGAAAAGCTGTTCAGTCATTGAGAAATATATTGATCATGGCCACATCAGACACAAAATGTTAGCAAATGATTTAGCAGAACAAACTCCTTCACCGTTGGAAAAACAAAGCCAGCACAAAGAGTAATAAACCAGGAATATCCAAGTACACTAAAACTGTTCTTTGAGATGCTCCAAAATTTGTGAGGTTTGTGCATTGCTTGGGGTTTTTCCCCATTGACTTTGTATTTTGTAATATGGTGTGATGTACGATTTGGTCTTTGTTGGCTTGATTGTTATTCCTCTTTAATGTGTTTAATAAAACCTCATTGGTCCAATATTCAAAGGATTTATGCTCCTAACCTGGCCTCTGAAAATTTACTAGGGTTGAATGCCTAACTTTATACTCACAATTCATCAAGGAACCCTTTTACTCAAGCTTTGCGTGAAGGTACCAAGGGGTCCACAGGTATAAAACAAGGCGCACATTAAAGTCCATTACAGGTGCTAAGCTTTAGTAAAAGGGCACCTAAATTCCCAAATTTAGGTGTATTAAAAATGGGTGACAAAGGGGATGGGGGAAAGAAACCAAGCACTCGGCACCCATTTTCAGCACTAGCCTTATCAATTAGGCTCATAAATCGACACAAATGAACAGCAGTGGCAAGCCTAAATGTATAAGCATAACTTTCAAGCTTCTAAATCAAGATGAATTTTCAGGTGAAAGTTAAAGATTCAAAGCCATATGAGTGAAATCACCATACATGGATTGCAAAAGCTATAATATAGTGTTTTTAACCAAAAATTCATGAGTAAACTTTAGGAGTGAATTTGACTTAAGAAATTTCTTTATGACAATATATAAGTTGAACTTATAAGTCTGAAAAAGTTCAGTATAATTTAAATAAAGTTCCCTGGTAATTAAATTAACTGATTATTTTTTTTGTTACATTTGTACCCCGCGCTTTCCCACTCATGGCAGGCTCAATGCGGCTTACATGGGGCAATGGAGGGTTAAGTGACTTGCCCAGAGTCACAAGGAGCTGCCTGTGCCTGAAGTGGGAATCGAACTCAGTTCCTCAGTTCCCCAGGACCAAAGTCCACCACCCTAACCACTAGGCCACTCCTCCACTGTTGCTACTATTTGAGATTCTACATGGAATGTTGTTATTCCACTAGCAACATTCCATGTAGAAGTTGGCCCTTGCAGATCACCAATGTGGCCGTGCAGGCTTCTACATGGAATGTTGCTAGTGGAATAACAACATTCCATGTAGAATCTCAAATAGTATCTATTTTATTTTTGTTACATTTGTACCCTGCGCTTTCCCACTCATGGCAGGCTCAATGCAGCTTACATGGGGCAATGGAGGGTTAAGTGACTTGCCCAGAGTCACAAGGAGCTGCCTGTGCCTGAAGTGGGAATCAAACTCAGTTCCTCAGGACCAAAGTCCACCATCCACCACCCTAACCACTAGGCCACTCCTCCATTGTTGCTACTATTTGAGATTCTACATGGAATTTTGCTATTCCACTAGCAACATTCCATGTAGAAGTCGGCCCTTGCAGATCACCAATGTGACCGCGCAGGACGTCAGACTCACAGAAACAGAAGCCTGCGCAGCCTTCTACATGGAATGTTGCTAGTGGAATAGCAACATTCCATGGAGAATCTCCAATAGTAGCAACATTCCATGTAGAATCTCCAATAGTAGCAACATTCCATGTAGAATCTCCAATAGTATCTGTTTTATTTTTGTTACATTTGTACCCTGCACTTTCCCACTCATGGCAGGCTCAATGCGGCTTACATGGGGCAGTGGAGGGTTAAGTGACTTGCCCAGAGTCACAAGGAGCTGCCTGTGCCTGAAGTGGGAATCGAACTCAGTTCCTCAGTTCCCCAGGACCAAAGTCCACCACCCTAACCACTAGGCCACTCCTCCGCTCTAACTTACTCTATAATTTACTCTATCATTTATGAACTTTAATGCAATACCACTTTGTATTTCTCATTCCGGAAATGGCGATCGCCATTATGGCATAATGTAAGCCACACATGTGGGATACAAATGCAACAAACAAACAAATAAATAAATAAATAAAGTGCAGGTTTCTAAGGGGTCCTTTCATTAAGCTGCGGTCAAAAGTCGCCTTAGCATGTGCTTACGCATGTCATCCCCACACGCTAAAGCCATTTTTACCGCGTGGGTAAAATAACCAATTTTTTTATTTCCAGCAGTAATGGCCACATGCTACGGGGCCCTTTTACTAAGCCGCGTAAGCGTCTACGGGCGCCCAACACACGTCAAAATGGAGTCACCGCCCGACTACCACGTGGCTCTTGCGGTAATTTAATTTTTAGCGCGTCCGATATGCGCGTCTGAAAAATATTTATTATTTTCGGACACACACCAAGTGGCATTTGGCGTGCATAGGTCATTACCACCCAGTTACCGCTAGGTCAATGGCTGGCGGTAAAGTCTCAGACCCAAAATGGACACACAGCAATTTTCATTTTGCCACAAGTCCATTTTCAGCAAAAATTTTAAAAAGGCCTTTTTTACAGGCACGGTAAAAAATGGATCGGGGAAGGCGTCCAAAACCCACGCCTACACTACCGCAAGCCATTTTTCAGCGTGCATTTGTAAAAAGGACTCCTAGCGAGTAAGCATTTAACAACACCTATTTTGCAGGTGGTAACGGCTCACGTGCTAACCACGAGCTAATCTGTTAGTATGTGGTGATATAGCTATGCTAACCGATTAGCACAGAACACCCCAACTCTCCGCCCCTGACCTGCCCTACCCCAAGCACTAAAAAAACACATTTTTTTAAAGCACATGGGTAGTGCACGCACATGCAAAAACTTCCATGGGATGCCTGGGCTTGCTCCGCAGTAAGCTCCTTTTTGCCATTCAACTACTGACAAATAGTATGAGATATGATGGCATCACACCTCATCTTAAAGAGGTTCATTGGTTACCATTCATTCACTGCATCATCTATAAAATTCTACTGCTCACTCATAAAATATTAAATTCAGGAGAACCTCTCTATCTCTCATCATCCCATACTGCCCTCCTAGGTCTCTCAGGTCTGCACAACAAAATCAACTTACTGTTTCCAGTTACCATGTCTTTATGCACAAACATATTGGACATTTTATTTTCTCTGTCCAAGCTCCCCATCTATGGGATGACTTTCCACCTTCTTTGAGATTAAGACAGATGTTAAAACACATCTATTTAAAGATGCATATGGTCAAATTTCACTGGGTTTTTTAACCTCTTCCGTAGAGCTTTAGACTGCATAAGCCTCCCTTTCACTTTGTTCTCTCCCTCCTGCTGCACTACCACAAATGGATTTCTCCCCCTTTCCCTATAAGGTCCAGTCCTGTCATTGTTTTTACAACAAGGTTCTGGTCTCCGTTGATTATTTATAACTTAAACTGTAAAATGCCCTGTGGGCTCCCAAAGGGCGGGATAGTAAATAAAGATAAAACTTGGAAACTTGGTAAGTACGTATTAGTGTTTAATCACAGCTTAGTAAGAGGACCCCTAAGTTTGGCTGAAAACTGGGCACAAATTTAAAACTCTAATTTTAGGTGCATAAATTTTGGAGCTCAACTTTTTTTTTTTTTAATATCAGGCCCTATATAAGAATGCAGTCAATTTCAAGATCTGGGCTTTTAAAATACCTGCTTATAAAGAGGTAAGAAAGGACAGCTATGTGCTTACATGTGGGGGGGGGGGGGGGGGGGGGAGTGGGTTGAGAATGTCTTATGTTGGATCAAACAACTAATAGCAACCCTCTGTTCCCATAAAAGATTAAACCGTATGGAAAAGCAAAACAGATTTGTACTGTGGTATTGCTGCTATAAGCCAAAGAGTCTGCCTTCTAAAAACAACCAGATTCAAAATAATGCAAAAAGTAATGCATAACATCAAAATAGCAAAATCGCAACAAAGCCAGGTAGTCCAGCTCTGGCTAATAAGACGACTAGTTTGATTACCTAGTTTAATATTAGTTATATGGCCAGCATATATATTTTATTTTTTTATTTTTGTTACATTTGTACCCCGTGCTTTCCCACTCATGGCAGGCTCAATGCGGCTTACATGGGGCAATGGAGGGTTAAGTGACTTGCCCGGAGTCACAAGGAGCTGCCTGTGCCTGAAGTGGGAATCGAACTCAGTTCCTCAGTTCCCCAGGACCAAAGTCCACCACCCTAACCACTAGGCCACTCCTCCACTGTTGCTACTATTTGAGATTCTACATGGAATGTTGCTATTCCACTGCACTAACCACTAGGCTACTCCTCCACTAGCAACATTCCATGTAGAATCTCCAATAGTAGCAACATTCCATGTAGAATCTCCAATAGTATCTATTTTATTTTTGTTACATTTGTACCCCGTGCTTTCCCACTCATGGCAGGCTCAATGCGGCTTACATGGGGCAATGGAGGGTTAAGTGACTTGCCCAGAGTCACAAGGAGCTGCCTGTGCCTGAAGTGGGAATCGAACTCAGTTCCTCAGTTCCCCAGGACCAAAGTCCACCACCCTAACCACTAGGCCACTCCTCCACTCTATATGAAAGATAGGAAGCAGAGAGTAGGATTGCGTGGCCAGTATTCTCAGTGGAGGAGGGTAGTTAGTGGGGTCCCGCAGGGGTCTGTGCTGGGTCCGTTGCTTTTTAATGTATTTATAAATGACCTAGAGATGGGAATAACTAGTGAGGTAATTAAATTCGCCGATGACACAAAATTACTCAGGGTCGTCAAGTCGCAGGAGGAATGTGAACGATTACAGGAGGACCTTGCGAGACTGGGAGAATGGGCGTGCAAGTGGCAGATGAAGTTCAATGTTGACAAGTGCAAAGTGATGCATGTGGGTAAGAGGAACCCGAATTATAGCTACGTCTTGCAAGGTTCCGCGTTAGGAGTTACGGATCAAGAAAGGGATCTGGGTGTCGTCGTCGATGATACGCTGAAACCTTCTGCTCAGTGTGCTGCTGCGGCTAGGAAAGCGAATAGAATGTTGGGTGTTATTAGGAAGGGTATGGAGTCCAGGTGTGCGGATGTTATAATGCCGTTGTATCGCTCCATGGTGCGACCGCACCTGGAGTATTGTGTTCAGTACTGGTCTCCGTATCTCAAAAAAGATATAGTAGAATTGGAAAAGGTACAGCGAAGGGCGACGAAAATGATAGTGGGGATGGGACGACTTTCCTATGAAGAGAGGCTGAGAAGGCTAGGGCTTTTCAGCTTGGAGAAGAGACGGCTGAGGGGAGATATGATAGAAGTGTATAAAATAATGAGTGGAATGGATCGGGTGGATGTGAAGCGACTGTTCACGCTATCCAAAAATACTAGGACTAGAGGGCATGAGTTGAAGCTACAGTGTGGTAAATTTAAAACGAATCGGAGAAAATTTTTCTTCACCCAACGTGTAATTAGACTCTGGAATTCGTTGCCGGAGAACGTGGTACGGGCGGTTAGCTTGACGGAGTTTAAAAAGGGGTTAGATAGATTCCTAAAGGACAAGTCCATAGACCGCTATTAAATGGACTTGGAAAAATTCCGCATTTTTAGGTATAACTTGTCTGGAATGTTTTTACGTTTGGGGAGCGTGCCAGGTGCCCTTGACCTGGATTGGCCACTGTCGGTGACAGGATGCTGGGCTAGATGGACCTTTGGTCTTTCCCAGTATGGCACTACTTATGTACTTATGTACTTATGAAATTCTAGCTATAAATTCAGGGAAAAATGACGAATGATTATTAACCAAATACGTCTACTAACTTTAAATCAGTAAAGCACTGCGTCCCCAGCATTCCTGATGACCTACAAGGAATTCTTTACTGAACGTTACCTGTGCCAACTCAATTGGGTTATCACTCAAGTACATCATAAAATATCTTAGAAGAGACATACCAAACTCCAAATGCTTGGCACAAAATTCAACAAACGGCAGAAGAAGACAATAAATCTAGAGATACAGAAATCCAGCATTAAAGTCAAAACCTTTCTGCAGTGAAGAAGTCTATTTGCAAAGTCTTATTCTTTTTTAAGCATTATTAAACTTGCTCTTTGGGGGGGGGGGGGGAGTAAAGCAAAGACAGAAATAATTACTAATCAGAGAAAAGGCCAATAAATGTAAGGGTGAAGCACTCAGTAATCTTCCCTTGTGTTGCATCTGATGAGTTTTATGTTTCTAACATTCCATCAATTTGAATCACCAAATTCAATTTGCATTCCAAGATAAACAGAGGGTGAGCAGTAAAATACTCTGATCTGACCTTGAAGTGTGTGCGAGAAAATTACCCTCTGGAAGTTCAATTTGATCTGAGCTGCAATAAAGAGTCACACTTGCCCTCTCAGTTACCAAGGTGTAATCAGCACTTCACACACAAAGCATATAGGTAAAACCGCAGAAGACAGAAGACTTGTAATCTATGAAAACAGTACCCTCTATGCACAAGCAAGTTTTGTAATCTTCTCAAATGGGACACACATTCATAGGAAATTAGTTTCTGTGCATTTTGTATGGTCTGGTTTGTATTTTTTTTTTTTTGTTACATTTGTACCCTGCGCTTTCCCACTCATGGCAGGCTCAATGCGGCTTACATGGGGCAATGGAGGGTTAAGTGACTTGCCCAGAGTCACAAGGAGCTGCCTGTGCCTGAAGTGGGAATCGAACTCAGTCCCTCAGGACCAAAGTCCACCACCCTAACCACTAGGACACTCCTCCACTGTTGTTACTATTTGAGATTCTACGTGGAATGTTGCTATTCCACTAGAAGTCGGCCCTTGCAGATCACCAATGTGGCCGCGCAGGCTTCTGCTTCTGTGAGTCTGACGTCCATGTAGAATCTCCAATAGTAGCAACAGAATCTCAATAGTAGTAACATTCCATGTAGAAGTCGGCCCTTGCAGATCACCAATGTGGCTGCGCAGGCTTCTACATGAAATGTTGCTAGTGGAATAGCAACATTCCATGTAGAATCTCCAATAGTATCTATTTTCTTTTTGTTACATAAGTACATAAGTACATAAGTAGTGCCATACTGGGAAAGACCAAAGGTCCATCTAGCCCAGCATCCTGTCACCGACAGTGGCCAATCCAGGTCAAGGGCACCTGGCACGCTCCCCAAACGTAAAAACATTCCAGACAAGTTATACCTAAAAATGAGGAATTTTTCCAGTCCATTTAATAGCGGTCTATGGACTTGTCCTTTAGGAATCTATCTAACCCCTTTTTAAACTCCGTCAAGCTAACCGCCCGTACCACGTTCTCCGGCAATGAATTCCAGAGTCTAATTACACGTTGGGTGAAGAAAAATTTTCTCCGATTCGTTTTAAATTTACCACACTGTAGCTTCAACTCATGCCCTCTAGTCCTAGTATTTTTGGATAGTGTGAACAGTCGCTTCACATCCACCCGATCCATTCCACTCATTATTTTATACACTTCTATCATATCTCCCCTCAGCCGTCTCTTCTCCAAGCTGAAAAGCCCTAGCCTTCTCAGCCTCTCTTCATAGGAAAGTCGTCCCATCCCCACTATCATTTTCGTCGCCCTTCGCTGTACCTTTTCCAATTCTACTATATCTTTTTTGAGATACGGAGACCAGTACTGAACACAATACTCCAGGTGCGGTCGCACCATGGAGCGATACAACGGCATTATAACATCCGCACACCTGGACTCCATACCCTTCTTAATAACACCCAACATTCTATTCGCTTTCCTAGCCGCAGCAGCACACTGAGCAGAAGGTTTCAGCGTATCATCGACGACGACACCCAGATCCCTTTCTTGATCCGTAACTCCTAACGCGGAACCTTGCAAGACGTAGCTATAATTCGGGTTCCTCTTACCCACATGCATCACTTTGCACTTGTCAACATTGAACTTCATCTGCCACTTGCACGCCCATTCTCCCAGTCTCGCAAGGTCCTCCTGTAATCGTTCACATTCCTCCTGCGACTTGACGACCCTGAATAATTTTGTGTCATCGGCGAATTTAATTACCTCACTAGTTATTCCCATCTCTAGGTCATTTATAAATACATTAAAAAGCAACGGACCCAGCACAGACCCCTGCGGGACCCCACTAACTACCCTCCTCCACTGAGAATACTGGCCACGCAATCCTACTCTCTGCTTCCTATCTTTCAACCAGTTCTTAATCCATAATAATACCCTACCTCCGATTCCATGACTCTGCAATTTCTTCAGGAGTCTTTCGTGCGGCACTTTGTCAAACGCCTTCTGAAAATCCAGATATACAATATCAACCGGCTCCCCATTGTCCACATGTTTGCTTACCCCCTCAAAAAAATGCATTAGATTGGTGAGGCAAGACTTCCCTTCACTAAATCCGTGCTGACTTTGTCTCATCAGTCCATGTTTTTGTATATGCTCTGCAATTTTATTCTTAATAATAGCCTCCACCATCTTGCCCGGCACCGACGTCAGACTCACCGGTCTATAATTTCCCGGATCTCCTCTGGAACCTTTCTTAAAAATCGGAGTAACATTGGCTACCCTCCAGTCTTCCGGTATTACACTCGATTTCCCACTCATGGCATGCTCATTGCGGCTTACATGGGGCAATGGAGGGTTAAGTGACTTGCCCAGAGTCACAAGGAGCTGCCTGTGCCGGGAATCGGACTCAGTTCCTCAGTTCCCCAGGACCAAAGTCCACCACCCTAACCACTAGGCCACTCCTCCATTCATCCTCATCCCTTAAGACTGCTTTTTTTCAAGTGGAAGAAATAGGAAGAATAGCAAATTTAAAATAGCAGCTATTACCAGCCAAAAGCATGGATGCTGGGTCATCAAGATTTCATGGGAGCCTCCCATATTGGGAGCTAATTTCTTTCACACACATATGCAGATGACAAAATCCCATCAGAGTGAGAGACCTAGCATAAGACAGGAGGTGCACAATAAAAGATGCATATGGGACTGTAGCCTTTTCCATGCTGCAGAAGCCATGAAGACCCTAAGGCACGAAGACCCTTGAGAAAGAGGAAGAAAGAGAAGATTGGCCTGACCAGCTTACTCAATGACCGACAGACTCAGGAGACAAGCAAATGTGGCAAGTATTTATCTGGCCAGCTTCTATAAAGAAGCACAGCAAAGGAAGAGAAGAAGAGAGGAAATTTTGAAAACCGGAAATTTAAAAAAAAAAAAGAATGAGGAGAAAGAAATGAAAAGGAAGAGAAATACATGGATAGATGAGAAGGGGGAACAAGAGGCATATCAAATGGGGGGAAGGGGTGCGGAGAGACAAAAAAAACTTCAAAAAGAAGCTTCACACTCAGCATTTCTGCAGCTGCCTCCAAACCCTGTTGAAATTCGGTACACGATAAAAGTGATTTTGGTAACATAAAAGCAAGGGTTGGTAAGTAGGTTTGTACGGAGAAGCAGAAAAATTAAATCTAGAAAAAAAAAAAACTATGTACAATCCAAACTAACAAAAGAAAAATCCGGTGACTTTGTTATTCATTACTGTTTCATGAAAACTCCACCATCCAGTTTGGAATGACCTTTCCCAATCAGACTCAGTTTCCAAAGCTCTGTTGTTGTGCTTCAGCGTGAAATGAGCATTTTACAGTTCTATCCGCACACAATCTCTGAAGCAAACACACTGACAAATATGTTTTCATAGTAGAATGCCTTACCATTCTTGTTCAAAATAGTGTTGATAACAGGTGGGGGATGGGGAGTTGAGGGGGGGGAGCGGGAATTTATAAATGTCACAAATAAATAAACGTAGCGATTAGTACACAGAGCTGAAATTCTGAGAGATCCCTTTTGCAGGTTCCCTCTCCATTGACCAGGGTGTGACCTTAAGTTGCTCACTCAGTTAACCTCCTTGTTTTCTTTTTCAATTGCATGTGCTTTGAAGTAGGAACACTGTAAACCATGTGAACTTTCTGTTGTGCATATCAGTGCTGCAATATTAGAAATACTGGCAAAGGTCTGGAATAAACAGCTCTTGGTGCTGTTTTGAAGCTTCAGTATGAAATAGATGTTATGGTGGGACATCAACATTGTACGTTGGATAAGCATTCAAATAGCAAATAGTAAAGTTAAACAGAATCGGATCCAGCAAATGTGGATCCAACTTCAGCCACAGTTAAATAATTCCGACTGCAACCTCACCTTACCTCAACAACTTAGACAGTGGTTTGAAAACTGTAAAGTAACAGTTTCTTCACCTACAGTGGGTAGACAATGCCTGGAATGTGGAGGGAGCAGATTTCAAGTGAGAAGTTGTCACTGACAGAGGCACAGAGGAAGCACAGAATCAAGTGAACAAAGAAACACTCAAAATGGACTTGTGAGATGAGGGGAAAAGGTATTTTTCAGTGATACTTTCTGACTCTTTGGCCAAAATGTTTAAATTTGTCTGTCAAATAACGGCTGAAAATCACAGCTTGGGGTTGCACGATAGGAAGTGGTGTAGAACATTTATAAATCGTCAATAGCATGGGAAATGCCGAGGAATACATTGAGACACTACAGAACTATAGGACTCCTTCAGAAGAGAAATTTTTTTCTAGGATAACAGTGCCCCATGCTATCAAGCAAAAATCTCTATCCTCAATTGGCCAACCCAGTTACTACTACTACTAGTTAACATTTCTAGTGCGCTACTAGGGTTACGCAGCACTGTACAGTTTAACAAAGAAGGACAGTCCCTGCTCAAAGGAGCTTACAATCTAAAGGACAAAATGTCAAGTTGGGGCAGTCTAGATTTCCTGAATAGTGGTATAGTGGTTAGGTGCCAAAGGCAACATTGAAGAGGTGGGCTTTGAGCAAGGATTTGAAGATGGGCAGGGAGGGGGCCTGGCGTATGGGCTCAGGGAGTTTATTCCAAGCATGGGGTGAGGCGAAGGCAGAAAGGGCGGAGTTACCAGACTTAATTCCAATCAAGAACTTGTGGCATGAAATGGCAACTGAAACATTTCTGCATCAAAGAGCTGACAGGGGCACTCACTGCAACCTGGAAATCAGTTGGTCCATTCATTGCCAGAATGTGCAAAGCCATCCGTAAGAATAAAGCCTGGCCTACCCATTACTAACCATCACTAACACATAGCCAAATAGCCATTTTTAGACAGATTTTAACAAAAATAAATTTAAATACTTTTATTTTAATCATAATGTCATGAAGACAGTATTTAAATGGCAGCTGAGCCACACTGATGCTAAAATGATACGAACAAAAGAATAGCCATACTGGGTCAGACCAATGGTCCATCTAGCCCAGTACCCTGCTTCCAACAGTGGCCAATCCAGGTACAAGTACCTGGCAGAAATCCAATTAGCAGCAACATTCCATGCTACCAATCCCGGGGCAAGCAGTGACTTCCCCCATTTCCATCTCAATAACATACTATGGACTTTTCCTCTAGGAACTTGTCCAAACCTTTTTTAAACCCAGATATGCTAACCACTGTTACCATATCTTCTGGCAACGAGTTCCAGAGCTGAACTATTCATTGAGTGAAAAAATATTTCCCCTGGTCTTTGCACTTTTTGAAAGAATGAAAAATCATAAGTACATAAGTAATGCCATACTGGGAAAAGACGAAGGGTCCATCGAGCCCAGCATCTTGTCCACGACAGCGGCCAATCCAGGCCAAGGGCACCTGGCAAGCTTCCCAAACGTACAAACATTCTATACATGTTATTCCTGGGATTTTGGATTTTTCCAAGTCCGTTTAGTAGCGGTTTATGGACTTGTCCTTTAGGAAACCGTCCAACCCCTTTTTAAACTCTGCTAAGCTAACCGCCTTCACCACATTTTCCGGCAATGAATTCCAGAGTTTAATTACACGTTGGGTGAAGAAAATTTTTTTTCTCCGATTTGTTTTAAATTTACTACACTGTAGTTTAATCGCATGCCCCCTAGTCCTAGTATTTTTGGAAAGCGTGAACAGATGCTTCACATCCACCTGTTCCACTCCACTCATTATTTTATATACCTCTATCATGTCTCCCCGTCTCCTCTCCAAGCTGAATAGCCCTAGCCTCCTTAGTCTTTCTTCATACGGAAGTCGTCCCATCCCCGCTATCATTTTAGTCGCCCTTCGCTGCACCTTTTCCAATTCTACTATATCTTTCTTGAGATGCAGCGACCAGAATTGAACACAATACTCAAGGTGCGGTCGCACCATGGAGCGATACAACGGCATTATACCATCCTCACACCTGTTTTCCATACCTTTCCTAATAATACCCAACATTCTATTCGCTTTCCTAGCCGCAGCAGCACACTGAGCAGAAGGTTTCAGTGTGTTATCGACGACGACACCCAGATCCCTTTCTTGGTCCGTAACTCCTAACGTGGAACCTTGCAATTCACTTTTACCCATTCTATGCCACTCAGGATTTTGTAGACCTCAATCATCTCCCCCCCCCCCCCCCCCACCCCTGTCTCTTTTCCAAGCTTAAGAAGCCTAACTTGTTTAGCCTTTTCTCATATTGGAGGAGTTCCATCCCCTGTACATTTTGGTCACTCTTCTTTGAACCTTTTCTAATTCCACTACATCATTTTTGAGGTACGGTGAACGCTGCGTGCGTCTGGTAGCGCTATACAAATGCTAATAATAATAATAAATTATAATATTCTTGGTCTTATTCTATATCCATTTCCTAATAATCCCAATAATCCTGTTCGCTTTTTAAGCCACCGCCGCACACTGGGCAGGAAATGTCAGCATATCGTCTAGAATGATACCTAAATCTTTGTCTTAAATGCTGGCTCAAAAGGCGGGTCCAGCATCAGGTAACTATGATTTGGTTATTCTTCCCTATATGCATCACTTTGCATTTGCCCACATTAAATTTCATCTGTCATTTGGATGTTCAGTCTTCCAGTTTCCTAAGGTCTTCCTGCAAGGAGTGGCCTAGCGGTTAGAGCACCGGTCTTGCAATCCAGAGGTGGCTGGTTCAAATCCCGCTACTGCTCCTTGTGATCTTGGGCAAGTCACTTAACCCTCCATTGCCTCAGCTACAAACTTAGATCATGAGCCCTCCTGGGACAGAGAAATATCCAGAGTACCTGAATGTAACTCAGCTACTACTGAAAAAGGTGTGAGCAAAATTTAAATAAATAAATAAGATTCTGGAATCTTAAAGAGTGACAAGATTCCATGCAGAATCTCAAAGAGCAGCGACATTCCATGTAGAACCCCAAAGAATAGCTAGCAAGATTCTGGAGTGGAGGAGTGGCCTAGTGGTTGGAGCACCGGTCTTGCAATCCAGAAGTGGCCAGTTCAAATCCCACTGCTGCTTCTTGTGATCTTGGACAAGCCACTTAACCCTCCATTGCCTCAGGTCCAAACTTAGATTGTGAGCCCTCCTGGGACAGAGAAATATCCAGTGTACTTGAACGTAACTCACCTTGAGCTACTACTGAAAAAGGTGTGAGCAAAATCTCAATAAATAAATGTGTTTTGAAAACTTTAAATTTACAGATGAGACAAAACTATTCAATTACCTCACTTGCCGTTCCGATTTCCAGATCATTTATAAATATGTTAAATAGCGCCGGCCTTAGTATAGATTCCTGTGGCACTTTACTATTCACCCTACTCCATTGAGGAAAATGGCCATTAAACCCTACCCTCTGTTTTCTGTCCAATAACCAATTCCTAATCCACAGAAGGACTTGTCTCCTACCCTTGAGGCTTCTTAATTTTCTCAGGAGTCTCTCATGAACTTATTTACGGAAGATTTTGAAATTTGAGAACAACATTCTTCAATGGCCTTTGCTAGAAAGAGGAGGACAGAATCCAGTTAAACACAAACATGAAAACCTAAAACAACATGCCAAGCAATAGAAGACTTTGAAAGCAGCGGCCTTGTAGATTTAAGACATACACAGCACATTTAAGTATCAGAACTGATACCTGATGGTTAGTAAAGTTCAAGTAGTTAGAAAAAAAATACATGATTTTACTGTTAGGGAGAAGAAGAAAAAAAAATGATGTCAGCTAAGCCAGACTCAGAATAATATACCCTGTACTACTTCTAATGCAAGACTTTGATGGACTTCGCTTCCTTGGGCGGTTAATCAAACAAAATGTAATAAAACCTAATAATAATGACCAGTTTTTACAATGACATCTATGCGGTCTCGAGAGCTCGTGTATAAGTATGAAACTCAAAGATTCCAGTTTTCACATTCCATATCGAAATACTACTATTGCTTACTGCTTTTTAAGCTATGAAAACCGATTTTCCAGCTGCATTATTTAATAATCTTACACCAGTAGTTTCACCTCGATGTCTCTGCTCCCAAGACGACAGGCTGCTTTTTGTACAGCACTTAAGGCTCAGCTGGATACGACACGGGGCACTGCCTCTTACATTTCGGTTCATTATTGAGGAACTCACTACCAAACATTCTGTGTGGACAGTTCTTTCCAAGGTTTATATCTGGCCTGAAGACCTATGTTTTTTCCTTAGGGTATGGAGAGTGATTCCAGGAGTTTATGTGTTTAGCAAATTTCTGCGTTTTTATTAATTTATGTTTTGTTTTTGTGATTTTTATTATGTAATTTGTAAAGTGCTTTGTTATGAATAACGAAGGGTGATATATAAAGTGCTTGAATAAACAAACATTGTACTTGATTATTTTGACTTGGCCTGGCTCTTGATTATTTCTCTTTTTAACACATACTTCTGGGATTAAAACAACGAGAGAATAAGAAAAAGGAAAAAAAAAAGAATAAATTAAAGTGTATCTAATATGCAGGTGGGTGCCCACCTGGGCAGCAGTGATCGTCACATGATGTGGTTTAAATGTAAGAGTTTAAATGGAATGCAGGCAAACAAAACCCCAAATTACTGGAATTTAAAACATGCTGACTTTAATAAAATGGGGAAATAGTTAAAGAAAGAGCTGGCAAGGATGGAGGAGATCAAAGATATGTAGACAGTGGACCAAGATGAAAGGAGCTATAAAAGGCAACAGATCTTTAAGAGAGGAAAGTAAATAAAAGCAAGAAAAAGGGAGTGGAGGAGTGGCCTAGTGGTTAGGGTGGTGGACTTTAGTCCTGGGGAACTGAGGAACTGAGTTCGATTCCCACTTCAAGCACAGGCAGCTCCTTGTGACTCTGTGCAAGTCACTTAACCCTCCATTGCCCCATGTAAGCCGCATTGAGCCTGCCATGAGTGGGAAAGTGCGGGGTACAAATGTAACAACAACAAAAAAAAACAAATCAATTTGGTTCTCCAAATGACTGCTGAAAAATAAAGGCAAGAGGCAACATTCAAAAAATACAGAAGAATGCAAGAAGAGGAGCACAGAAAAGAATACTGGTTAAAACTCAAAGATGTTGATAACCAGGGATGCCCAGTTCAAACCCTGCTGCTGTTCCTTGTGATCTTGGGATTGTAACCCCCCCCCCCCCCCCCCCTCTATTGCCTCAGATACAAACTTAGGGGGCCTTTTACTAAAGGTTGCCGTGCTGTAATCTGGAACTATCACTGGCCCACTTCTGCCCCCGGTGCTAGTTCCACCCCCCTGCGTGCAGAATTTCCAGCACTGCTGGAATTTTTGAAAAAAAAAAAAACCACCACCGCTGGGCGTTACCGCTACGTTAGCGCAACAGACCTTACAGCCACCTCAATGGATGGCGGTTAAGTGCTCCCTCTGAAATGGCCGTACGTGAACTCACCGCACGGCCATTTCTTTTTTTCACCTTTTACCACAGCGGGTAAAAAGGAGACTCCGGCATGCGGCAAAAAAACTCACGCTGCCACTAGTGTGAGGTCCCTTTTACCGTAGCTTAGTAAAGGGGCCCTTAGATTGTAAGCCCTCTGGGGATAGGGAAATATCTAACACCTTGAGCTACAATTAAAAAAAAAGAAAACAAAGGTGAACTGGATTAGAAACGAAACTGGTTGACTGGTTGAGGGTGGTGGTAATGGAATTCACGCAAAGGAAAGAAAGAAGAGTAGTGGAGTCCTTCGAGAATTGGTAACATAGTAACATAGTAGATGATGGCAGAAAAAGACCTGCACGGTCCACCCAGTCTGCCCAACAAGATAACTCATATGTACTACTTTTTGTGTATACCCTACTTTGACTTGTACCTGTGCTCTTCAGGGCATAGACCGTATAAGTCTGCCCAGCACTATCCCCGCCTCCCAACCACCGGCTCTGGCACAGACCGTATAAGTCTTCCCAGCACTATCCCTGCCTCCCACCACCAGCTCTGGCACAGACCGTATAAGCCTGCCCAGCACTAACCCCGCCTCCCAACCACCAGTCCCGTCTCCCACCACCGGCTCTGGCACCCAATCTCGACTAAGCTCCTTAGGATCCATTCCTTCTACACAGGATTCCTTTATGCTTATCCCACGCATGTTTAAATTCCGTTACTGTTTTCATCTCCACCACCTCCCGTGGGAGGGCATTCCAAGCATCCACTACTCTCTCCGTGAAAAAATACTTCCTGACATTTTTCTTGAGTCTGCCCCCCTTCAATCTCATTTCATGTCCTCTCATTCTACCACCTTCACATCTCCGGAAAAGGTTCGTTTGCGGATTAATACCTTTCAAATATTTGAACGTCTGTAACATATCACCTCCGTTTCTCCTTTCCTCCAGAGTTTACATGTTTAGTTCAGCAAGTCTCTCCTCATACGTCTTGTAACGCAAATCCCATACCATTCTTGTAGCTTTTCTTTGCACCGCTTCAATTCTTTTTACATCCTTAGCAAGATACGGCCTCCAAAACTGAACATAATACTCTAGGTGGGGCTTCACCAACGACTTATACAGGGGCATCAACACCTCCTTTCTTCTGCTGGTCATACCTCTCTCTATACAGCCTAACAACCTTCTAGCTACAGCCACCGCCTTGTCACACAGTTTTGTCGCCTTCAGATCCTCAGATACTATCACCCCAAGATCCCTCTCCCCGTCTGTACCTATCAGACTCTCCCCGCCTAACACATACGTCTCCCGTGGATTTCTATTCCCTAAGTGCATCACTTTGCATTTCTTCGCATTGAATTTTAATTGCCAAACCTTAGACCATCCTTCTAGCTTCCTCAGATCCTTCTTCATGTTTTCCACTCCCTATACAAGACTATCTCTACTTCAGGAAGTAGGTGAAAGCTTGGCTCTTCAACCAGGCCTTTAATGGAAGAAGTAACTAACTTATTAGTCTCATTCACACAAACAAGGAATGACATGGGTGCACATACTGCAGCAGAACACGTTTATCCACTCCTACCCTACCTGGCAGGGTAGTCACCTTATTTTCTTACTCTCTTATCTATCTATATGTTCCATCTTTGCTTATACCCTACATCTATTATGTATTGTGATGACTTTGTAAGTAGTACATTATGCCATACTTTGTATTATTATTTGAATATTTTATTGCTGTAATTGTCTATTGTTTATGTTTGATTTATTCTTACTATACACCGGCGAATGAATTCCTTCAAAAGGGCGGTAAATAAATCCTAATAAATAAATCCAGAAAAAAAAAAAACTAATAATCAGATGTAAGAGACAGGATCCAAAGGTAAATTAAAATCACCTAAAATACATATATGGTCCAAAGAAACCAGTAATGCCAAAACAAAATTTAAAACCAATCATATTAAGAACACTGGAGAGCAATATACAACACATAATACTAACCTAAAACAAGAAATCAATATGGCTTCTATTAAAAGACCAACTCTGTTCTACTGAACTCTAAAATTAAAAAATAACTCCCCCACACTACCTTGAGTTATGACATTTGGCTTTCTAAGTTAAACCAGAAAGACAGCACTATTTCATTAAAACAATGCCATATTCAAGCATTCGTGACTCAGTAATATATAAACTATCCAAGCTATTATCTATAATTAAATCAAGAATTAATGCAGTCTTATTTCTTACTGACCTAGCATTAATTAACAAAAAACTTCAAAACTAACACTTTAAAAGTGGAGTCAGATAAATAAAGAGGCACAACAGACAGATTTCTCTTAACCACGGGAAGTCGAAGTTCATGAAATCTAACATGGTAAGATAAGATGCCAGAATGATCATAGCCTGAAGTAATGTCTACAGTGTCTTTCTTAAAGCTCAGGAATACAAAAATGGCAAGACGATCCCACTGAATGGTCCAAATGTTGCCCCACGTTCACTCTAACGAATGCCCTAAAGAGCTCCTTAGTTACACCTCTGTCAGTGCAGCACACTCCAGTGGCAACCCAACGGTATCAATAGGAGGGTAGAGGGCTTATTTTCAAAGCACTTAGACTTACAAAGTTACATAGGAACCTACTTTATAAGTCTAAGTGCTTTGAAAACACGCCTCAGGGTCACCTATAGTCAGTAGCAGGGCTCCAGTTGAAATACACAGAAGGCTGAAGGCGGAATCCACTCTCAGGATGGTACAACTTCCAGGTCAGAAGAAGCGACCTCCTGCGTGAGTCCAATGACATCACAAAGGCATAGGGGTAAATGAAGTTCATTCCTATCACAATATGCACAAAATTAATCCAATTCAAACCCTACTCAAATTACATCCATAAGATAATCTTTTCAGTGTAGAAACAGACTAAGGGCCCTAGAAACTAAGAAGTGCAAAATAGTAAGTTATTGCACTATTCATTAAATTAAAATTTACCATTAGCTTTAATAACTGCAAACTTAGTTTTGCGTTGTTGCAGCTGAGACTATAACACACTTCAGGCTGCAGCAATGCAAACACTGAAACCCAAGTCAAACCCATCATCTTTTAAAGGCAGGTGCTTTAAAAAAGTACCCCTTGCACCCCCCCCCCCCCCCCCCCCCCCCCACCTCGCATTCCCATCATTCAGTTGACAAGTCGTGCGTTTGTCAACTTTGGTTAAGCAGAGTTGCAGTAAAATTCTTAACTGCTGAATACTGAGAGATCCTGCTCATGATTTTACAACATGGGACAATGAGGAATTGAATCTCTTTTTGTTAGGTAACTGAAAGCTTAGTTTTGGTATCACACTTAACTGTGTTGTGTCTTCTCTCTCTCTCTGTCAAAAGCATATCTTATTTTTGGATTTAGCTCACAGTAAGAATGGAAGGGGAAGGGATTTAGTTCATGCCTTTTTCAGTTGTAGCTCGAGGCAATTTATATTTAGGTACAGTAGGTGTTTCCCTGTCCTTGGAGAACCTAAAGTCTAAGCTCTACTCAAGGCAACGGAGGGTTAAATGACTTACCCATGATCACAAGGAGCTGCAGTAGGATTGGAACCCTGGCTTCCCTGGTTCTCAACCATTAGGCTCCTCCTATCTATTTCAATTCATATATAAGTTTTTAAAGGGCATTATAATTTTCATCAGGAAAGAATATCTAACATACTTCTTGTTAGTGTGTGCATTGCACATATGAAGCAAAGTGAGTCACAATATCAGCCTCTGGGACAGGTGTCCAACCTCAGCCCTAACCAGGTCAGATTTTCAGGATTTCCACAATGAATATGCATTAGTTCTGTCTGCATACAACAGAGACAGTGCATGCAAATATATTTCATGCATATTCATTGGGGAAATCCTGAAAACCCAACTGGATTGCAGAACTTGAGGATCAAGGTTAGACACCCTTGATCTAGGAGTTCTCTATTCTAAGCTGGTAAATGAGAAATATGACAACATACTTTTACAGTGAACCTCATTTCTCTATATCCTAAGGCAACATTCCTTTAGGAATCATTCTTTCTATCTCGTTCAAACATGATTCACTTCAAGATCTTTACACCAGACTCCTCTTACCAATGCATAACGAGTTCACATCGTAAAAAGTCATAGATTCAACTAGCAAAAACAATATTACAAAAATGTTGACAAGGGTTCTCCTTGAGTCTTGATTTAATTTTACATTTCATCTTCATTATTTTTCTCATAAAATGCACAAAACAAATCTGATTAAAATGAAAGTCTAGTAGAAATCCCTGTCAACACAGAATCTACTTTATTAATTTCTCCTCTATGATGCTCTCCTATCCCAGAGCCTTCTTGAGTTGACACACAACTTGAAAAATGTCAACCTAAGGCAGTTTATTACCTTTTGAACTTTAAGAGCTGACTGTGACGGGAATAACCTTTAAAAGAGAGTGTTAGCTCTTACGTGAACTGATATAAATATATTATGCTTATCCTGTATTGAAAAACGTTAAGTAAACTACAATCATTTATGTACATTCTTATTGTTTCTCCACCCAGGTATTGGTGGGTTATAAATCCAATAAATAAATCATTATCACGTACAAGAAATTATCAATTCATACATCTTTGAAACTCTCCAATTTCAATTTGTCAACCACATTACCCAATTCATGCACATATCATGCCTGGGTCAGTATGGTTGCCTGTGATCTTTGGAAGGGCAATCGGGACATAAATGAAGGCTGTTACTGCAATAACGAGGAAAAATGTGGTACCACTGAGCTAGCAATGAAACCATACGGAGCCGTGTGATGGCGGTGGATGGGAGGACAGTGAAGGTATTAATTGGTCTAGGACTTAAATTAGTCCAAGAAACACCTAGCAAGTCAGGTTTCCAGGATATCCACAACAAATATGCATAGCATTTAAAAATCTGACTTCTAAATTGCTTGCACTGAATTTCCTTAAGTCATCCTCAACTATTTCTCTATATCCCTGGGAGCAGCCAAGTTTGGAATAATAAGACAATTTACATCAAACAAAATGGCATCTATTTCGTTCTTGCATGATATGATGCCATTGAAGATAATACAACCAGTAAGGACAAAGGAAATCCTGCATGTAAAAGGTATAATTTATGAAAATTGCAACTTCTTCCAGGTACTCAAGGGGAAGCCACTGAAAGAATTTTCAAAACTTTATCACTGCAGAATATTTATGACTGTTTACCATAGATACACTTCAAATTGTGCACTGTAAATGATGGGCATTTCTTTCCCTTAACAATGGTAATAGGTGCAGTAATAGTAGGAGCATCAATGATGGAGATCATTAATGATGTGGCCTTTGATTGAGCAATGAAGGCATCTAGTGGAGACTAGTAAAGACATTAGCCATTGATACAGCAGAAAGAACATAAGTTACTGTACTCACCAGAAAAGGTGTGAAAGTTTTGACAGTGGCACTCCATAGGGAGCAATATTTTCTATGGTATCTATAAAGTATGGATCTTAATGGTGGTAGATGGGGCCTTCACAGAACGTCTTCCCTACTGACTTCCTCAACGGGCTTTCAGCCTGGCCCAATGAATTGGCATGAGATATATCTGAACACATTGTAGACCTGGTATATTATGAGGGGGATAGGGCTTTGCTTGAATCTTTTCCCAAAACTCATGTAAAAGATACTAGAGACTTAGGAAGGACAAAATCTGCAGATGTTACAGAGAAACCATCCCACTGAGAACGGAGTAGCTGTAAGTCAAAGAAACAAAGAATCAACTCACGGGAAGGCTCTATAGAATCCTTAAACCTAGAAACCAAAGAATCCAGAAGAAAAGGAGGGGTGGGACCACAAGAATAGGATGTAGAGGAAGGGCCACAGGCCCACGGAGACAGTAAGTTGAGACTCAAAAGCTGAAGATCCTTGGCAAGACAGAGGTAGAGGAGGTCAGAGAACCTTGAGTGAAAAGGACTGACCTAGTGAACCGTGAAGAGAATACCCAAATGGAGATAAGTTCTTAACGTTGTTTATTTGCTTTCTTTTGGAAATGAGCAACCTACAAACAGGATATTTATTTTCAAGTCAATATTTAAAGCAATTTAACTGGCCAGAAATGGCTCCTGGCTGGTTAAATCGCTTGTCTGAGGCAAACTGCTAATTTTCAGTGACACTTAACTGAAAACCGGCTATTCTAGGGCCATTCCAGGGGCAAAATTGGCACTGGGGTTGGTTAAGTGCCGATCGCACAAAGTCAGTCCTATCTTTATGCAGTGACCCATAGCCGGTTAAGTGCTGAATATCGCACTTAACTGGTTTTGCGTTAACTGGCTCCTCAAACCCAGAAATTCAATGCTGAAGCCCTAACATGGTCCCGTATTGAATCTCCGGGTTTAATGTCGACAGGAGACAACAAAACGCTGAGCACTGCCGGCTGAATATCAGGTCCTTTGATTTTTGTCCTGGGCAGAGTAGGAGGGTGGGTGAGCCAGTGTAAGATGTGAACACTGCAAGGGTGGTGTCTGCCCCAGCCCGGAGGCTGTGAAGAGAAGTCAAAGCTCTGCTTCAAACTGTTTTCCATATAAACTGGTTGCTAATAGAAGTATTTGCTTTAACACCATCATGTATTTCACCACCATGTAACACAAAACCCTCAGTAAACCAAATGTATATTCACTTCTATTTCCAGTATCCATGATGAATTGTAAGCCACATTGAGCCTGCAAAGAGGTGGGATAATGTGGGATACAAATGCAATTAATAAATAAATAAAGTATGCAAGAAACTGTAGATGTTTTATATAAGGACTGACTAAAATGACCAGAGACCGGTAATTATTTACTCCCCTGAGGCAATTCAGTGGTGAACTGAAGGAGGATTATCTCCCCCCCCCCCCCCCCCCCCCCAAAATTCTCAGTGCTTTCATTGCCTTATTCCTGCTACAGATTACAGAGGAGAACTGCAGGCTGGGAGCTCTTCCAGGGGACTATATGGAGTATGGCAGAGTTAACTGAGCTGGGATAGTTTTGAGATTGGCTTATGCCTACCACTTTGGTAGACTCTGTTACATGTCCCTGTGAATCTACCCTTCGGGAATTGGTCCGATTCCTGAACCACTAGTTTAAAGGAATTTGCCTGGCAAAAAATGGATTTCCACTTGCGTCAATATGTGAATTTCTCATGTGTATATTCAATATGTATAGCCTAAAAACAAGACAGATGTGAGAACAACAAGTCAACAGACTGAAATAATTTTTAAAAATCTAAAACTGAAGGGAATATTTCTACAGTAATTGGCATACTATTTTTTTTTTTTAAGATAGATTATAAAACAGGGCTTTTTTTTCAGTCAGTACCTACCAGTACTGAGTAACGGTACATTTTCTAAGATAAGCTCCAGAGCTTGCCTTGCTATAAGATCCTCAGGCTGCCACTAGGTTACATATCATCTGTTTGAACCATGGGACAGACTATATGTATAGAGCAGGGGCGTATCTGCGTGGGGCCACAGGGGCCTGGGCCCCCGCAGATTTCACCCTGGACCCCCCTACCACAGACCCTCTCCACCTCCCCCCTCCCTCCCGCCCGCCACCAACCCGTCGCCGATCTTTGCTGGCGGGGGACCCCAAGCCCCCGCCAGCCGAAGTCCTCTCTTCCGTGCAGGATGCAAGTTTCACGCTTCCTGTTCTTCTGAGTCTGACGTCCTGCACGTACAACTTGCAGAACGTCAGACTCAGAATTTGGAATTCAGTCTGACGTCCTGCGCGTTGTACGTGCAGGACGTCAGACTCAGAAGAACAGGAAGCGTTGCAACTTGCAGCGGCGCAGCCTGCATGGAAGAGAGGACCTCGGCTGGCGGGGGGTTGGGGTCCCCCGCCAGCAAAGGTAAGTGACAGCAGCGGGGGAGGGTGTCATTGGTGACGAGGGGGGGTCCGGAAATGGCGGGGGGGGGATCGGTGGCGCCGGGGGGGGGGGCTAAAATGTGCCCCCTCCCTCTGGCTCTGGCCCCCCCTACCGCCCGAGTCCAGATACGCCCCTGGTATAGAGGCCTGTGTGGTTCAAACATCAGATGTTTGAATTGCATAGTCCCACGCAGTTTTCACTGTGCAGTGCTCTGTACATACAGAGTGCCCCGCGGTTCAAACAGAGGATGTGTAAACTTGCACAGGTTGCACAAGGGAGAAAAGAGGAACAAAGCAGCAGTAGGGAGCTTCAGCTTGACGTGTTAAGAGCTGGCAGCCTGACGATCCACCCGCACAGATAGCAGAAGGGAAAAGCGAGGGAGAAGCCAGATGATGGGTTGTGCAAACAAAACGTCTGTGCAGTCAAAACAAAAGCAGGTTGGCATTTTATTTGTAGCATTTGTAGCCCCACATTTTCCCACCAATTTGCAGGCTCAATGTGGCTTACATTTGCCGTAATGGCGGTTGCCATTTCCGGATAACAGATTACAGGTGGTAATGCGTTAAGTTGCATGTATACATGGTAACATACATTTAGCATAACATATATATCATGTGCGTATACATGGTAAGGAAGAATAAATTATGGTAATACATGAAAGTTCCTGAGTAAGAAATTGGGTTGTATCATACTTTAGATCATCTGCTATGGAGTGACCATATTTGACAAAGTTTGAAGTGGTAATGCTTATTAATTAAAGGCAAAGAGGTTAATCAGTCAGGTGACAGGATCAGTTATGTCTATGTTGTGTAAAGTCTTATTATTTAGTATTTAAGCTGGATGTTGATGGTATGCCTTCTTGAACAGATCTGTTTTCAGTAGTTAGATCTTGCGTTGTTTTTATCCCCCTGTACAGACTATTTGTTTCCATAGGCAACAGTCAAAACAAAAATCAGGCCAGTATTTCAAGGTGGGAAAGCATGGGATCTAGAGGATCCAGTTTAGTTTCTACCTAATCAGCTGCCACCCCTAAAGTAGAAAGTTGAGAAGAACGGAGGAGAGAGAGAACAAGACTTGAGGAACTAGTGGAATGTTGCTAGGGAATAGCAACATTCCATGTAGAAATCTCAAATAGTAGCAACCGTGGAGGAGTGGCCTAGTGGTTAGGGTGGTGGACTTTGGTCCTGGGGAACTGAGGAACTGAGTTCGATTCCCACTTCAGGCACAGGCAGCTCCTTGTGAGTCTGGGCAAGTCACGTAACCCTCCATTGCCCCATGTAAGCCGCATTGAGCCTGCCATGAGTGGGAAAGTGCGGGGTACAAATGTAACAAAAAAAAGTCAGTTTTCCTTTTTTCCTCTTCTTAGCTGTGGTGTGCCTGGATATTGAGCAGCGATGGAAAGAATTCCTTCATTATAATTAGTTACTTTATGTTGACATGTGGTGATTTATACCTGCCTACATTTACTTATGGATTGCCTTGTCTCTGCATTATTATTACAGGAATACCCTCTGCTCTCATATTCTGAACCTGGCCCTCTAATTTTCTACTTTGTCATTCAGAATAGTTATTTTTTTTTTAATTAAATTTTTGTTAGCTCAGTAAATATTTATGTTGTTTCTTCTACTGCAAAATCTTTTTAAAGAGGCAAGTTATTGACAAATCTGGATTTTTTTATTATCTGTGTATAGTTAAAATGATTTCAGTATTTCCCTAAAGCTGTTAAGTAGTACATGGGGGACTCAAAATGAACGGGCACCGCAACTCATAGCCATCCAATTTCTGAGGCGGGCTGGGAGTAAGAGTTAGGGTGTGCGATCTGGTAATAGGAGGAGATTAAGAGTGAGAGCTGGGCGTGAGCAGTAGTGGGATGGACCTGGAGGACTGGGAAAAGAGTAAGACACAGGTGGGGAAGAATGAAAAAGGAAAGCAACGGGTCTCTCAAGTGGGTGAGATTGTGGGAATGGGGTTGAGGGTGGTAATGAAAAAGAGATAATAGCTGATAGCAAGGGGCGTGTCTACCACGGGGGATGGAGTTGTGGGTAGTCAGTTTCCACACAAAGACGGCCCTGCAACGTGAGTAATGGAACTTTTCTTCTAGGGGAAAAAAAGCACTGGTTATAAATAAGATAAAAAAAGATTCAGAAAGCTTTAAATGTAGCAGCGTATCTAAATCCTTACTTTACTGGTAGCACCCGTGAGTCCTCCACCTAATAAATAGTGACAGTGAAAATGAGGAAGAAAAAGATGAAATAACACAGCAGAATAAACAAACTCCAAATTCTTTCAGGAGCTTCCCTGTTGAATCTTTCCTTAGATATCAATTTTGCATTCTTTAATTGCTCCCCTGCTCACGTATTTATAAAGTAGAATGTGCTTATAAACAGACAGGGCAAAGCTTAACATACTGCCTCAGTTTTTCAGAGGAAGCTGAGCACAAAATGACAAATGAAAATTTTAGTTGGAAAAAAACTGTTCGCTTCTACCCTTAGACTGTTCAAGCGACGAGCACAACTTTTGTCTCAGAATCATCTCATTATAGGGATTTTTCAGATCAGAGTATACATATAAATCACTAAAGGATGTTAGGAGTGTTGTGCCTTCAAGCAACTAACAGATAATAATCTTATGAAATACAGCTTTATGGAAATACTGAAATGATTTTAACTATACACAGATAATAAAAAATCCAGATCTGTCAATAACTTGCCTCTTTAAAAAGATTTTGCAGTAGAAGAAACAACATAAATATTTACTGAGCTAACAAAAATTTTAATTTAAAAAAAAAATAACTATTCTTGAATGACAAAGTAGAAAAATTAGAGGGCCAGGTTCAGAATATGAGAGCAGAGGGTATTCCTGTAATAATAATGCAGACAAAAGGCAATCCATAAGTAAATGTAGGCAGGTATAAATCACCACATGTCAACATAAAGTAACTAATTATAATGGAGGAATTCTTTCCATCGCTGCTCAATATCCAGGCACACCACAGCTAAGAAGAGGAAAAAGGAAAACTGACATTTGAGTTGTAATATATAATACTGAAAGGTCTATTTAATACGCTGGAATTTGCTAAGTACTGCAAGAACTCTCCTTATTATATGGCAGCTATGGAACACTGCAACAATGGAAAAATTACAACTCATGTTCTACATGGTAAAATGGCTTTATTTGAAAAACCATACCTGAAAGATAAAGAGAAAGGGAAATGGGACTTGATATACCGCCCTTTCTGTGGTATTTTGCAACTACGTTCAAAGTGGTTTACATATATACAGGTACTATTTTGTACCTGGGCAATGGAGGGTTAAGTGACTTGCCCAGAGTCACAAGGAGCTGCAGTGGGAATTGAACCCAATTCCCCAGGATCAAAGTCCGCTGCACTAACCACTAGGCTACTCCTCCACTAGCAACATTCCATGTAGAATCTCCAATAGTAGCAACATTCCATCTAGAATCTCAAACAGTAGCAACATTCCATGTAGAATCTCAAATAGGGAAAGGGAACTCGATATACCGCCTTTCTGAGGTTTTTGCAACTACATTCAAAGTGGTTTACATATATTCAGATACTTATTTTGCACCAGGGGCAATGGAAGGTTAAGTGACTTGCCCAGAGTCACAAGGAGCTGCAGTGGGAATCAAACTCAGTTCCTCAGGGTCAAAGTGCACTGCACTAACCACTAGGCTACTCCTCCACTAGCAATATTCGATGTAGAAGTCTGCCTTTGCAGATCAGCAACCCGGCCTGCAGGCTTGTTTCTGTGAGTCTGACATCCTGCACATACGTGCAGGACGTCAGACTCACAGAAACAGAAGCCTGCGCCCGGGCCGCGTTGCTGATCTGCAAGGGCAGACTTCTACATAGAATGTTGCTAGTGGAATAGCAACATTCCATGTAGAATCTCAAATAGGGAAAGGGAAATGGGACTTGAATATACCGCCTTTTGAGGTTTTTGCAACTACATTCAAGCGGTTTTTCATATATTCAGATACTTATTTTGTACCAGGGGCAATGGAGGGTTAACTGACTTGCCCACAGTCACAAGGAGCTGCAGTGGGAATCAAACCCAGTTCCCCAGGATCAAAGTCCGCTGCACTAACCACTAGGCTACTCCTCCCAGAATTCAGAAGATTGTGATCTTACTCTTTTTCATGATGGATATATATCAACAACTACAGGAACCCCTTTACAGAGTGGAGGTAAGCCCAATACAGGCTGTTCGCTCTTCCGGAACTACTGCCAGCCCGACGCGGGCCGCTGGCGATAGTCCCGCCCTGAGCGCGCACACATTACCGGGGGGAAAAAGAAAACCCCTGGACATGGCTTGCACGGCGATAACCTGGTGGTAATCGGGCATCACTGCGCACTGCCCGGTTATGGCTGGGTTAGAGCGGAGCCCTTATCGCCAACTCAATGGGTGGCAGTAAGGGCTCCCTGCTGCATGGTCATGCGGTAAGAGTTCTCTTACCGCATGACCATGTGTGCTGGGGGCTTTTTTTTACCCGCTGCGGGGAAAAAACGGCCTCCACCGCTAGCGCAGGGCCCTATTTCCCCGCAGCTTGATAAAAGGACCCCACAGATGTTTATATATTAATGAGTAAAATATATATATTTCAAATATATACACATTTTTCTTTTGCAATCTATTGCCAATATTATACAATGAAGATAGTGATATATGTCTTTTCAGATTATGGTGGTTTAAAAAGAGTTTATTTTTATTATTATTTATTTTTTTTACTGGTTATCGGTTTATATCTCCTCATGTATATTGGGTTATAGCAACTAATCATACAATGTTCATCTCTTGTAAAGAAATTAAATGTTCAATTGCATATTATCTGTTTTGAATAGGTTATTCATGTTATTAATTTGAAATTTAATAAAATGTTTTGCTAATATAAAAAAAAAAAAGGAAAAAGAATTGACAGTACCTATAATGTATTGTACTTTCCATTTCTGGGATGGGTCTCCTAGTGCTCTGGCATCAAGAAACTTCAGTTTCTTGAATCAGAGGTAAGTGACAGCAGAATTTCCAAATAATCATAACCCAAGCTGTAATAACTGTTAGATAAGAATGACCCTTCTGTGTGCCAACATGAAACCTTCATAAACCAGGAAAATATAACACCAACTGAGGCATACTGCTGACTTAGCCCTAAGAATTCACAGAGAAAACTCAAAAAGTACAACAAAGAAACAGATATAGATCTAAGACTGAGAGCAAGAAAAAAAAATTATCTTATTTTCAGATAAGACACTTGGCAAATGGGTTAGGGCTGTTCTTGAGCTACAGAAGGGAAATTGGGCATCTCCTTACTCTCCTGAAACACAAACCTTTCACAGCAGGAGCAGAAATCAGAAAGAATGAACCGTAATTATGATTTATGGCAAAGGGGAAGCTAAGAGTAGGGGGGAAGGAATTAGAAGGAAGGTGTCAGATAACATAGCGATTTTCCTATAATACCTATTTTTGCTGGCCCTGCGTATCTTCTGTTCTGCGTTAATGGAAACATGGCACCCAGGCAAGTGGAATGCTCAGGTTCCCCAGCCAGCAATTCAGTGGGTCAAGGACACAGCAGCTACCATTCAGGACTCAAAAAGCACAGTCAAAAAAGTCCAAACTTCCTTCTATATAATGCCTTGGGTGGGAAGAATTAACATCAGTGGCAAAGGAGATCAACAGTCAGGATTTGATCAAACAAACAGGGGATCCTGCCCAATAAAGGCAGTCATTGATGAGGAGGAGTGGCCTAATGGTTAGTTAGGCGGGCTTTGATCCTGGCACCCTGGATTCAATTCCCACTGCAGCTCCTTGTGACCTTGGGCAAGTCACTTAACCTTCCACTGCCCCAGGTACAAAAAAAACTTAAGATTGTGAGCCCTCAAGGGACAGAGAAAGTTCCTGCATATAATGTGTACAGCGCTGCGCACTTCTAGTAGCGCTATAGAAATGATTAGTAGTAATGAGTAGTAAGGTTTGGCAATTAAAAATCAATGCGAACAATGCAAAGTGATGCACTTAGGGAATAGAAATCCTCGGGAGACGTATGTGTTAGGCGGGGAGAGTCTGATAGGTACGGACGGGGAGAGGGATCTTGGGGTGATAGTATCTGAGGATCTGAAGGCGACAAAACAGTGTGACAAGGCGGTGGCCGTAGCTAGAAGGTTGCTAGGCTGTATAGAGAGAGGTGTGACCAGCAGAAGAAAGGAGGTGTTGATGCCCCTGTATAAGTCGTTGGTGAGGCCCCACCTAGAGTATTGTGTTCAGTTTTGGAGGCCGTACCTTGCGAAGGATGTAAAAAAAATTGAAGTGATGCAAAGAAAAGCTACGAGAATGGTAAGGGATTTGTGTTACAAGACGTATGAGGAGAGACTTGATGACCTGAAAATGTATACTCTGGAAGAAAGGAGAAACAGGGGTGATATGATACGGACGTTCAAATATTTGAAAAGTATTAATCCGCAAACGAACCTTTTCCAGCGGTGCGAAGGTGGTAGAACGAGAGGACATGAAATGAGATTGAAGGGGGGCAGACTCAAGAAAAATGTCAGGAAGTATTTTTTCACGGAGAGAGTAGTGGATGCTTGGAATGCCCTCCCGCGGGAGGTGGTGGAAATGAAAACGGTAACAGAATTCAAACACGCGTGGGATAAATATAAACGAATCCTGTGCAGAAGGAATGGATCCTCAGGAGCTTAGTCAAGATCGGGAGGCGGGGCTGGTGGTTGGGAGGCGGGGATAGTGCTGGGCAGACTTATACGGTCTGTGCCAGAGCCGGTGGCGGGAGGCGGGGCTGGTAGTTGGGAGGCGGGGATAGTGCTGGGCAGACTTATACGGTCTGTGCCAGAGCCGGTGGTGGGAGGCGGGGCTGGTGGTTGGGAGGCGGGGATAGTGCTGGGCAGACTTACACGGTCTGTGCCCTGAAGAGGACAGGTACAAATCAAAGTAGGGTATACACAAAAAGTAGCACATATGAGTTTATCTTGTTGGGCAGACTGGATGGACCACGCAGGTCTTTTTCTGCCGTTATTTACTATATGTTACTATGTGAGTAGTAGTAGTAGTAACGGATTGGGGTGATGTTTAAACTGAATCATATAACCTGTTGAAAAAAAAAACCAGATTAGAGGTCTGAAGGGCAGCGGCAGCAGGAAAACACCCATTTGGGAACCACATCAAGTGCAGTTATATCTGAGGAATAAAAGCACTTTCACAAAATTACCAAGTGAAAATACAAACCAGGAAAGAAGACACTAAAAGCAACATGGTTTTTTTTTTCTTTTTTAAACCCAAAGGCGTGAATATCAGCAAGGTGGCTGATAACACAGATTCAGCTAATAAGGGAGATGAAATTCCCTTTCCCATTTAGTTAGTGGAAACCTACTGCATACCCATGAGAGATGAGCACTACACAGTGTGAAATCTCAGTGCATTTTTTTTTTTACCTACCCTCCTGGGAGTTTTATGTTGATAGCCATTTTTTGCATTTAAACAGTGTGAGTTCAGAAAAATTAATTTTAATTGAAGATGTTCTATGAAAGTTTGAAGTGTGAAGATTGAAATGGCACAGGCAATAGTAGAAGATTTACATAGCCTGTAACACTAAATTTCATTAGATTGATCTCTTTAAGATGTTGGAAAAAAAAAAAAAAGAAGTTACATACAGTAGTACCAGAGGAGGAGGCTTGGATCACAAGCATACAGAAAAACTAAGCTTCAAATTTTAAAATGTAGGTATTATAATATACGTGTGTGTGTATTTGGATGTTATCTACCAGTTCTGTGGGATATAAATCACAACAAATAAATAAAAATGTATCTTCGTATAGATGCATATATATAGTAGGGCTGCACATCGATCAAAATTTTTAATCTTGTGATTAGTCGCATGATCCAATGAACATAATCGCCCTCCCCTCCATGGGCACCATCTCTTCTCCTCCCCTCCATCCATCCATGATCACCATTTTCCCTTCCCTCCCTTCTATGGCCACCACCTCCCTTCTTTAATTCTTCTATCCCCTATTTCCAGTATCTGTCCCTCTAGCACCCCCCCCCCCCCCCCCCGCATATCTCTCTCTCTCTTTTCCTCATTTTCCTGGCACAGTCTCCCTCCCCCACATCTCTCTCTCTCTCTTTTTCCCCACTGTGGCGGCCCCCACCCCACCTGCGGCCTTCTCTCTCTCTCTTTTTTTTTTTAATCTCAGCCAAAGAGGTTCCCAGTACCTCTTTCTAATTCTACCTCTCCCCCACAGACCTGTGGGTCTCACCCGGAAGCTTCTCTCCCTGCTCGCGGCAGGTTCTTGCAGTGCTGCAGCTTCTTGGCCCAGCAGCTCCTTCTCTCCGCTTCACCCGCCAGAAGAGGGGGGAGGGAAGCAAAAGCCATACAGTCTTGCGGTATCCCCTGGTTCTGGGTTGGAAAAAAAATAAGCTTCTTTCACTTCTCTCTAGCCCCTTACTACATGGTCACCTAGGCAGCCTTGCCATCATGGCCATCATTCAGCTGCCTGCGTGCCATTTCCAGTGAGGGGCTGCCCAGATGCAATCCTAAGCCTCAGAGGGAAACTGTTCTTGCTCTCTCTCCTGGCAACCTTGTTCCCAAGGGCCCTACAGGTTAGAGCACTGGGTTGAGAACCAGGGAAACCAAGACCTAAATTCCCACGGATGTGTCTTGAGATCTTGGAGAAGTCCTTAACCCTCAGGAGGCCAATGTAATAAACTTGACATAATACCTCAAGGTTCAGCATACAGCTTCCAAATCAGAGATGCTGGTTGGGTCCCTCAACCCAAGTTTATTACACAATTTCATGCCTATGACTGTCCTCCTCCCATGTACTACTACTTATCATTTCTAAAGCGCTACTAGACGTCCACAGCGCTGTACACTTGAACATGAAGAGACAGTCCTCAGAGGTGTGTCTTCTGCTGCAAGGCAAACTAGGGAAGCTTCCAGGTGGTTAATAAAGGCCAACAGCCAGGGAGTTCACCAGGTACGGAAACAGCTTAGTTCCAAAAAGTCTCGAGACCAACTGGCAGGCTAGAAAATCCGGACCGGACCGGCATGACTTCTGGAACAGGGAAAACCACGAACAGACAGTCCATTGCGACCACCAGGTCTGACCACCAGGGGACGCGATGAATGAGAGCATGATACCGGGGCAGAGTCATAACACTTTCTTCCATGTGACTCCAAATACAAAGCAACTGAACAGGGAGGTAAAGTATCACAAGCCAAAAATTTAGTAAAGGGAAACTATCCCCTTGAGAATCAAAAGCCTCTGGGGGAAGTATCAGTTCTCCCAACATGCCTTGCTCTACAGAGTTAGAGGCTTCAGGGAGCTTCAGGTCTAGCTCCAAACAGTACCAGCAACAAATATTAGGCATTAGCTCAACATTATTTTTTCTTTAACCCCCCCCCCCCCCCCCCCAACACAACATAAATCCCTTCTAAAACCACAGGGTACAACAACTCCTGCCTCTTTTTCATATTTATTCATTCATGCAATGTAAAAAAAAAAAATAAATTAAAAAATTCTTTTTCTTTGTTTTAAGTAAACCTAGTTATGTTACTGGTGTTCCCACTGCAGGTCTGAAACAGTAATGTGAGAGAGTCCCAGAATTAATGCAGACAATACTCTCTAAATCAGCTTCTGCTTCCCTTTTTACATTTTAACTGTATGCGTATTGATTTTTCTTTTCTGCCTGGAGTCAAGGAATATTCACAGAGGTGTAAGTAAATCCACTTCATGGACTGAAGCAAAAAATGAAATTTACACTTGATTGCCTCTCTCAGCATCACACAGGCCCAAATGTAATATGAAGGACAGTATGCAGAACAGAGAGAAAAAGAATGGAATAAAATCCTGCTGGTATCATGTACCAGCTGCTGTCGCTTCAGGACTGCATGCAGGATTTTCAGAAGAAAAATCAACCTTTCACCTCTAGTCCCAGTTCAACAGAAGCTGATCAAATAGCTTAGCTGCAATGGCTCAGCGTCATAAAACAATGCCAAAATGAAGAAAGTACAGCCCACAGGTTGGAGGAGGAGTAGCCTAGTGGTTAGTGCAGTGGACTTTGATCCTGGGGAACTGGGTTCGATTCCCACTACAGCTCCTTGTGACTCTGGCAAGTCACTTAACCCTCCATTGCCCCTGGTACAAAATAAGTACCTGAATATATGTAAACCGCTTTGAATGTAGTTGCAAAAACCTCAGAAAGGCGATATATCAAGTCCCAATTCCCTTTCCCCCTTTCCCTTATGACATCACAATGTCAGAAGTGAGCCAAGTATCGGGCAATCAAGCCATTGTAACATCACTGATGAGGTTGGCTCTTATTGGTGGAATGAGTGGAGGAGTAGCCTAGTGGTTAGTGCAGTGGACTTTGATCCTGGGGAACTGAGTTCAATTCCCACTGCAGCTCCTTGTGACTCTGGGCAAGTCACTTAACCCTCCATTGCCCCTGGTACGAAATAAGTACCTGAATATATGTAAACCGCTTTGAATGTAGTTGCAAAAAACTCAGAAAGGCGGTATATCAAGTCCCATTTCCCTTTCCCTTATGACATCACAATATCAGAAGTGAGCCAAGTATCGGGCAATCAAGCCATTGTGACATCACTGATGAGGTTGGCTCTTATTGGTGGAATGAGTGGAGGAGTAGCCTAGTGGTTAGTGCAGTGGACTTTGATCCTGGGGAACTGAGTTCGATTCCCACTGCAGCTCCTTGTGACTCTGGGCAAGTCACTTAACCCTCCATTGCCCCAGGTACAAATAAGTACCTGTATATAATATGTAAACCACTTTGTTAAATGTAGTTGCAAAAATCACAGAAAGGCAGTATATCAAGTCTCATTTCCTTTTCTCTATTTCAGAATCTACTGGAATGTTGCTACTATTTGAGATTCTACATGTAGTAGAGAGGTGTGGTAGCCGTGTTAGTCCACTCTTAAAGGTTATCAATAGAAATCAAACAAAATAAAACATGGAAAAGAAAATAAGATGATACCTTTTTTTATTGGACATAACTTAATACATTTCTTGATTAGCTTTCAATCTGACGAAGAAGGGCAACATTCGAAAGCTAATCAAGAAATGTATTAAGTTATGTCCAATAAAAAAAGGTATCATCTTAGATTCTACATGGAATGTTGCTAGTGGAATAGCAACATTCCATGTAGAATCTCAAATAGTAGCAACATTCCATGTAGAATCTCAAATAGGGAAAGGGAAATGGGACTTAATATACCACCTTTCTGTGGTTTTTGCAACTACATCCAAAACAGTTTACATAGTATATATACAGGTATTTATTTGTACCTGGAGAAATGAATGAGAAATGTGCAGACAAGGATTTAAAAATGGTCTTTAAAAAGACCGTTTGTTAAATGATCCGTCTGACGCTGCACGTTGCAGAAACAATTACAATTACGGATCATTTAACAAACGGTCTTTTTAAAGACCGTTTTTAAATCTTTGTCTGCTCATTTCTCATTCGTGACTTGAGTTCTCTTCATCATGTCACTTGATGATCATATTTTATCATTGTCATTAGCCACAAAACTCCTGATGTAGGCCATCCGGCCGAAACACAACATTGTGTCGAGTCATTTTTAATGTGGAATTGTGTTGTTATTATTTGTTTGAATATTATTAAATTTTGTTTGTTTTAAACTTAACTTCAGGCCCAATTATTGGATAGCCTGGCTCATATTCCCACCTTTTTGTTTACAGTCAAGAAAATATAAAGCTAGTCTAAAATACATTCCACTTTATCAACTTCCCCTCGCCTAAGAGTAATATAAAGGTATGGTCAACAGAGTCAAATGCCATGAAGAGACCGATTAACACCATCACACACTACTGACCAAGGATGGCAGAACTGTTGTTTCATGAGCTTTGTGGTACATAGATGTAACCAGGTTTCAATCCACAATAGAACACTAACTCCTATCCAACAACTCTCCAATTTCCTCTGGAGTCTTTCATTAGGTACTTTAACAAACACCTTCTGAAAATCCAGATACATAATATCAACCGGCTCACCTTTATCCATGTTTGTTCACCCCTTCAAAGAAATGTAATAGATTGGTGAGGCAAGATTTCCCTTCACTAAATCCATGTTGGCATTGTCTCATCAATCCATGCTTTTGAATATGCTTTATAATTTTGTTCTTTATAATAGTCTCTACCAGTCTATAATTTCCCGGATCTGCCCTAGATGTAACACTTGAATACCTTCCAAGAGATTCTGCCCCAAATACAGCCTGCTGCATAAGTACAATGAAAAAATTCCAGAAAGTAGATGTGTCCAATATTACTGTTATTAATACTTAAAGTAGTGTAATTTTGTAAGCTAGCGATCAGAGCCATAAGTTAGGAGAAATCAGGAAAAGTTATTTCCAAAGTGAGCACATCATCCATGCCATCCTACCTAAACATGTAGAGTGGCCAATATAACGCCGATTTTTAATAAAGGTTCCAGGGGAGATCCGGGAAATTATAGACTGGTAGAGACTATTATAAAGAACAAAATTATAGAGCATATTCAAAAGCATGGATTGATGAGACAAAGCCAACATGGATTTAGTGAAGGGAAATCTTGCCTCACCAATCTATTACATTTCTTTGAAGGGGTGAACAAACGTGGATAAAGGTGAGCCGGTTGATATTATGTATCTGGATTTTCAGAAGGTGTTTGTCAAAGTACCTAATGAAAGACTCCAGAGGAAATTGGAGAGTCGTGGGATAGGAGTTAGTGTTCTATTGTGGATCAAAAACTGGTTAAAAGATAGAAAACAGAGAGTAGTGTTAAATGGTCAGTAGTCTCAATGGAGAAGAGTAGTTAGTGGGGATCCCTAGGGGTCTGTGCTGGGACTGCTGCTTTTTAACATATTTATAAATGACGCAGAGGTGGGGGTAACTAGTGAGGTAATTAAATTTGCTGATGACACAAAATTATTCAAAGTAGTTAAATCGCAGGAGGATTGTGAAAAATTACAAGAGGACCTTTTGAGACTGGGCGTCTAAATGGCAGATGACGTTTAATGTGAGCAAGTGCAAAGTGATGCATGTGGGAAAGAGGAACCAGAATTATAGCTACGTCATGCAAGGTTCCACATTAGGAGTCATGGACCAAGAAAGGGATCTAGGTGTCGTCGTTGATGATACGTGGAAACTTCCTGCTGGGAGCTTTTTACTGAATAATAGATTGATCCCCCGTTTACTAAGCTGCTCTAGTGGCTGCCGCAAAACAATACCGCAACCATGGGATAAACAAAGGAATCCTGTTCAGAAGGAATGGATCCTAAGGAGCTTAGCCGAGATTGGGTGGCAGAGCCGGTGGCGGGAGGCGGAGATGGTGCTGGGCAGACTTATACGGTCTGTGCCAGAGCCGGTGGTGGGAGGCGGGGATGGTGCTGGGCAGACTTATACGGTCTGTGCCAGAGCTGGTGGTGGGAGGCGGGGATGGTGCTGGGCAGACTTATACGGTCTGTGCCAGAACCGGTGGTGGGAGGCGGGGCTGGTGGTTGGGAGGCGGGGATAGTGCTGGGCAGACTTATACAGTCTGTGCCAGAACCGGTGGTGGGAGGCGGGGCTGGTGGTTGGGAGGTGGGGATAGTGCTGGGCAGACTTACACGGTCTGTGCCCTGAAAAGGACAGGTACAAATCAAGGCAAGGTATACACAAAAAGTAGCACATGTGAGTTTATCTTGTTGGGCAGACTGGATGGACCGTGCAGGTCTTTTTCTGCCGTCATCTACTATGTAACTATGTAACACAGCCCATTCAAAGTGGGTAGTGTCAGCATTAGTGTGCAGCCTAAACTGGGGGGGGGGGGGGGGGGTTCTTATAAGATCTGCCTCTTGGTTTTACATTTTTTTCAGAATTTTACACTGTCTAAAAAAGAGATTTTGTATTGGCCAAGTAAAAGTCACAGCTGAGACACTACTGAAATGTGGCAAGACCTGAAATAAGCCGTTTGTGCAAGGAAGCCCTCAAAAGACACAGAGCTGAAAGAATGGAGCAAAACTCCTCAGGAAATGTTTAGGGCATGTTTACTCATTAGCACATTCTGTTGCTCAAGGAGGTACCACCTGTTACTGAATGATGGTTTCACACATTTTCACACATGATAATAAAAAGATTCAATAATAATAAAAATAGTCCATTGGCCAATTATTTATTCAATAGGTTATCCTTCTTACCATGGTTTAGATTAGAATCTGTTTTCAATATAAATTATGCATAAAAATGGGGTGGAATAAATATAGGCTGAGAGGTTTTGTGAGGCGAAAGTTATTGTACTTACCCCCTCCCCCCGAATCTATAAATAGCATGCAAAATCTTCCACCCACAAAACTGTACACTATTCTGAAATGTGTGCACAACTACACTGGCTGATGAGCCAATTAGCGTCAATAATTGGGTGCTATTACTTAATGGCATTAATTGGCAACAATTTGGATTTGTGCACGCATTTTGCAAAGCACTACGCCATAAAGATCTGCAAGCAAATCTTATAGCATGCAACTCAAACGGGGGCACGGCCAAGGGGAGGTCAGGGGCGTTCACTAAAGAGGTGCGCAATATTTCTGCCTACCAGGGATCCGTGCCTAAATTACCAAACAAGATTTACACCAAATTTACACCAAATTTCAGTTGATGTAAATCCTCGTGACCAAAGTTTGGCATGCAAATCGGCTCTAAATGCTATTTTATAAATAGTGCTCAACTCTCAGAGCTGTTTACAGAATAGTGCTCCACGCAGATTTTTTTCAGCGCCAATTTTTGAGCACCATTTAATGAATTTAGTCCAATTTGTTTTATAAGTATTTTTAGACATTGCAACGTGTTTGTGTCCTATGATGGACTATGGATGTTCCACGCTTGCTGAATATGACGGTAGCATAGCAAGGGCAGGCAGTGGGGGCAGACCGCCCGGGTGCAGGCAGCAAGGGGATGCACGGAGAAGTCACGCGGCTGTCGGTTCCACCAGTTCCCTGCCCCCTCCGACGTTTCTTCCTGCTCTAGGGTTAGAAACCGGCAGAGTCGACCGCTGCACGATTGCTCTGTGCACCCTATTGCTAGGAGGAAGGGGGAGTGGGGGTGAAGTGCCTCGGGAGGTGTGACATGCCTTGGGCGGGAGGGGGGCACAGTGGCAATCTGGCCCGGGTGGCAAGCAAGCTAGGTACGCCACTGACAGCAGATAAATAAAACAAAAAAACAGACCATCCTATAGCATTAACAACTATTTTTTTTTTAGTTGCAGCATTTAAGCATATACCTGAATATTTAGCACTGACCAGTATCCTAATATCAGCTCTGAATATTCATCTACGCTGCGAACTGCTGCCATTATCCAGGAGAGCAGCAATATTCAGTGCTGGTATCCCGGTAACTATTTGGATAGCATTTTGTGCTTCACCAATAGCCAGACATTCTCCGGCTGAATCAGGCTCTAGCGCTTTCGTGGTCTGCAATGATTTCCAACAACCAGTGGCATAGCCAAGGCTGGGCCCACCCAGTAGCAGCACATTTACGATGTGGCTGGCAGGGATTCCCAAGCCCCACCAGCTGAAAACTCCCAACAACTTCCCTCCAGCATACCTTGTATACAGCAGATCTACAGCAAGCTACGACTGATACATACTGCTCACACTGGTCCCACTGCCTTCCCTCTGAAGTATTCCTGCCTATGCGGAAACAGGAAGTTGCATCATTGGGAAGGCTGTGGGGCCAACATGAGCAGTGTGTATTAGTTGCTGCTCGCTGTCGGTTAAAATCCACTATTTAAAAGGTATGCGGGAGGGGGGGGGGGGGGATGTTTCAGAGACCGTACGGCATGCAGATGAGAGAAGAGACATAGTAACATAGTAGATGACGGCAGAAAAAGACCTGCATGGTCCATCCAGTCTGCCCAAGACAAACTCATATGTGTACCTTACCTTGAATTTGTACCTGTCCTTTTCAGGGCACAGACCATATAAGTCTGCCCAGCAGTATTTCCCGCCTCCCAACCACCAGTCCCGCCTCCCATCACCGGCTCTGGTTCAGACCGTATAAGTCTGCCCTCCCCTATCCTCGCCTCCCAACCACCACCCCCTCTTCCCCCCACCTGTTCCGCCACCCAATTTCAGCTAAGCTTCTGAGGATCCATTCCTTCTGCACAGGATTCCTCTATGCATATCCCACGCATGTTTGAACTCCGTTACCGTTTTCATCTCCACCACCTCCCGCGGGAGGGCATTCCAAGCGTCCACCACCCTCTCCGTGAAAAAATACTTCCTGATATCTTTCCTGAGTCTGCCCCCCTTCAATCTCATTTCATGTCCTCTCGTTCTACCGCCTTCCCATCTCCGGAAAAGATTCGTTTGCGGATTAATACCTTTCAAATATTTGAACGTCTGTATCATATCACCCCTGTTCCTTCTTTCCTCCAGGGTATACATGTTCAGGTCAGCAAGCCTCTCCTCATACGTCTGGGACCAAATCACCTGTGGGATGGAGCGGTGTTCTTCTGCCCACCCATCTTGGGTCCAGGCCCACCCAAAATTGGGTGTCTGGCTACGCTCCTGCCAACGTTACCTCGACAATATTACTGAAAACGCCGACTGGCCCTGGTCACCAGCATTTACCCAGACAGCAGGTGCTAAGTGGATAAATGCTTTTAAATATCAAGCCCATAGATATCAATATTCATAAACACACCATATACACGGAATTTGGAATCTTACATCTAGGCAAACCCGTGAAAATGTTGTATTTCTACTACTTTTAAAAAGCAAAAAAAAAACCACCGATGAAATGCGAGTTTTGGTGGCTCTGGAGCAACTGAAATAAAGCATCAACACCACCACCCATACAATTCTGTATTCAGAGGACGTGTGTACATTTGGAGGTTAAAACGGTGAACCCTGCCTCTATTGCACTGCTTTATTTAAAGGTTACAAGTGAGAACCTTGACATTTGCTCAATAGGAACAAGCACCGGTGGTAAAAGAGCTATTTATTCCAGCACTGCTGATATTTAAGACACATTTTCCATTCACAGAACATATTAGCTCCTTTTGCTATTTAGGTGAAATCAGTATACAGATCTCAGCCACTCTTTTGCAGCACACTGCTGAACCTCTCCCTCCATCCACCTCTCGTCCAGCCCCATCTGACTAACCCCCCTCGTTGTAAACGTGAACCCACCTACGGCTGCTCTCCCCTCATCACTGTAGTTTGCATCTGTCTTGGCAATGTTATTCTCTCTTCTGATGGTTAATTAATCCAGCCCCAAAGGACCTAAGAGTGACTGAAACAAATGAAAAAGACTAACTGCAAAGATCATCATCATTAGAAAAGCAACAACCCCCAGTGGCTTGCAAAACATTTCAGCCCTACACTATGCTATGCCTGTCAGCACTATTCACTCAGCTCCCAAAGAGCCATGCTTGATCAACAACTGTGCTCTGTCAAAGGCTCCTTTCCTTCCCCCCACCCCCAATCCTGGATCTTGGGATGCAGTGATTATTTTCCAGTTTTTACTTAAACTCCATCTAGGGCCCTGATGGAGGAGTGGCCTAGTGGTTAGGGTGGTGGACTTTGGTCCTGGGGAACTGAGGAACTGAGTTCGATTCCCACTTCAGGCACAGGCAGCTCCTTGTGACTCTGGGCAAGTCACTTAACCCTCCATTGCCCCATGTAAGCCGCATTGAGCCTGCCATGAGTGGGAAAGCGCAGGGTACAAATGTAACAAAAATAAAATAGATACTATTGGAGATTCTACATGGAATGTTGCTACTATTGGAGATTCTACACTAGCAACATTCCATGTAGAAGGCTGCGCAGGCTTCTGTTTCTGCGAGTCTGACGTCCTGCACGTATGTGCAGGACGTCAGACTCACAGAAGCAGAAGCCTACGCATTCACATTGGTGATCTGCAAGGGCCGACTTCTACATGGAATGTTGCTAGTGGAATAGGAACATTCCATGTGGAATCTCAAATAGTAGCAACAGTGGAGGAGTGGCCTAGTGGCTAGGGTGGTGGACTTTGGTCCTGAGGAACTGAGTTTGATTCCCACTTCAGGCACAGGCAGCTCCTTGTGACTCTGGGCAAGTCACTTAACCCTCCATTGCCCCATGTAAGCCGCATTGAGCCTGCCATGAGTGGGAAAGCGCGGGGTACAAATGTAACAAAAAAAAAAAAAACTATGACACGCGTGTCAGCACTGACACGCGTAGCCATTTTGGATGACACGCGCCGCCGCCGCCGCAGTGTGGTCCGCCCTCCCTCCTCGCTCCCGGAAACTAACCTTAAAGCCTCCTTTCACGTCGCAGCAAGCAGCAGCAGGGCAGGCCACTCCTTCCTTCCGTGTCCCGCCCTCGCCTGACGTAACGTCCGCGAGGGCGGAGCACAGAAGGAAGGAGGAGAGGTCTGCCCTGCTGCTGCTTGCTGCAACGTGAAAGGAGGCTTTAAGGTTAGTTCTTGGCCCGGTAGCGGGTGGAGGGGGGGCGGTCCTAGTAGCAGTGATTTTTCTCGAAGTGACACACCACCCGAGTTATGCTCGGTTTTTTGGCGAATTTTGACACACCAAGCTCAAAAGGTTGCCCATCACTGATCTAGGGTCATTTACTGGTTCTCATTCAATATGCCAGTGTTAGTAAATTATTTCCTCCTTAAAGCAAAGAAAGAGGCAGACTGGTTATATGTTGCTTGCTTCAAGACTCCACTGCCAGGCAACCTCTATCTTTCTTCTTTAATGTCACAAGTGTATAACTTCTTGTCAGATCAATGCCAGAAGGACCCACTTTCTAATTACCTCGCATTTGTAATCTTTACACACCATTCGTGTATTTTTGTCACTGAAAACAAAATTAGGCAGTAGGAAAAGCTCGATTATCCATAGATTCTGACAAAATGCTACAATTCTCTGCCTTAATTGATATTTAGTCAGCGTTATGGAAAAGTAAAACCGCCTCTAGTAATTGTACTTGCAAAGCAAATTCTGATGAAAACATCCACTACTCAGGCACAATCAATTTTGAAAAAAAAGCAAGAAAAACCTGATTATCAAAGGACCTTAAAAATGATTAAAAGCTACAGAGTTTAAAAAAAAAAACATTGTGATTTTTTTAATTTTGCTGCAATGAGAAAACTTTTTTGCTATCAGCTAAGATTTGTTTGCCGTTATGAGAATGTATATATTTTTACTGGAGAACTTCAGGAATGTCTTCAGGCAGGTTCTGTTCAATATCTTCGTAAGCAATGTGGCACAGAAGCTGGAAAGAAAAATGGCCTTTGTTTGCAGCCGACACGAGATCTTCAGCAGAGTAGACTGAGGGAGCAGACAAAAGAAAACATGATCTAAGAAAACTTAAGGACTGCTTGAATTTACAGCAGTTGATTCAATGCAAAAAAAATTCCTGCGGTATATGATGGAAGGCAAGACAAAGATCTCCAGGTGATCGTATCCTATGATTTCAAGGGAGTAAAAGATTTCACAGAGAGGGTGGTGGATACGTGGAATGCCCTCCCACGGGAGGTGGCGGAGATGAAAACGCTAATGGAATTCAAACATGTGTGGGATAAACACAAAGGAATCCTGTTTAGAAGGAATGGATCCACGGAATCTTAGTAGAGATTGGGTGGCGACGCTGGTAATTGGGAAGAGAAACCGGTGCTGGGCAGACTTCTACGGTCTACGCCCTGATCGTGACTGGATAGCGATGGGCTGGAGTGTAAATTTTAAGGGGCTTCAACGTTAGCTTCAGAACTTTTAGTACAACATCAATGTCTGTCTATATATATATATATATATATATATATATATATATATATATACACCGTATATATATATATATATATACACCGTATTTTTCGGACTATAAGACGCACTTTTTTCCCCAAAAATTTGGGAGGAAAATGGGGGGTGCATCTTATAGTCCGAAGGTAGAGTTTAGCAGGCCACCCGCCCTCCCTCAGAGCTCAGGATCGCCCTCCCTAGGGTTACCTCCCCTCCCCCTGTCACGACCTCTCCCCTTACTCACGCGATCATCCCTGGTGGTCTAGTGACGTCGGGGCAGGAAAGAGCCCTCTCTTTCCTGCCCAGCGCGCTGCTCTCCATCCTCCTGTATGCTGCCTGTGATGACGGTCTCGGCGAGATTAAAAATGGCCGCAGAGACTTCAATTCTCGGCGGCCATTTTGAATCTCTCAGAGACCGTCACAGGCAGCATACAGGAGGATGGAGAGCAGCGCGCTGGCCAGGAAAGAAAGGGCTTTTTCCTGCCCCGACGTCACTAGACCACCAGGGAAGATCGCGTAAGGGGAGAGGTCGTGACAGGGCCGGGGGGAGGGGAGGTAACCCTAGGGAGGGCGATCCCCAACTCGGAGGGAGGGATTCGTACAAGACGCACCGGAGCACCTAGGTTTTAGAGGAGGGAAAAAGTGCGTCTTATAGTCCGAATTTTTTTTTTTTTCCTATTTCCCTCCTCTAAAACCTAGGTGCGTCTTATGGTCCGGTGCGTCTTATAGTCCGAAAAATACGGTACATACTAGTAAAAAAGGCCCGTTTCTGTTTGAAAGGAAACGGGCGCGAGCAAGGTTTTCCTCTGAGTGTGTATGTTTGAGAGAGTGTATGTGAGAGTAACTGTGTGAGAGAGGCTTCTGTTCCTGCTGCTGTGCATTCCCAGTGTTTTGTTGATTCGCTGCTCCCTGTATCGTGGCTCCGCCCCTCTCCCTTCTACTGGCCAATCTGGTGTGGGTTGTGTGACGTCACTATTATCTACTACATGAGGGACACCACCTCCAGCGGAAACAATTGTTCCAGGCAGACTCAGAATGTTGAGGTGAGAATTTTTATATAGGATAGACATTGATAAGATGTTGCCTAAAATATTTTGTCAATTCTGGGGGTTCTACTGAGCATGCTCATGAAGGGCCAGTGTCAGCGGTTGGAGACATGCAGTCAACTTTCTCACTCTTGCAGCAGAATGAGGAGGAGGAGGTAGCTCAGGCAGCGGATCCTCTTTGGATGGTGGAGTTTCAACATTCCTGCCAGCAAAGGTATCAGTTTTATTGCAGGGGAGGAAATGTATGACACACCCCCCACCAGTCCATCCTTGGGACCCACCAAAAAACGGGCTGCTGGCTACACCCCTGCAGTATATATTTTAATAAAAAGTAACTAGTATTTGAGTTACAGATAACTTCTACTTTAGGAATCAGAAGTGTCCATAGGCTCCCCAGGGGTCTGTAATGGGATCACTGCTTTTTAACATTTATAAGTGATTTAGAGATGGGAATAACTAGTGAGGTAATTAAATTTGCTGACAACGGAAAATTATTCAAAATTGTTAAATCACAAGAAGATTGTGAAAAATTCCAAGATGATCTTATGAGACTGGGCATACAAATGCAGACGATATTTAATGTAATCAAGTGCAAAGTGATGCATGTAGAAAAGAGGAACCCAAACTACAGCTACATGGTGCAAGCACTTTAGAAGTTACCACCCAGGAAAAGGATCTAGGTGTCATTGTTAACACGTTAAAACCCTCTGCTCAGTGTGCAGTGGCAGGTAAGAAAGCAAACAGAATGTTAGGAATGATTAGGAAAGGAATGGAGAACTGATTATTATGCCTTTGGCTAGCTCCATGATGCGACTGCACCTTGAATATTGAGCGCAATTCTGGTCACCAAATCTCAAAAAAGATACAGTGGAATTAGAAAAGCTACAGAGAAGGGCGACCAAAATGATAAAGGGGATGGGACGATTTCCCAATGAGGAAAGGCTAACGCAGCTAGGGCTCTTCAGCTTGGAGAAGACAGCTAAGAGGAGATATTATAGAGGTCTATAGAATACTGAGTGGATTGGAACAGGTTGATGAGAATCACTTGTTCACCCTTTCCAAAAGTACTAGGACTAAGGGACATGCAATGAAGCTATCAAGTAGAAACCAGAGAAAATATTTCTTCACTCAACATGTAATTAAACTCTGGAATTCGTTGCCAGAGAACACGGTAAAAAGCTGCTTAGCAAGGTTTAAAAAAGGTTTGGATAATTTCCTAAAAGAAAAGTCCATAAGCCATTATTAAAATGGACTTTGGAAAATCCATGTTTATTTCTAGGATAAGCAGTATAAAATCACCATTACTTTTTTGGGATCTTGCCAGGTAACTGGACCTGGATTGGCTACTGTTGGAAACAGGATACTGGGTTTAATGGACCTTTGGTCTGTCCCACAATGGCAATGCTTATGTTATGTACTTATGTTAACTTGGCTGTTCTCCCAAGCTTTTAATTGGTGAGGCAACTAATTGGCTAGTCTCTCACACACTCCTAGATTAACGAACTGCACATACTAAAGCAGGAGTAGATTACCACATGCTACTACTACTAATTTCTATAGTGCTACTAGACGTATGCACTGCTGCACACTGGACATGTAAGAGAGAGTCCCTGCTCGACAGAGCTTACAATCTAATTAGGACAGACAAGCAGGACAAATAAGGGATAAGGGAATTACTAAGGTAGGTACTGAACAAGTGAGTAAGGGTTAGGAGTTAAAAGCAGCATCGCTCTGAAATCAGACACATACTCCTTTGCTAACTGTAGATGCAATTTTTTTCCTCACGTTATTCACCCTCTTTTTACGTGGTTAGCATATCTGGGTTTAAGAAAATGTTTGGACAAGTTCCTGGAGGAAAAGTCCATAGACTACTATTGAGATAGACATGGGGAAGCCACTGCTTGACTGGGATTGGTAGCATGGAATGTTTTTACTATTTGGGTTTCTGCCAGGTACTTGTGACCTGGATCGGCCACTGTTGAAAACCGGACACTGGGCTAGATGGACCATTGGTCTGACCCAGTGTGGCTAATCGTATGTTCTCTCTCTCTCTCAGCTTTTTTATAACCTTATCTTGCCTGTCTTTGGTGTTCATTTTCAAAGCACCACATAGTAACCTATGTAACTTTGTAAGTCTTTGAGGCATATTTTCAAAGCACTTAGCCTTCCAGAGTTCCATAGGTTTCTATTTTATTTTTGTTACATTTGTACCCCGCGCTTTCCCACTCATGGCAGGCTTAATGCGGCTTACATATTGTATACAGGTACTTATTTGTACCTGGGGCAATGGAGGGTTAAGTGAGTTGCCCAGAGTCACAAGGAGCTGCCTGTGCCTGAAGTGGGAATCAAACTCAGTTCCTCAGTTCCCCAGGACCAAAGTCCACCACCCTAACCACTAGGCCACTCCTCCACTGTTGCTACTATTTGAGATTCTACATGGAATGTTGCTATTCCACTAGCAACATTCCATGTAGAAGTCGGCCCTTGCAGATCACCAGTGTGGCCGCGCAGGCTTCTGCTTCTGTGGGTCTGACGTCCTGCACGTACGTGCAGGACGTCAGACTCACAGAAACAGAAGCCTGCGCATCCGTCTACATGGAATGTTGCTAGTGGAATAGCAACATTCCATGTAGAATCTCCAATAGTAGCAACATTCCATGTAGAATCTCCAATAGTATCTATTTTATTTTTGTTACATTTGTACCCCTCGCTTTCCCACTCATGGCAGGCTCAATGCGGCTTACATGGGGCAATGGAGGGTTAAGTGACTTGCCCAGAGTCACAAGGAGCTGCCTGTGCCTGAAGTGGGAATCAAACTCAGTTCCCCAGTTCCCCAGGACCAGAGTCCACCACCCTAACCACTAGGCCACTCCTCCACTGTTGCTACTATTTGAGATTCTACATGGAATGTTGCTATTCCACTAGCAACATTCCATGTAGAAGTCGGCCCTTGCAGATCACCAGTGTGGCCGCGCAAGCTTCTGCTTCTGTGGGTCTGACGTCCTGCACGTACGTGCAGGACGTCAGACTCACAGAAACAGAAGCCTGCGCATCCGTCTACATGGAATGTTGCTAGTGGACATTCCATGTAGAATCTCCAATAGTAGCAACATTCCATGTAGAATCTCCAATAGTATCTATTTTATTTTTGTTACATTTGTACCCCTCGCTTTCCCACTCATGGTAGGCTCAATGCGGCTTACATGGGGCAATGGAGGGTTAAGTGACTTGCCCAGAGTCACAAGGAGCTGCCTGTGCCTGAAGTGGGAATCAAACTCAGTTCCCCAGGACCAAAGTGCACCACCCTAACCACTAGGCCACTATGGAACTTTGGAAGGCTAAGTGCTTTGAAAATATGCCTCTTTGTGATTTGAAAATGGGCCCCCACATGATCCACCTTTGCTTTCCTTTTTGCCGTCTTTTAAGATGGTTTAATGTGCTGTGTGTTGAAATTGTAAACAGCATGCATCTAATTATATATTTATTATGATTTATGTACTGCCTTTTTTTGAAGAAATGCACCCAAGGCAATGCACAGCAAAATATTAAAACAACAGTGCACATTATAGCATAGTATGATAGAATGTCAACAACAAGATTCATTAAACCATCTTAATATTAACATTTTATTATGCTTTAATGGGTACTGCTAGATGAATATTTACTAAAACAAATAATCCACAAACTCACTGGTAAAATACTAATGTAAATGCCAAACAAAACCAGGAGAAAGCACTATAAAAATTAAAGGAGGAGTGCCTTCAGACTTTAAGCACACCCACGTGCTAGTCAACCTCAGCGACCACTAAAGGGTGAAACACTGTCCTTCTTTCATCAGGCAACTCACTGCAAGTGGTGCTTTTTGTGCAATAGCATGCCGGCTAAGGCTATGGAACCAAATGTGGCCTAGAATGTGAGACAACCTTGGGTCGAACCAATGGCAACATCTGTTGGTAGACCACAGTTCAAGTCCCACATTCTACTCCTTGGGTTAGCAAGCAATCTCCACCTAGCAAAAAGGGGGAGCGGAAAGAGTTATACCTACTGCTTGGTTCAAAAGAAAAACTGTACCAGAGTCCAAAGGCAACTACGGTTCACGCCTTTTGGTATAAGGATTAACATTACAATGATTGCACAAAAAAAAATGAGATAACCCTACCCACCTCTGAAACAGAAAATAAAGCACCATGGAGCTGCAGCCCCAGGTAGGCAGGTTCTGATTGGAAGGGAAATTCAAGCGCTTAGGAGGTCTTTTACTAAAGCTTAGCTTAACTGCAGCAGGGCCCAGAGGAATAACATGGGCCCTGCTGCAGATAACTTGAGCTAAGCTTTAGTAAAAGACCCCCTTAGAAAAGACCTCAGAAATAATCTTCCATGGCAATAAGCTTACCCAGGATCCTCTAGATTATTTTATCAGAGGATACAGGGATTCTACACCCACTGAAAACATAGTAACATAGTAGATGACGGCAGAAAAAGACCTGCACAGTCCATCCAGTCTGACCAACAAGATAAACTCACATGTGCTACTTTTTGTGTATACCTTACCTTGATTTGTACCTGTCCTTTTCAGGGCACAGACCGTATAAGTCTGCCCAGCACTATCCCCGCCTCTCAACCACCAGCCCCGCCTCCCACCACCAGCTCTGGCACAGACCGTATAAGTCTGCCCAGCACTATCCCCGCCTCCCAACCACCAGCCCCGCCTCCCACCACCAGCTCTGGCACAGACCGTGTAAGTCTGCCCAGCACCATCTCCGCCTCCCGCCACCGGCTCAAAAACTAGGAAAAGACAAGGTGGTGAATAAAAATACAAGTCTAATAATTAGGATAAAAGAACAGAGAGTAAACTAATTTAAATTCATTATGGAAACGATAGATGTTTTTACGCAGGTAAATGCAGGTTTACTCACATAAAAATACAGGCTTATTTCCCTGGCCCCGAGTCTGCACAGAAGTATGTGTACTGTTAACAGTGCCCAGAACATCTGCTGAGAAAAGAGAAAGGGCAGAAATAGGTTGACAGAGCGAAGGTATACGCAGAGGGGCAGATGATCTAAAGCAAATGCCGACACTAGAGGCTGTTAACACCGTACTAGCGCCGGCGTTTGCTATCGCCCCATGATCAGAGCCCTTGAGGTCATGAAACAACACGCTCGAGGGCTCTTAGCGCAAGCAGCATGCAAATGCATGCTAAACGGGGCTTAACGCATTCATCCCCAATGATCAGCGATCAGCGTGCCAAAGATACTGGGATGCGCTGGGCCCTTATATGGTGTGTAGCCACGCCCAGCGCATCCCAGGATGCACTGGGCAGGGCTGGGCGACGTCATTTTGCGGTGTCGAAGGAAGAGGAGGGAGGCAGGCTGCGTCCATCCTCCAACTAAGGTAGGGGGGCCGGGAGGGGGTTCGTGGTTCTTTTTACCAGGGATTCGGCAGACAACTCCGGGAGTTGGGGAGGGCTGGAGGTCCGCCCACCCCTGTCGCTCGCTGGGAGGGAGGGGGGGTTGGCCGGCAGCCACTGGACCACCAGGGACCATTTTCTGGGGGTTTGGGGGGGGCTGGAGACCCACCAGATCTCCAGCCCTCCCTGAACCTGGGGGGGTGGGATCATCGGGGGGGGGACCGGAGGTCCCCCGGACCTCCAGTGCCCTGTCGCTGGGGGGGGATCATCTGGGGGACCAGAAGTCCGCTGGACCTCCGGCCCCCATTGCTCGGTGCAGGGGTAGTCAGGGCCTGGTGGTCCCATGGATCTCCAGCCCCTGTGTTTGACAGGTTTGGGATTTTGACAGCCCAGACCTGTCAAACAAGTGTGGGAGGATTGTGCTGAGCGCATGCTCGGCACAATTCGCCCGCACTTCTACCCCATGATCAGAGATAATTGTGCTGCTTAAATTTGCATGCATTATCTCTGATCATAGGTGTAATAGCGCTAGTTTAGAGTGCTGTTTGGAACAGCGCGGGGCTTTTGATCATGAGGGTGAGAGTGCGTAATCAAACCTCCGTGAGTGCTTTCCAGCAGATATTTTGCACCTGCTTAAATGCAGGCACCAAAGTATGCAGATACTTTCTACCCTCATTTAAAAGGCTGGCGAGTCTTTTAAACTTTCTCTTTGAAAACGCACTTGCAGTCCCGTGGAATGTCCAGGTGTAGTTTTCACTCCAGTAAGCCACAAAATGATATCGAAATGATGGAATGCGTTTGAGTCGGGAGTCACAACTCCTAGCACAAAGAAATGGCAGAATTCAAGCTTGAATAAAACAAAGCTAAGGAGACCTTAGTGGCACTATAAGGGTGGAAGACCAAAGATCGAACATTAACTGTGACAAAATAGTAGGCAAGAACAAATGGCCAGAGCAAGACAACCAAGTAGTCGTTGCCTGCCATGATTTTTAATGCTTCTTTCTTGCTTATTCAGTTCAATGTTTTTTGTGCAATCGGCTGCTGTGCAGACTGATGACCAAAAACTCCCAAACTAAGGGTGGTGAATATCAGAAATAAGTGACAAGTAGAACTATCCCTGTAGGGGGAAAGTGGGGCAAACCACCCCAAACTATGTGCTTTCAGGTCACCACACATCAATTGTCTCTCTCACAGAAAGAAAGCACCATTTTTTACCAGCATCTGCCTCCAGCCAGCTCCAACCTGAAATGTGAATCACAGAGACCCCCCCCCCCCCTAGGACCATGGCACCCTAGGGAGGAGTGGCCTAATGGTTAGTGCAGCGGGCTTTGATCCTGGCAATCTGGGTTCAGTTCTCACTGCAGCTCCTTGGGCAAGTCACTTAACCCTCCGTTGCCCCAGATATAAAAAATAGACTGTGAGCCCTCTAGGGATAGAGAAAGTACCTGCATATAATGTGCACAGCGCTGTGTATGTCTACTAGCGATATAGAAATGATTAGTAGTAAGAGGCACCCACCGACCCTGCAACTTCATAGCAAAGCTGACTTATCTGATGGCAGACCACACTAAGAAGTGCTTCTCTCCCCTGCGTGGGCGAGGCTGGGGGGTAAGTGCAGGAAATTGTCCAAACTAGGAAGGGGGCTGCACGGGCTGATTATCACAGGCTCCACTTCTGACTAGACCATCCTTGGTAACAGCCAACGTTTTTAAGCTTAGGAACTATAAGGAACCAAACACTGATCATTAAATTTGATAGATGGCAATGGTAATGCAAGTGCATCCATATTGCATGGGTTCTGTGCGCCATTACTATTGACCATAAAAGTCGGAGGAAATTTTTCTTCACTCAACGCGTAGTTAAACTTTGGAATTCGCTGCCGGAAAAGGTGGTTAAGGTGGTTAACTTAGCGGGCTTCAAAAAAGGGTTGGACGGCTTCCTGGAGGAAAAAGCCATAGAATGTTATTGAATGGAAGAGGGAATAATACAGTATTTCTAGGATGGGCGGGACAAATTGCTTTTCTTTTGGCCGCTGTCGGTGACAGGGTGCTGGGCTCCATGGACCCTTGGTCTGTCCCAGCATGGCGATGCTTATGTACTTAAGTACTTATGCTGTAAGTTTGTCATCACTCAGAACAGACATTCTAGCAGGTGCAGAAATTAAGGGGCAAGATTCTCACGTACTTCTTACTCTCTCCGAGGGATCAGCTTTAAAAAAAAAAAATCACTTTGAAAAGGTAACGATGGTCTAAAGAACCTTCAGTCATACATTTATTACAAGAAAGCCCTGAACAGATGGTTCTCTTGGTTAAATGAATTTATTCCTTGTTAAGTTCTTAACCTAAAAACATAATTGTTACCATATATTTTCATGCTTCACTCTGACATGCTTAATGTATTTTATATTAAAGACATCGGCTCCAAATCCCACTTTAATTATCTGTGCACAGGTGAACCTGACTAGTGCTAAATAGATAAATCACTGAAGTTCCAGTTTCCTTGTTTGTTGTGGCTAAGTCGTCATTTTTAAATGTTAGGGGCTCAAGGGAATCACAGTGGCTCCGGCACCGTGACCTTCCCCAAGGCAAAAGACAATCTTTACTTTTCCAGAGGTACAGCATCATTTGGCTTCTGAATTCTCACCAATTTCTTACTGTTAAGCTCATCAGTTTTAAAATAAGACAAAATCTTTAGTGCCAAAATCTTAGATGTCTTATGAAGCAAAGCCTTTTAATACATTTGATATTTGTGCTTATTTATTATCCATCTATATAGGTATCAAAAAAAAGACAGATGAGCATAGCCAGAAGTGCTGTCTACCGACAAGCCGTGGGACGCACTTGCATAGCAAGCCGTGGAACTGTCCCTGTGGTAGTAAGATCAACAGACTCCTGAAGACGCTAAGAAAACACTTGCAGGGGACCGAGTACTCAACCTCCCTCTCATCCTCATTCAACAACATCAATGCCACCGTCCCCTTCCTGCAGCTGCGGTGAACCTGTTATCTTCTGGATTTGTTGACCTATGTGGGCTGGAGGAGGCAGCGGTGAGAGGAAAAGGGACAGTGGAACAAGTGTGGTGAGCTGGAGGGAGGGCAAAGCTGGTGCTTCCAGAAGTGGTCTATATACTGAAGGTAAAACAAGCTCTGCTACATTTTATGAACCAAATAGTACATTATAAGGTGTATATATTCAGGTACAAGATAAGTACCTGAATATATGTAAACCGCTTTGAATGTAGTTGAAAAACCTCAGAAAGGCGGTATATCAAGTCCCCTTTCCCTTTCCCTATATAAGTGCACAGAAACAAATATACTTAATTAAGGGGTCCTTTACCAAGCTGCGGGAAAAAGGGCCCTGTGCTAGCAGCGGGGCCTTTTTTACCGCAGCGGGTAAAAAAAAGCCCCCAGCACACATGGCCTTATGGAAGGGAGCCCTTACCATCACCCACTGATGTGGCCAAAAGGGTTCCCGTGCTAACCTGGTGGTAACTGGGCAATACACGGCGATGCCGGATTACCGCCGGGTTATCACCACACAAGCCATTTCCGGGGGGGGGGGGGGGGGTCTTTTTTCCCCCGGAAATGGTGCGCGCTCAGGGCGGGACTACCGCCGGCAGCCGTGTTGGGCAGGTGGTAGTCCTGGAAGAGCGATTGGTAAGCCCGCGTTGGGCTTACCGTTGCTCTGTGAAAGGACCCCTTAGTACTAAGGAAATTGCAAGCCATAATTTCAATCTAATGAGCACAATAAATTATCTTACTATTTGCCCAACCACTGTACAATTACTTATTCATCCCCTGGTTGCCAACTATTTGAAAGAGAAAAGGCTGCCACTAGCTGCTGCCTATCCCCTGCCCTTTCCTGTCCCAATGCCCTACCCTGCTTCCAAAAAGTAACAGTAGTAGCTATGAATGGTTGTTGGAGTAAGAATTGGTGTTTTCTATTTTTAAGAATGATTGTTTTAAGTTTGCTTTCCTATCTATTCAATGGAGTTCTTTTATGATTGTTTTATTATGATTTTATATTACCATGTAAACCGTTTTTGTTTTGTAACCACAATTTGAAACGGTATAGTAAAATGAATAAACGATGAAGGCTTCAGTGCCTGCAGGCCACACTAAAGGGGAGAGAGTACAACAGATAGATCCCTTCATCCCCCAATGAGCCACAATCCGCTCCTCCAAACAGTATCAAATCCAACATATTAGACAAACACATAACCCCTTATCTCCTCCCTCAACACTGAGTGTAGAACAGAACTGGAATATTTTCCTATAAATCTTACCATACAAAACAATGTCCAATTCTAGTGTCAACTCAGTAACAGCAACATAAACCCTCTCAGTACCAGGCATATTGTGACGTAATACAAAACGCTACAAAAATTCACTTGTGACCTAGAGCAAATCTATTATTCCAGCATAATCTCCAAAACTCACATAACAAAAGGCAGGACTGTAAATATGATGTGGGCCCTAGGATCATCAGTACACATATGGGAAAACTGAATAAGCCTTCTTTGGCAGATTGACTTCCAGTTGTGAATCCCAATACACTGCTAGGGGTCAGTCACTGCCATTTTACAATCTGGCACCGGGAAGGGCAGAAAGCCACTGGACCTCTCTTCAGAGCAGGTATTATTGATCCATGGAGACAGGGGTGTTGCTGAATCAGAGGATCTCTAATTATAGCCCCCCCCCCCCCGAACCACCAGTACCTGGTTGGAAGGCCCTAAACCAGATAGCCCAAGGGAGCAGGGAAAGGGATGGGAGGTGGAGAGAGATCAGGGGGCCCAGGGGACCACCAGGGAATCTTTGTGGATTGGAGATCAGAACAGGGGTCAAGGAGCCTAGGGTAGGGTTACCACTCCATCCGCCTTTTCACTCCTCTGCCTCTCCGACTGGCAGTCATTTATCGACCCCCTGATAAGACCTCCTTCATCCTTTCTCACTGACTTTCCTTCTTTCTTGAACTTACATCCCCCTCCATCATCCTAGATGACTAACATCCACGCTGATGATTCCTCTGACCCTTATGCTTCCCAACTCCTTGCCTTAATGTCCTCATTCAATCTTCAGCTGTGCTCCTCTGCACCTACCCACCAAAATGGTCACTGTCTCGACCTTATCCTCTCCTCTAACTGCTTCCCCACCAGCTTCTGTTCCTCAGCTCTCCCCCTCTCTGACCATCACCTATCAACCTTCACACTTCAGCACCCTCCTCCCCAGTCCCAACCCCCCACATCTGGGAATCTTCAAGCTATTGACCCCCTTACTCTGTCCTCTTGTAATCAGGAATGACATTAGCTCTATACATTTATTAAGGATGGCGTGGAGGGCTAACGGGGTGGGAAGGTAATGGGAAATGGAAACGTTTTGATTGGACTTTCATTGTTACTCTACTTACATAAGTATTGCCATACTGGGACAGCATCCTGTTTCCAACAGTGGCCAATCCAGGTCGCAAATACCTGGCAAGATCCCAAAAAAGTACAAAACATTTTATACTGCTTATCCCAGAAATAGTGAGTTTTCCCCAAGTCCAATTTAATAATGGTCTATGGACTTTCCTTTAGGAAGCCGTCCAAACCTTTTTTAAAACTCTGCTAAGCTAACCGCCTTTACCACATTCTCCGGCAACGAATTCCAGAGTTGAATTACAAGTTGAGTGAAGATACATTTTCTCCGATTCTTTTTAAATTTACTACTTTGTAGCTTCATCGCATGCCCCCTAGTCCTAGTATTTTTGGAAAGAACAAACAGATGCTTCACATCTACCCGTTCCACTCCACTCATTATTTTATAGACCTCTATCATATCTCCCCTCAGCCGTCGCCCCTTCTCCGCACCTTTTCTAATTCCACTATATCTTTTTTGAGACGTGGTGACCATAATTGCACACAATATTCGAGGTGCGGTCGCACCATGGAGCGATACAAAGGCATTATAACGTCCTCATTTTTGTTTTCCATTCCTTTCCTAATAATACCTAACATTCTATTTGCTTTTTTAGCCGCAGCAGCACACTGAGCGGAAGGTTTTAAATAATAAAAAGACGGGACTACTTTTGTTCTGTAAGACAGAGCTACCTTTGTGGTGCTCGCGAGCTGTAATGGATACGGAGTGGCCTAGTGGTTAGGGTGGTGGACTTTGGTCCTGGGGAACTGAGGAACTGAGTTCGATTCCCACTTCAGGCACAGGCAGCTCCTTGTGACTCTGGGCAAGTCACTTAACCCTCCAATGCCCCATCTAAGCCGCATTGAGCCTGCCATGAGTGGGAAAGCGCAGGGTACAAATGTAACAAAAATAAAATAGATACTATTGGAGATTCCACATGGAATGTTGCTAGTGTTGCCTAGCATGTTGCCTTCCATGTAGAAGGCTGCGCAGGCTTCTGCTTCTGTGAGTCTGACGTCCTGCACGTACGTGCAGGACGTCAGACTCACAGAAGCAGAAGCCTGCGCGGCCACACTGGTGGTCTGCAAGGGCCAACTTCTACATGGAATGTTGCTAGTGGAATAGCAGCATTCCATGTAGAATCTCCAATAGTATCTATTTTATTTTTGTTACACATTCCATGTAGAATCTCAAATAGTAGCAACAGTGGAGGAGTGGCCCAGTGGTTAGGGTGGTGGACTTTGGTCCTGAGGAACTGAGTTTGATTCCCACTTCAGGCATAGGCAGCTCCTTGTGACTCTGGGCAAGTCACTTAACCCTCCATTGCCCCATGTAAGTCGCATTGAGCCTGCCATGAGTGGGAAAGCGCGGGGTACAAATGTAACAAAACTAAATAAATAAATCTGTACACTGTGTTTTTTTGTTGGAAACTATATGTTTGTGGATTCATTCAATAAAGCTTCCTGTTTTTAAAAAAAAAAAAAAAAACTAGGCCGCAGAGATGAAAACTATCTTCAAGTTTCTTTAAAAACTGCAACGAATTTACATCCCCAGTTTTAATAGAGCGAGGGAGCAATAGAGAAGAGCAAAGAGCCCCCCCAGGCCATCTTTACATTCTGCAGTTAGAAAGCTTTGGTAAAGAGGGCCAGGAGATTTTCAGATGCGTAGTAACATTTCCAGTAGAAGAGAAACAAACTTTGGGGATTATACGAAATCAGTTCCGGTGGGATTTGTGTCCGCTCTAATCCACTATTCAGCCTCCGTCTCATTAACATACCCAGCTTAATTGGCATTTCATCTTTGCATTGTATCCCCGACATGAACAAGGTGCAATTATGTTAAAGAGAACACTTCAACAGTTTCGAGTTTAATTCGTGGCATTCATCTCCGTCAGAATGAGCGCAGATGTTTGACTGCGCTAGGAAGAGCAAGCGCTGAACACTTTTAAATATCATTAAAAAAAAAAAAAATAAAACAAAAAAAACAAAACACACAAAACAAATGTAAGGGAAAAAAAAAACTTAAGTGAAATTTCCTAAACTACACAGTATTTTTCTTCTTTTGTTTCGGTTGCTGTATGACTTTTCATAACTGAAAGGCTGCCACTACTTATTTTGATTTTTTATTTTGAAGCGAACAGCTGTGTTGAAAGTCTAAAGCCCTCTTTGTTTAAACATACAGGCCCCGGAAGGGGGTTTGAACAAAGCAGCACTTTATAAACACTTGATTACCATGAAAGCTGCTGTGTTTTCAAAGGATGATGGGGAGGGTAGGTTGGAGGTCTCATCTCTTATTTTTCCTTATTTAAAAGGAAAAACCTGCATCGCTTTTGAAATCTCAAACAAAAACACTAATTCAGCTGAATACTCCCTCCTCCCTTGTCCAGGATAAACAAAAGCAGAAAACTTATTTAGGTTTACCCAGTGCTTTTTTTTTTTTTCAACCAAAAAAAAAAAATCAAGATGATGTTTGCCAATACATTTTTTTTGTAAAGTGCTTAGCCTGTCCAGGGCAAAGAAGCCCAAATCCCTGTGAAATAAAATCTGTACTGTCTGCTTTCCGAGTAATACTTTCCTAAAGTAAACATGGAAGGTAATAGCACTCAGGTCTAGAAAGCCTGTCACCAATGACAGCTTAGCCGAGATTGGGTGGCAGAGCCGGTGGCGGGAGGCGGAGATGGTGCTGGGCAGACTTATACGGTCTGTGCCAGAGCCGGTGGTGGGAGGCGGGACTGGTGGTTGGGAGGCGGGGATAGTGCTGGGCAGACTTATACGGTCTGTGCCCTGAAAAGGACAGGTACAAATCATGGTAAGGTATACACAAAAAGTAGCACATGTGAGTTTATCTTGTTGGGCAGACTGGATGGACCGTGCAGGTCTTTTCTGCAGTCATCTACTATGTTACTATGACTTGGAATCTCTTGGTTCATTTAGAGCTTTTGATATATCCTGTGTCAACTTTTCTTGGGACGACATTAGAATAATCTAGAGATGAGTCTGCAAGCTTTAGAGATCGTGTGAGACCCCTTCTTCACGTGTCACGTACGAAGGGACCTACCTTGGTCTCAAAAGCTCACCTACCACATCATCTTTCGACTCTTCTTATCACATCTATAAACAAGGAAATTGACATAACTAAATTAACACATCAGACAGTTGCTTCCTAGCATGGCTAACCCTAGGCCTCCAGGTAGTGAGGGAGAGCTGTACACTATTTCAAAAATAACTTTGCAGTCATGTTTCTGACTGATACAGGTTATTACTACTTGCTGATTGTACTTTTGAAATAAGTACGGCACCCTCTTTTCAGGTCAGAAGTAACAAAATAACTTTTCTTAAGTGTCTACCTTTCTGACACTCTTTGGATAAGTCACCACAGCCTCAGAAGGTTAAGTTTAGTCTTTCATACTCATGTCCCACACTGCACAGCTCAGGTTACAAGTCCTATATAATAAAACTCACCCTCAACGTTCTGAGGACACTGACGTCACTGTCAGGTCCTCCGGGCACTTCCTTCCGGTTCGATGGGTTCGTGGTGGTGAAGCCCCCGAAAACAGTGTTGGGGCCCCGCCCTCGCGTCAAACGTGATGACGTCAAGGGCGGAGCAATGGCGTCAGTGGCTTCACAACCAACGACTCAGCAGATTGAAGGTGGCGTGCCGAGGTCCGCAACAATGGCGGTCAGTGCCTTCAGAACGCCGAAGGGGCGAGTAGGGAGGAGGGGAGGTTCAGAAGGAAAACCGTGCTAGCGCCCGTTTCATTTGCGCAAGAAACGGGCATGTTTTACTAGTGGAAAATATTACGCTTTTACATTGAACCAGCAAAACTGGATATGTAGCATTAACGAGACATGAATATAAAAGTGTAAGCCGCTATCAAACAATTGGCAATGGCTTCAGCGATATAGTAGGAAGTGTCCCCTTCAACAGAGAAACTGAATTCATAAAATCAAATGAGATACATCCAATGTCATTCATATTAAAAATAGCCCATAAGAAAATACGTACATAGGTTAGATTTACAATACAATACAAGTTCTTACATACCACGAATACCTGTCAAATTGGTTTAATGCAGGGTACAAAAGATCAAATACTAGTATTTATAAACATAATTACTTCCCTAATTGATTACAACAATATATTTTTTTTAATTTTTAGAAGTCTTTATTGAATATTGAAAACAAAAACATAAGCAAAATGTACATACAAGAAAAGCATAACCCAGAACAATAAAGTGATACATAGTTTGTTTGGTTTTTTTTGTTACATTTGTACCCCGCGCTTTCCCACTCATGGCAGGCTCAATGCGGCTTACATGGGGCAATGGAGGGTTAAGTGACTTGCCCAGAGTCACCAGGAGTTGCCTGTGCCTGAAGTGGGAATTGAACTCAGTTCCTCAGTTCCCCAGGACCAAAGTCCACCACCCTAACCACTAGGCCCTAACCACTAGGCCACTCCTCCACTGTTGCAGGACGTCAGACTCACAGAAACAGAAGCCTGCGCGGCCTTCTACATGGAATGTTGCTAGTGGAATAGCAACATTCCATGTAGAATCTCCAACAGTAGCAACATTCCATGTAGAATCTCCAATAGTATCTATTTTATTTTTGTTACATTTGTACCCTGCGCTTTCCCACTCATGGCAGGCTCAATGCGGCTTACATGGGGCAATGGAGGGTTAAGTGACTTGCCCAGAGTCACAAGGAGCTGCCTGTGCCTAAAGTGGGAATCGAACTCAGTTCCTCAGGACCAAAGTCCACCACCCTAACCACTAGGCCACTCCTCCACTGTTGCTACTATTGGAGATTCTACATGGAATGTTGCTATTCCACTAGCAACATTCCATGTAGAAGTCGGCCCTTGCAGATCACCAATGTGGCCGCGCAGGCTTCTGCTTCTGTGAGTCTGACGTCCTGCACGTACGTGCAGGACGTCAGACTCACAGAAACAGAAGCCTGCGCAGCCTTCTACATGGAATGTTGCTAGTGGAATAGCAACATTCCATGTAGAATCTCCAACAGTAGCAACATTCCATGTAGAATCTCCAATAGTATCTATTTTATTTTTGTTACATTTGTACCCTGCGCTTTCCCCACTCATGACAGGCTCAATGCAGCTTACATGGGGCAATGGAGGGTTAAGTGACTTGCCCAGAGTCACAAGGAGTTGCCTGTGCCTGAAGTGGGAATTGAACTCAGTTCCTCAGTTCCCCAGGACCAAAGTCCACCACCCTAACCACTAGGCCACTCCTCCACTGTTGCTACTATTTGAGATTCTACATGGAATGTTGCTATTCCACTAGTCGGCCCTTGCAGATCACCAATGTGGCCGCGCAGGCTTCTGCTTCTATTCCACTAGCAACATTCCATGTAGAATCTCCAATAGTAGCAACATTCCATGTAGAATCTCCAATAGTATCTATTTTATTTTTGTTACATTTGTACCCTGCGCTTTCCCACTCATGGCAGGCTCAATGCGGCTTACATGGGGCAATGGAGGGTTAAGTGACTTGCCCAGAGTCACAAGGAGCTGCCTGTGCCTGAAGTGGGAATCGAACTCAGTTCCTCAGGACCAAAGTCCACCACCCTAACCACTAGGCCACTCCTCCTAGTTAGAGCTACCCTTATATTATAGAGGCCCTTTTACTAAAGGGTTGCCGCCCGGCAAATCAGAACTGCCGCACGCCTAACGCAGCCTCTGATGGTAGCTCCACACCCAGTGCACAGCATTTATTTACTTATTTATAAGTATTTATTTACCACCTTTATAAAGGAATTTATTCAAGGCGGTGTACAATAAGAATAAATCAAACATGAGCAATAGATAATTACAGCAGTAAAAATCTCTCTATATAATAATTGGTCAATCTGTGTCCCTGGATGGCTGGCTACCGGGGTTTGTAACCATATGCTAATGAGCTTACATCAGCTCACCTCCAGTGTTTCCTTCCCTCTCAGTGTCCCACCCTCGCGGAAAGACAAAATGACGTCAGAGGAGGGCGGAACACTGAAAGGGAATGCTGGAGGCGATGCGAGCTCAGCCTGCCGCCGCCGCTGCGACCTCAGGTATGGAGGGAAAGGGAGGGGAGGATCGCTGGACAATGATGAGATGGAAGGGGAGGGGAGGGCAGATGGGGGGGGAAGGCAGGGGAGAATCGCTGGACATGGAGGGGCGGGCAGGGGAGAGAGACAAGAAAACGCTTACACGACAGCCTTCCTAAGGCCCGTTTCATTTGTTCCGAAACGGGCGTTTTTGCTTGTATTCAAATAACAATACGAAGTATGGCATAGTATACTACTTACAATGTCAACACAGTATACGTAATAGAACATTTTAATTGACAGTGTAGGGTATAAGCAAAGATGGAACATACAGATAGGTGAGAGAGTAAGAAGAGTTAGAAAGACTGATTTAAAGAAAGTTGCACATGAGATCAGAGAGATGGTTAAATATTATCTCAGCTAGGGTAGGAGTGGATAAACATGTCCCGCTGCAGTATGTGCAGCCCGTGTCACCCCTTGTGTGTGTGAGACCTACCAGAAATTCCAGAAAATATTACCGCAGGGGGTCACGCGGTGGTAATCGGGCAGCATCACGCACTGCCCAGTTACCACCAGGGTAGTGCAGGAGCCTTTACCATCACCTCCATGGGTAGTGGTAAGTGCTCCCCTGAAACGGCCATGCAGTAAGTGCAAACTTACCACATGCCATTTCTATTTTCAAGCTTTTTAACTGCTACAATAAAAAGGAGCTCAGCGCGTGGCAAAAATGGCTGCCGCAACTAGCACGGGGTCCCCCCTTTTATCACAGATTAGCAATTTGTTTTTAATTCTCAGTTCTCATCAACAGGAAGTGTAAAGTCACGGGGTCCTGGTTACGCAAGTAATTATCAAATATAGAAAAAGTAAGTGACTCATGTACTTCGGTGCCAACTCATGGACAACTTGGAATACAAATAATGTATAACTTGAAAATCAAATGAGCTTCTACGGGAAGCCAGAACCAGCCTGCTTATGATTAGGTTGCATTATCATATTTGCCAGCTTTGCAGATCCAGTGAGCAGCAGCATTTTGCAAAGTTTGCAGTCTCTCAAACAATCTGCCTGAATAACCAACATATAAGATGTTAAAATAATCCAATTGTGATATAACAAAAGCCTGAACTAATATCTTAAATTGTTCAAATAAAAAAAATATACATATATAAACTTGGCATAAAATCTTCAGTTTGAGAAAGACTATCAACATTTGTGTTTCCATCATTAGGCCTGAATCCAGTGATGCGCAATATTTTTAATGTGGATTCTAAAGTAAAATTTGTGGCATCAACTTTTAGATAGGTCAAAGGTACTGGAGACCCAAATGAGAAAAATTTTGTTTTGCCCTTATTTAATTTCAATTTTTGCTTTACACTCTGAAACAATAGGAAGGAATAAGTAGTTCAAACACACACTGACAGATATAAAATGTAATGCAACAGGAGATTGTAAGTGTATGCCCAGGTTTCTAATTATGAGAGGCACTTCTGAACTAAAGTCTCAACCTCTCCTAATTCTTGGGGAATAGTTAACAATAAGGTGATGTCATCAGTATACATGAAGAGTCACATCTTACAGAAACTGTACTCTTCCAAGTGTACTCATTAAGATACAGTAGAAGTCCAACAATCCAAATACCGGAAATCCAGACCACCCAAGAATCTGGACCTCCAAAAATTTCAATTTCTGGACCGCCCGATAATCCAGACTTCCTCTCACCCCTCCCTCTCCCCATCGTACACGGTCTGGCGTCTTTCTCCCTATACCCAGCCTTGCCCGCTTACTCTCTTTCACTCTCTGAGGTCCCCCCCCCACCCATGGCTACAACTCCCTCCCTCCCTCCCTCCTTTCTTCCATCCCTCCCTTCCCCCTCCCTGCATGGTCCGGCGTCTTTTTCCCCATATCAGACTCTGCCCGCTTCCTCTTACTCTCTTACCTATTGCCAAAGTCTTCAGTGCTGGAGCGTGAGCAGCAGCTTTACTCACAGGCTGCCTCCGGAATGCACCATGCCTTTCCCCTCTGACCTGTCCCGTCCTTCCGGCAACAGGAAGTTGCATCAGAAGGGGTGGGACAGGTCAGAGGGGAAAGGCATGGTGCACATCGGAGGCAGCCTGTGAGTAAAGCTGCTGCTCACGCTGCCACTGACACTGCAGGACCAAAGACTTTGGGAACAGGTGAGAGAAGGAGAGTAAGCTGACAGAGCTTGGTGTGGGGAGAAACATGCAGGACCATGCCGGGGAGGGGGAGAGGCATAGCCACGGGGGGGGGGGGGGTCCTCGGAGAATGAGAGTAAGTGGGCAGGGCCAGCTGTGGGGAGAAAGACGCCGGACCATGTGGAGGAAGGAAGGAGGGACAAAATAAGGAGGGAGGGAGGGAGAGGCATAGCCATGGGGGACTTTGGAGGTCTAGGGCCCTCCTAGTATGTGTTAGTAAGGACTGTCGAATTTAATCTGTGTTAATATCCTGCTTTTCTGTCCTCTTAATGTCTTTAGTTTGCAAGCATGTCTTTTCTATCTTTAATGGAGTTCCTTTCCTTTCTGGAATTTTTAGATTGTACACTGCTCTGTTCTGCGACGGCAGTTAAAGAAGTATAGCAAGTTTTAATAAACCTTAATAATAATAAACCTTAATCTTTTGGACACTGGAAGGGGAGGGAGATGCTGCATGGAGAAGACAGATGCTGCGTGGGGATGGGAGATGCTGGAAGGGAAGGGAGAGACACTGGGAGAGGAAGGAGACACTGCATGGGGAACAGAGACGTTGCGTGAGGATTGTTCAGCTCTTTATTCTTCCTTAAATGTAAATTTTGAAAGTACTGTCTGAGAATCCAGAAATTCTGGACTGACCCGATCCTCAAGCAGTCTGGATATTTGGACTTCTATTGTATTGAAGAGTATGGGTGATAAGGGTGAACCCTGTAGAGCGCCAGATTGCGAACCCCACAATCTTGATTCTAAATGTTTACTATGTTCTATATTTCAAAAAAAAAAAAAAAAACAGTAAAATAAACTTGGAAACTTGTAGCTTCTGGACATTAATATCCTTATTTCTGTTGATAGGGTACTCTATATATATATATATATATATATATATATATATATATATACACACACACACACACACTTACAGACGTCTATCAAAATTCCAGACATGCACCCTTGTGCAGCTGACGCGTCCACACCCAGCTCACCTCGCCCTTTGCAGAGAGATTTTTTAACCCTGCAGGCTCTTCACTCAACTCCGGAGTAATCACTTTTTCTGAACTACCAACAATCTCCACAGTCCAGCTGTAGGAGTAGCTCAGACTTCTTTTTTTTTTTTTTTTTTTCTTTTCCCCTTTTTTTTTCTCTTTTCTTTGATTAGTTTAGAGGGCTATTTAAGGCTAATTGCAGGGCAATCAGGTCCCTGTTTGGGCGCCAAAATGTGTATTTCCATCCCTTAGCCCCCCCCCCCCCCCCCCAAGGGAGGGAAAACACAGATAAGGAAGAGAACTTAGACTCCATTAGGCGCAGCCAGTAAATTACCTTTTATTAGCATCTCACAGAGCCAAAAAAATACAAACAATAGTTCTCTCCCTGAAGCAGGTTGTCGGTCAGCAAATGCGCATCCTGAAACACAAGGACTGCTCTGCTAACACCTCCCGGACATCACATATATTTACTGTTGCAAATTCCATTTCTCATAAATCATGTGATTTCCCATAAACTAGCACCATTAGGTTGCCTTATACCATATATGGACTGGTCATATATTCTATCAGTCTCTCCTGATGTGTTTGCACGTGAACAGTCTGCGGCCATTGGTTAGTCAGTTATCAGTATAGCGTGCAGTTAGTCACAGAGCAAAAAATTACATAGAACAATACCCTTGTGTCCTCTCTCTGTCTATCTCCCTTAGCCCTCATACTGTGTCCTCAGCCTGTCAGCAACTGCCAAGGTTACCTTATATGAAAGGCATGATCTCAGCTCCCAGCTCCTGAGAAAAGCACTGTATGTTGCAAAGATAACTTGTTAGGCCATCTTGTGAGAACCAAACTGACAGTAAAGGCCTTAGGCCTAGCCCTTAGTAACAGGCCTAAAAAGAGGAAAGAATATACAGTACCCACTAGGCTTTCTATACTGAAACCCTTTCAAAAGCCTGCTTGTGATCGATTGAGTATGTTACATTGGTCTAAATAATCAGATAGCTGCCTAGCAACTAAGCTTTCCATTATTTTCACAAAGATGGAAATGTTGGCGACAGGTCTATATTTGGAAATCACACTCTGATCTAATTTAGGATTTTTTAAAATTGGGTTCAATATAATATGTCCAAGAATGAATAGAAAACTGACGACACTAAGAGGCCCTTTCACTAAAGTTTAGCACAAGCTGAGCACGAACAGACATTACTATGCACTAAGTGCTAAGAAGACAATTAAATACTGTCATGGGGACCTGTAGTGTAACTCTGAGCCAGTCTTTATTGGCAGTTCTGAGTTTCGGCCTTTCCCTTTGGTTTTCAAAAATCCCTGTTTAAGTCCACAACTACAGGAAAAAATTAGATTAGTAGGGACAAAGTCCAAGCAACATGTTTAAGTGAAAACACTGACCTGTCTTCTGCAGCCCCTTCCCCCTACAGTGCTCTGTCCAAATTATTTCCAATTTAACAGGAGAGATGATGGTGGGACTTTTCTTTTAACCTCCCACCATCCTTTTCTTAACTTCTATACACAGTTCAGGGGCTTCCCCCCTTTTATTTGTCCATTTAAGCTCCTAACAAGAGAATTTCTTTCAGGGCTTCTTTCACAAAGCTATACTAGGGATTCCTGCCCGGCAAATGAGAGGAAGCCCATAGGAAATGAATGGGTTTCCTCTCATTTGCTGCACCGAGAATCGGAAGCACAGCTTTGTAAAAGAAGCCCTCAATGACCTGTTTCCAAAAAAATCACAAAATATTAAAATCATAGCTCCCAAAAGAAAAATACAACATTTGACTCTTAGATTCAGCCAAGGCTGAGCAGCCACCTCCCCTGCAGTGTTTGTTTTCTAACACTGGCCCTCCCACAGCTGCTTTATCAACGTTCAAAGTACACTGTCCCAAGACAAAAATGGAAAGAAAATATTCAAACACTTTGCTCCATGGCTTCTTTTGGTTGTGGCTCTCTGTTCCCTCAAACTCACCTGAACTGGTACATTTCACCTCCATTGCTGCCTGCCTTTAATCTGGCAGGACGTTTGTTAGCTCACATTCCATAGGCTCTGTCTCCTCCCTTTCCTGCCATGAGTCCCTCCCTTCTACTTCCGCCCCTCTGTTGGGCTGAGAGGCAGAACTTGATTTCAGAGGTTCCTTCTTCCTATGCAGGGCATCTCTAGGATTAAGGCTGCTGGCCATGCCTGTTTTTTCATGGTTTGTGTGTTAACCCTAGCAGTCTTATCAAGGATGCCATCCTGACTTTCCTCACAACACCTATGGACTTCTTAGAATTTAGCACAAGCTAATTCTGTTAGCGCATGCTAAACTTTAGTAAAAGGGCTACTAAATGAATTAACTATCCACATAGTTAACCATAATAGGAAGATAGGTGGAGCAGCTTGCAACAAGTAGGTTGGACACTGATCCAGTGAACAATGAGTTCTACTGAATCTTTACAGCAAGGTATTTATATCTGCAGGCTGAACTCGGAGAAAAGATCTCCAAAATCTATCTGCTGGAATATTATTAACAGTATCTAAGTCATTACTCTCCAGGTCCTGTATAAGCAACTGATGCGTTTCAAAGAATATATGTTTTATTATTTTGTCTCCAAAATAAACAGCCAGCTCATTTATCATTGGCAGATTCAGTTGGGAAATTGTTGTTAATAATCAGATCTTTTACTGGAGTAATTTCCCCTATGATTCTAGCTTTGTTTTGGGGTTTTTTCAAATCCTTTACTGTAGTTCCTACTAAGAACTATTAGGAACTCCTAGCTGTGAGGAATAATAGGGTCTTTTTGTTACTGATCATTTATATTTGCAAATATTAAAACCATCTCTGCCTAGCCTCCAATGTACATTCTTTAAGCCATGCTTTCTCTAATTGTCTACATGTCCTCTTTAATGTCGATAAATCATCATCATACCATGGATTTTACTTTTTCTGAAGAATAATCCTAACTGTCCTTGGGGAAATGTCATTCAATATCGTTGTTCCAATATTTTTTCCACTCAGATATCAGTGGTGTCCTCTCGCTCCAAAACCTAATAGGATCAACTTTTCCTCTACTACTACTTATTTTTCAGGGACATTTCTGCCTGGTTCCCATGACCTTCTATCTTCAGAAGAATTCTATGCCAAAATGATCAGATCAAACTTCTGGCTTCCACAGGGTGTAACAGTTTTCACAAAACTGGAATATATTTCCATAATATAAGCCAACAGGTCTAAATGATGACCACCTGTGTGTGATTTATCCATCTTAGCAAATGTGAAACAAAGATTCCATAAAAAGAAGCAGATGTTTTGTCTTAGGATCAATTTCATTCTCCAAATGTAAGTTAACTAGCCGTTAAGCCCGTAAAACCGGGCAAGTATTGCAGCCCTCCTCTCTCCCCTGGCCTCACCCCGCCCACCGATCCTCCCCCCCCCTCCATATCCAGCAACCCTCCTCTTTCCCTTGGCCTCCCCCTCCCCCCATGTCCAGCAACCCTCCTCACTGCCCTGCTCTCACCCCATGTCCAGCAACCATGGCCTCTCCCCCCTGCCCTCCCCCCATGTCCAGCTACCCTCCTCGCCGCCGGTGAGAGGCGCTGTCAGGTTAGTGCAGGGGGCCCGATATGGAGGGGGGTGGGGATGGGGGAGGGGGGAGGTTGGTTCGCGCAATGTTCGTTTCCAGGCGGCAGCGGCGACGTCCAACAGTCCGACTCAGTTTCCCTCTCTGTTCCACCCTCTGACATCATGACATCTTGACGCGAGGGTGGGACAGAGAGGGAAGTCTGTACTGCGCATTTGCAGGTGAGTCGGTCACTTGCCGTTTATATGTTTGATATGTCCTAAGAAATGCAATTATCAAATCTTAAAACATTTTCTGAAGTAAAATCAAACAAAATGTTAATTATATTAGATCATTTTCCAGGAGGTCAGTATACCAGAATACAGCCCACTCTTCCCAAAAGTGTAGTGGTGGAGATTTCATATAACATAATTTTTTAGACTCATAAAGCTACAGGAATCCATCAGGGAAACAAACAAAAAAAAACACTTGTAAATAATTGTCATCCCCCTCCACAACGTTCTCTATGGACATGACAGACTTCATAACCATAATTTTATAATTGGGCCATTAATCGTTTGTATCCAAGTTTCAGTAACAAAAACAAATCCTGGTTTTGTCTCACTAATCCACCCATTCAACAGCTCAGCCTTGTTGCAGAGGAATCTAGCATTTATACTAACACAGGGAATAGGGGACAGCAAACTGGTTTCATGAAAAATATTATTCCTTACATTGACATTAATACAATAGGATTTAGTGCTTCTATCTCTAATTCCAGGGTTTCTGGGACATCTGTTTCCTCCTATTACCTCTGTTATGTGGCAAGACTACTAAACAATCTAGCAATCGACGAATGTAAGAAGAAGTTGCTTATAATGTATGCTGTTGCTTAGTCTTACCAGAATTTGACAGGTATTCCGTAAGTGGTCTTTCATAGTCCCTCCCCCCATATCAACCCGGCTAAATAACAAAAATGAAATATACCTCATTATACATACTGGGGTCAAGCGGTCTGGTGGTCCCTGCGCAAAGGCTGCAGTATGGGGTCAAACAGATTACTATATCTCAGCAAGTATTGCATCGGCGAACATAAAACTTTACCAATGTTCATTGGGGACATGTATGAATGTTCACAGAAAATTTCATCGAAATCCGTGATGGTTGCGCATGGACCACCAGACCACTTGACATGGAATGACCCAATTTGAGCTTGCCTAAACAGAGCAGTTGGCCTCTGATAATACTAAAAATATTAGCTAAAATAAATCCTTAAAATTAAAAAGTAGCAGAAAATAGGGCACAAAACTGGTTTTGCCATAAAAGTTACCCAGAAAGGAGAACACTAAGGGGTAAGACGTGCCCCCCCCCCCCCTTCAGCAGCGTGCCTCAGTCTAGTCAAGCTTAAGTCCAGGAAAAGCAGCAGCAGTTGATGATGTCATCTATGGGGCGGAGCTAACCCTGCACCGTCATAACTATGCTGCACAGTGGATCCCAGTAGAAAAGATGGCATCTCACTACAGTACTGCTGCGGAAGGCTCAAGCATCTGGCAGATGGAAAAAGATTCTAATGACGACTCAGACTAGGTGCCCTCAAGTCCAGGAAAAGTCCTCTTTCAGGTGGCAGTTCTAACTATGCTGCACAGCGGATTCTGGTAAAGAAGATGGTATCTTTGTGTAGTACTGGTGCAGAAGGGTCAGGCGTCTGGCAGATATAAAAAGATCCCCATACCCATCACAAAAGCCTACAAGCTTTTGCATGGAGTTGTAAAAAAATGGTAATATCAATGTGCCATATTGACTGCCGTCCCTAAAGACAGTTTCTCTACCACTGCATTTTCCTGAATTTCTCTTTACTTGGAACACAAACATTTTGTGGTAGGGACCTTTGAAAACCTGCAATTTGATAAGTAATTTACTATGCTAGCAAAAATAGTTATTTGTCAAGTTTTTGACAAGAGAGTGTGTAGATTTGCTTGTGAATTATTAGTCTTTCTCCAGTTACGACTGGACATTAATTACAAAAAGCTATATGACAAAAAATATTTATTTTCAAAGACACTCTCCCAAACGTTTAGCAGGATGAATAAGAATTGTATTTGTCATTAGGAATGTCCTGCACAGAACACAAAATGCTCTGAAGAAGCAGCCATTGGCTGTGGAAAACTGAGAACATTTAGGAGCTACCAAAGAGACTCAATGTCCATTTGAATACTAATATCATACAAATCATTATTGACAAAGACTTTAAAAAAAAATCAAATCAATTTTCAAGTTCAATTTCATCCACTGCTGGCTGTGCTCTTCTTCTGGGTCCAAGTAAGGAAGCTCTCAGCCCCAAATGACTCCAGGCCTGTGCCCACTTCTGCCTATGCCATGGCCCAGGGAAAGGATCTCCGGCACTATGAACACCTCTCCTTCCTTCGCAAGCCTAAGAAATAATTCTTTAAAACATGCTTTTCTGCAAAACCTACTCCTTTTACTCTTTCAAATGACACTTGTGCCATTTTGTCCCAACAAAGCACTCACACAAATAAATAAAATTAATAGCAGATAAGGATTTATTTACTGCCTTTTTGAAACAATTAGCAAGAATAAGTTGAACATAGGCAAAACAGACAATTACAGAAGTTTGATTTGTAATATATATCACCCTCAGCAAAGCTGCCAATTCCGCGGTTCGGCCGCACAATTGGGCGGGTTTCACGCAACCGCCTCGGTTTTCTTTGAAAGCCGCTGGTTGAGGGACATTGGGTAGCTTTTTGCCGCCGCGGGCACGGGTTGGCTGTTTTTTTCTCAGAGGACCAATAGAAGCACCGCGAAGGCAGGCTGCAGGCTTCTTTTAAATGCCTGAGCGCACCTGCGTGGCGGTGGGAAGCCCTTTCAGAGTCTCACACAGAGTCACTCTCTACCTCTTCAGTCTGCCATGTGCGGTGAGTTCAGTAGGGGGGGGGGGGGGGTACATGTTTATGATTGTGGTTATTTTATTAATATTTATTTATAATATAATATGATTTATACTATGTATATTGACCCTATTCATATTCATATTGACCTCATTAATATTTATGTTAATCTTGGGCTGGCTTTTGGCTGGAAACATTTTTGCCATTTGGCAACACTGACCCTCAGAACAGAAACAATAGTGTTAGCTTTAATATCTCCAAAGAGAAGAAAGGATGATGGTATTATCGTAGGATAACACTAAGAGAGAACAACATTAGTTATAGCATGGATGAACCCACTTACATGGGGATTCACTCTGTTTCTGGAATCTAGTATAACTGTATTTTGATCACCCCATCTTATGTTATATCCAATTGTTGATGCCGTATGTTATCCCTTGTTAGCCACATTGAACCTGAGAATGCTTGGGATAATGTGGGATATAAATGTCAAATAAATAAATAAACAAAACAGCCTGGGTTTTGTTTCTTGCTGGGGTTACAAGGAGGGGTTCCCTCAGGCCCACAGCGAGATGATCGTCTTCTGACCTCCTGGTCCAAACGAGAGGATCCCCCCAAACCCGCAGTAACAAGTCTAATTCCCACACCCATAGCTGGTCTTGTGTCACCTGCTGACAATGGCATTACACGCACAACAGCCATATCGTCGAGCGTTGTATTAATATTTTTAATAACCAATAATTTTTCAACTAAGCTACACATTCTATTACCCTCTTAAAAGATACCTCACGCAGGTTAGCATGGCAACAGTGCCTCATAATTGTCTTCAGAAAAGGCGTGAGTTCCATATTACTACACAGATAATAGTAATAGCCCTAGGGAGAAAGAATACTATTACCTGTAATGTTAATAATATCCTCAGGAAAACAGACAATGGCGTTATCTATTATATCATTATCCATGAGAGAGAAATAATGCAAGTTAATAATACATATCACCTGGGAGACACTATAATGTGTGATAAATATTGCCCAGGAGAGATGGAATAGTATTATCTGTAATAGTAATATCTACCAGAAGTAAGAAGGCAGCATTATCTGTATTATCATGCTCTGTGAGAGAAGAGGATTATTTGTGGAAATAATACCTCCTGGTAGAGAAACTGATAATTACTACCTATACTACTAATATAATAATATATTTCACACTTGAAGATGGAACAGTATTATCTGAAACATATATTCCCACAGAGAAAACCATATTAGCTGTGTGATGGCGTGAGCGAGAGCTGAGCGTTGAGCCTTCACAGAACAGCCAAACCAGGTATGAAGATAGAAGAAATATTCTTCATTTCTTAAGCCAAAATGTACTATAGCCTGTTTATTGCACAAGCAGGCAGTCTTCAACATAAAATCACCCACAAATCAGTAAAAAGTACTTCCGGGGCTGGCGTCTTGCCCGACCCCAAACACAGGAAGCTTAACTCTAATCCAAGCCTATCCCTAGCCTGGCCTCACAGGTTCTAACTCTCCAGAAAGGAGACTTCCTACTTTGGAAGTCTTCTATTCTCACCCTGAACACACACTCAAGAGTGGAGGCCTGAATAAAGGTGCAGTTCCCTTCTCTCTGGGAAACTCCTGACCCTGCCTCCTTTTTCTGCCCCCCCCCCCCCCCCCCCCATGTTCTGTAGGAAATTTAACTCTGGCTTAGTCTGGGCCCCACCCTCCTAGTTTGGCAGGCTAGCTGTGCCTTGCTACTATGAACTGCAGTCTCCAGCCTCTTAAGGTGATCCTGCGAAAGGGTGGTATTATAGGAGACTTGAAACTCTCTCACAAGCTGTAACAGATAATATTACCTCAGACCATACCCTATCACTTGAAAGTTCATCATCACTGGCCAAGAGTGAAAGGACAGTAGTTGTAAACAAACAACAACAAAAAATTTATATATATATATATATATATATACACATATACATACATATATGCGCCTCTCCCTATGTATCTCAAGCATCTTCTGGCTTTTGCCATCACCTCTTCTACCTATTTCATCAGAAATGATCAACCTTGAATCCCGCTCTTGTTTTATGCACAGAAGTACTCCCCCCCCCCCCCCCCCCCCCTATAACGTACTGCTCCCTTGGGGTTTTGCAGCTCAAATGCATCACCCTGCATTTTCTTTTAGCATTAAATATTAGCTACCATACTCTAAACCAGAGGTTCTCAACCCAGTCCTCAGGACACACCTAGCCAGTCAGTTTTTCAGGATACCCACAATGAATATGTATGAGATAGATCTCCATAGAATAGGAGATAGTGACTATAAATTTATCTCATGCATATTCATTGTGAGTACCATGAAAACCTGACTGGCTAGGTGTGAGCACCTCTACTCTAAACCCTTCTTCAAGCTTCACTAGTTCCCTCCTCATGTTACCCACACCTTCCAGGGTGTGAGACCCTGTTGCAAGATTTTGATATCATCTGCAAAGAAGCAAACCTTACTCAACAGATCTTCCATAATATTGTTTACAAAACTGTTAAAAAGAACTAGACCAAGGACCAAGCTGCAACCCTGTGGCACACCACTGATAATGTCCCTCTCCTCAGAGTAAACTCTCATTTACCACTACCCTTTATCACCTCCCACTCAACCAGTTGCTAACCCAGTCAGCTACTTTAGGGCCCATACTAAGAGTACTCAATTTATTAGTAAGTCACCTTTGCAGAACCATGTCAGGAGACTTGTGGAAATCCAAGTACACCATGGGGCTCATTTTCAAAGCACTTAGACTTACAAAGTTCCATAGTAACCTATGGAACTTTGTAAGTCTAAGTGCTTTGAAAATACGCCTCCACATCTACCCTCTCCCTCGAACAGTCACCCAAAGAAATTAATCTGATTCCTCTGACAAGACTTACCTCAAGGTCACCTGTAATTCAAGCCTGGCAAATAGCGCCCTAATATCTTTAGAGCATCTTGTCATTGAAGCTCCAATCACACTAAGGTGGACCATACCACGTGCCTAAAGTTAGGCACCGTTTACAGAATAGTCCTACATCCGTTCACGACTCAAATTTAGGCACAGCCAATTACACCAATCAAAAGCTGGTGTAAATGTCCACGCCTAACTTTGGCACGGAATGGGTTATTCTATAACTCTGTGCGTAAATTCTAGGAATGTCCACGAGACATCCGCGCTCCTCCTGTGGTCATGCCCACTTGACATCCATATGATAGAATTTACATGGACTACTTTATAGAATACACTTAATGAGTAGTGCGTGGTAATTCTAATTAGTGTCAATTAGGGCTGATAACTGCTTAACATCCAATTATCGGTGCTGATTGGCTTGTTACCCAATTTAATTATACGCGCAAATCAGAATGTGCCCAGATTTGCATGTGCAACTCTAGTCACAATATACACAATTTGGAGGTATGGGACTTACTATGTTGCACTAAAACTGGACCTTATTGCTAGATTTTGATGTTGGTAAAGACCACAAAACGAACACCAACAGCCTTTAATATAGATCTAGTGTTAAAGTTGGATGTAACACAGTAACATAGTAGATGACAGTAGATAAAGACCACTATAGTCCATCCAGTCCGCCCAACAAGATAAACTCATTACATACGATATGATACGATACATCATATGTATACCCGACTTTGATTTGTCCTTGCCATTTTTAGGGCATTGACCATAGAAGTCTGCCCGCCACTGGCCTTGTTCTAAAAATTTCTGAAGTTGTTGTCAAAGCCCCTGAAAAGCTCCACTCCAGTCCATCCAAATCTATTCAGCCTTGATGAATGCACAGACCATAGAAGTCTGCCCTGCACTGGCTTTCCTACCTAATCTCTGCTAAGCTTCTTTGGATCCATTTGTGTTTGTTATATGCAATTTTGAATTCCGTTACCAGTTGCATCTCTATCACCTCCCGCGGGAGGGCATTCCAGGTATCTACCAGCCTCTCGGTAAAAAAAATACTTCTTGACATTATTCCTGAGTCGGCCCCCTTTCAATTCCTGCCCTCTAGTTTACCACCTCCCTGTCTCTGGAAAAGGTTTGTTTGCAAATTAATACCTTTGAAATATTTGAACATCTATCATTATCACCCCTGTTTCTCCTTTCCTCCAGGGTATGCATGTTTAGCTGAGGAAATCTACTACTACTTAACATTTCTAAAGCGCTACTAGGGTCCATGTACATCTTGTTATGTAAACTCCATACCATTTTTGTCGATTTTCTTTCAACTGCTTCAAGTCTTTTTACATCCTTAGCAAGATAAGGTCTCCAAAACTGAACATAATACTCCAAGAGGGGCCTCACCAACAACCTGTACCTATGTTTGTGCAGCGCTGTGTACGCCTTGTAGCGCTATAGAAATGCTAAATAGTAGTAGTAGTAGTAGGATGCAGTGATAATGCATGACACAATGGGGACTCAATTTCAACCCCCCCCCCCCCCCCATGCAAAAACGACACCCTTGGTTTGAGATTCCCATCCTCTGCCCCAAGTACAAAATATTTTTATGTTATCAGGTGAGTCAGCACAAGTTGCATGGCTTAATAAGAATACAGTTAACTTTTTTGAAAAAGTAATGAACAAATCCACATGCAGTTTGCATGCAACACAGCTCATTATATTTATTTTATTCGCCTGGAATTTTTATTTACAATAAAAGTATTGCATGTTAAAATATTAAGATAGTTGTCTAATGTGCATTAACCATCTTTTGCAATTAATCATTCAGGGCCTATCAAATTTATTTCTGAATGAATAACTCTCTTTCTGAGGAAACTGATGTCTGTGGCTTTATAGAGCCTCAGGTTCACAACTAGAGAATACAAACAATCCCTTTCTTATTCCACAGGCTCCTCCAGGAAGAGCAGGATACTTGAATTCTCCATTTCCAACAAACTAGTAGAAAATAATTTTAGTCTTTACTGCACCCTTTTGTCTGAACTGAATCTCAAAGATGTTTTACTATTCTAGCAGTTCAAGGCAAAGAGGGTCTTTATGGGGTATGCAACTTAGTAATATATACCATGTAGATTGACATCTTATTACACAGTCTTGAGGATGTAAAGGATAATGGATCAGGTTTATAATTGGTATCATTGATTTCTTACCAAGAACTCATAGAGAGAGTTAAGATGTCTGGTTGTCTCTCAGAGCAGTGGTGTAACCCTTGTGGCGTTCCACAGGTTCATCTTCGTCACCTACATTGTTTAAAGTATTTAAGTGTTCCTTGGGCCTAGTATGTCAGAAGCATGTTTTTTTTTTCATTTTATAGGTATATAGATGATATCATCATTCTGATTCCTTTTACACATTCCATTCCGTCAAAGACCTCAGTCATTAAAAATGCCATTAAAATGGTGGAAGATTGGATGCTTGCACACAAACTGAAACTGAACACCGAGAAAACTAAATTTGTTTACCTTGATGATCGCATCCTGGATCCCAAGCTCTCTTCTATTATTACTGATCAATAAGAATTTAAGTCAAATTCATTTCTTAATTTTATACTTCTGATAAAACTTTGTTCGATTCGTAAATTATTGAATTGAATCAGTTTCACTTATTAGTTCAAGCTTTATTATTAAGTCAACTAGATTATTGTGTATTATTTAGAATGCCCTAAATATATGATGAAAAAGTTTCAGTCTATTCAAAACATGGCAATAAGACTTATTTTTTCATTAAAAAGGAGCTTAGCCTAGAATGGGTGGCAGAGCTGGTGATTGGGAGGCAGGGCTAGTGCTGGGCAGACTTATGCGGTCTGTGCCGGGGCTGGTGGTTGGGAGGCGGGACTAGTGCTGAGCAGACTTATACGGTCTGTGCTGGGGCTGGTGGTTGGGCGGCAGGGATAGTGCTGGGCAGACTTATACGGTCTGTGCCAGAGCCGGTGGTGGGAAGCAGGGATAGTGCTGGGCAGACTTATACGGTCTGTGCCAGAGCTGGTGGTTGGGAGGCGGGGTTGGTGGTTGGGAGGCGGGGATAGGGCTGGCCAGACTTATAGGGTTACCCAATACAACGAAGGTAATCCTTCTTCCTCCGTCCAGCAACAACCCATTCTGTAGAGATGTTGCCAGCTTATGGGGCTCATTTTCAAAGCACACGAACTTACATAGGTTACTATGGGGCTCATTTTCAAAGCACTTAGGCTTACAAAATTACGTGGAGGGGCATAATCGAAAGGGACGCCCAAGTTTTGCTGAGGACGTCCTCGCAAAACGTCCCAATGGAGGGGCAGAAAACCCGTATTATCAAAACAAGATGGACATCCATCTTTTGTTTCGACAATACAGTTGGGGACACCCAAATCCTGAAATTTAGGTCGTCCTTACAGATGGTCGTCCCTAGACTTGGTTGTTTCTGATTTTCGGCAATAATGGAAAACAAGGATGCCCATCTCAGAAACGACTAAATGCAAGCCCTTTGGTCGTGGAAGGAGCCAGATTCGTAGTGCACTGGTCCCCCTGACATGCCAGGACACCAACCGGGCAACCCAGGGGGCACTGCAGTGGACTTCATAAATTGCTCCCAGGTACATAAGCTCCCTTTCCTTGTGTGCTGAGCCCCCCAAATGACCCCCAAAACCTACTACCCACAACTGTACACCACTACCATAGCCCTTACGGGAGCACCTAGATGTGCGTATAGTGGGTTTCTGGTAGGTTTTGGAGGGCTCACATTTACCACCAGAAGGGTCCGCCTGCCTGAAGTGCACTGCAGCCACTAAAACTGCTCCAGGGACCTGCATACTGCTGTGATGGACCTGAGTATGACGTTTGAGGCTGGCAAAAAAATATTTTTAAAGATCTTTTTTGAGGGTGCGAAGGGGTTAGTGACCACTAGGGTAGTAAGGGGAGGTCATCCCCGATTCTCTCCGGTGGTCATCTGGTCAGTTCGGGCACCTTTTTGTGCCTTGATCGTAAAAAAAACAGGACCAGGTAAAGTTGTCCAAGTGCTCGTCAGCGACGCCCTTTTTTTTCCCATTATGGGTCAAGGACATCCATGGGTTAGACACACCCAAGTCCCGCCTTCGCTACACCTCCGACATGCCCCTGTGAACTTTGATCGTCCCTGCGACGGAAAGCAGTTGGGGATGCCCAAAATTGGCTTTCGATTATACCGATTTGGGCGACCCTATGAGAAGGACGCCCATCTTCCGATTTGTGTCGAAAGATGGGCGTCCTTCTCTTTCGAAAATGACCCTGATAGTAACCTATGAAATTTTGTAACTCTAAGTGCTTTGAAAATAAGCCTCCATGTAATTTTGTAAATCTATGTGCTTTGAAAATAAGCCTCCATATATTCTTGCAAGGCTTGAAACGGTGCTAAGGAAGAGATTCCTTTAACACAATAATCTCATGGCATTAATATAGGAGATGAGCCTTTTTCAAATGAAGGAAAACTCCAGAATGAGAAGGCATAGGATGAAGTTAAGAGGAAACAGGCTCAGGAGTAAGCTAAGGAAATACTTTATACAGGAAGGTGGAGACAGAGACTGTCTGAATTCAAGGAAGTGTGGGACAGGTTCGTGGGATCTCTTCGGGAGAGGAGATGATAGTGGATGCTGAAGACAGACAGACTGGATGGGCCATTTGGCTTTTATTTGCCATCATGTTTCTATGTAAAACATGATCTGTACTTGTTTATTATATTCTCTCTGCCATCAAACACAATCCAGCTGTGCAGTCAAAATGATGAATACCCCAGGATGGAGGCAGAAAGCTCCAGAGAAGCCTAATTCTCTGTTCCTGAACCTTTTCTTTTCATTAAATATTTGATCTTCCATTCAAGTCCTCTCCTCTTCCCCTTTCTCCTCCGGGCTATTGGTCAAGCTTCATTTCTGCAGAAATCACTGCACTCTTATTAAAAATAGAGCCCATGATACATCTTCTACTGCATAATATTCTGTTATGCCAGCTGCTGTTTCATTATTCAAGACAGTAACACTAATCTTTCCTCATATAAGTGTCCTTATCCTCCCATGTGTCCTTGCTCTTCTACTTACACATGTCCAGAATCTCCCCCATTCCTTCCCTCATGCCCAGCATCTTCTCTCTGTGTCCAGAATCTCTTCTTGTTTCTTTATCCATGTCCAGTATGACCTTTGTCCTGTCCCTCCCTGTGACCAGAACTTCCCCCATCCCATCTCTGTATCCAGTCTTTCCGTGTCCATATAGTCTCTCCTCCTTTCCTTCCCTCATGGCCAGCATTTTCTCTCTGTGTCCAGAATCTCTTCTTGTTTCTTTATCCATGTCCAGTATGACCTTTGTCCTGTCCCTCCCTGTGACCAGAACTTCCCCCATCCCATCTCTGTATCCAGTCTTTCCGTGTCCATATAGTCTCTCCTCCTTTCCTTCCCTCATGCCCAGCATCTTCTCTGTGTCCAGAATCTCTTCTTGTTTCTTTATCCATGTCCAGTATGACCTTTGTCCTGTCCCTCCCTGTGACCAGAACTTCCCCCATCCCATCTCTGTATCCAGTCTTTCCGTGTCTATATAGTCTCTCCTCCTTTCCTTCCCTCATGGCCAGCATTGTGTCTGGAATCTCCCTCAAATCCTTCATTTATCCAGCATCCCCCTATCTGCGTGAAGTCTCTCTATTGAGAATTTTCTAACATTCCTTCTCTATATCCTTTTCTCTTCCCCCCCCCCCCCCCCCCCACCATCCAGGATCTCTTCTATTCCCTGTCCTACCCTATGCCCTTAATTCCCCTTCCTCTCCCCTCCCTTCCTCTGAGTGCCTTTAGTACAATATATTGTTAATTGTAATTAGTTCCTTTATTGTTACCCGCTTTGAACTTTTTTGAAAATGATTAAATGGGCTACAAGTGTTCAACCTAACATAACATTTCCCACATGCACCCCTTTAAGCTGTTCACCAAATCTTCCTGTTCCCTGCTGCAGATCCCTTCCCAGCAACCCAACCAGCCCCTTACCCACATCTGCCACCGGATCACCGAAAGACCTGTAGTGGCAATATCACCAACACAGGAGCTGCCTGCTCTCACAGAAACAGGAAGTCTGTGGCACAGCTGTCAGCATGCACATGACTGGGAGGTGCAGGCCCTCAGGCTGCTGCAGCAATAGAGGAGAGGGGGAGATTGGGATGGATTGCCACCAGCAATTAGCAGAAAAACAGCACTTAAGGTGGCTGGTTCTTTGTTCTGCTGGTCAGACCTGTCACTGTTGAGTGGGCCTAGGACAAAAATAGACAGGCCCATGCACAGATGTGGCTATGCCATTGGCTTCCATTCCCCACAACAATTCGGCTATCTAGGAATTTCAGCCCAGACTCGGGGTTTCCATTCCTGTGAGTCTTGAAACCACAAGACTTCCTGCACCACAGCACTCAAGTTTCACAGACAGCCAAATCACGATGCAAGGCAGAAAACATGAGGCAGATGTACAAAAAATAAATAAATTCAGAGGCATGAAATCTCGAGCTCCGGAATGCAATTTCTAGATACCATGGTGACCTGGTGCGCAGGATTTGTCGAGTCCTATAATATAAAAAATGTTTGGGGTAAAAGTTATCAGCAAGTCTGCAAATGGGAAGATAATGGTATTCAAAGTATCTATCAGATCTATCAGGATGACAATTGAAGTCTTTTGAGAGTCGACACTGTCCCAAGAGTTTAATTTGGATTCTTCAGACTTATTTTCATTTGCAAAATACACACGGGCTTCAACAGGGTAGACTGTCTATAGTGTCTAACAGGAGAATCGATGCTATAAAAACTTTATGGCTCCAAAAATCAGATGCAAAAAGATTGATTTTTATCCTATATAAAGGGTAACCTTGAATTTCAGAAATTAAAATACATGCTTGACTGGGAATAGAAGCTGGGAAAGGAGACTGATCTGGGAGGAAATTTTATGGTTGGCTAATCTGTTTCAGCTAAAATCAAAAATCCTGCTGACATGGTACATGACACCAATGAGAGGGGTCCTTTTACTAAGCTGCAGCAAAAAGTGTCCTGTGGTAGTGTGGGCACCAGGGGCGTAGCCAGACAACAGATTTTGGGTGAGCCTAGGCAAGAAGTGGGTGGGCACCAAGTGTTCTCCCCTTCACCCACCACCAAAAAAAAATCTCAGTTGGCGGGAAAACGCTTCTTTCCACCTTAGCAGTCTGCAGCAGGCACGCGCTGAAAACTGAGCATGTGCAGGTGCTGGTATCCTGGAGAATAGCGTTTTCATTACCATCTGGGGGAAGTCTTCTGCTGGCGGAGCTTGGGATCCCCACCTGCTACCGCTAATACATGTGCTGCTGTTGGGTGGGCCTGAGCCCTAATTGGGTGGGCTCCAGCCCACCCAAGGCCCTGTGGCTACGCCACTGGTGGGCATGTGTTTTTGGCACGCACTGGGCCAGTTTTTACCACATCTGGGAAAAAGGGCTTTTTGTCAATGGGCCAGGAAAAGTGCCTGCAGTAAAATTGAAACCAGCGTGTCCCTATTTACAGCCCGAGCCCTTAATGCCACCCATTAATCTAGCGATAAGAGCTCATGTGCTACACGCACAGTGACTGGTTGGCGCAAAACAACGCTAAAAATGCCGCGCGCAGTAGGTGGTATGAGTGAACGCCAAATCCAACATTACCACCAGGGGGTGCACTAGCCTGGTGGTAGTCTCGTTTTGGCACACATGGCACGTGCGTGAGCCCTACTGCACCTTTGTAAAAGGGACTCTGAGTGAATAAAATCTCTTCAGTACTTTCTGAAGTGATTTGACTTGCTGGAGGGGCTGTGGAGAACAAGGGACTTACCTACACACATGGTGGTTGCCCCATAATTCTTCCCTTTTGGAAGATGATATTGAGGGCTAGCAATGTGATATTAGGGGAACCAATCAAGCTCAAGCTTTGTACGGGTTTAATTAACTCTGATCCTGCTGCCCGACAGATATTAATAAATTGTTTTACGGCAGCCAGGAGCGTTATGCTGCAGACTGTAAAAATTTGGTTTCTTCTTCCCAGTGGCGTACCAAGGGGAGGGCGGTGGGGGCGGTCCGCCCCAGGTGCACGCCGCTGGGGGGGGGGTGCTGCGCGCCTGTCGGCTCTTCGTTTTCATGCTCCCTTTGCCCCGGAACAGGTTACTTCCTGTTCCGGGGCAGAGGGAGCATGACAACAAAGAGCCGGCAGGCACACGGCGTGCACCCGGGGGGGGGGGGGGGGTTCTTTCGCCGGGGGGGGGGGCGTCGCACTGTTCCAGGGGGGGGGGGCGCTGCACCCGTGGGCGGGGCGCATCGGCAATCCGCCCCAGGTGTCAGCCCCCCTAGGAACGCCACTGCTTCTTCCATATATAAATGGCACCAGAAATTGCATCGTGTGCTACTTATGGAGAAACTTACTGCGTTGAGAGCTGGTAAGCAACATAAATTTGAAAAAAAGTTGGAATTTTATCAACTTATAACTGTATAAAGGGCTGGATAGTATTGTTGAAAGGAAGTTGTTGTTTGTTTGTTTGTTTGTATTTTTAAGTGGACAAATGGGTGGGGGAGGGGGAAGGAGTGCTTCTGTGGGCATTAAACATTTTTTGTTATCGAGGTTTTCAATGTCCTAACTTGGGTGTTTAAAGTGATTGTTTAGCTGGATGTAATTGTTTTGTTAAAATTTATTTCAAGTTTAAAAAAAAAGAATGTAAAACAAATTCAAGGAAGGTCTTTCACAGAAGGCTTTACTGTTAAAAAGAGACTTGTAGCATTAAGAACCTTAAATGGAACTCAACAAAATAAAATTCAAAGTGACCATTTGTCCAGCCAGTAGAAGGTACTGACTGAATGAAACAATTTTACATTTAAAAAGATAATGAACTTACTTGTATTAAATGCATCCCTTTCTTATATTGAATACATCCCTACTACTACTACTATTACTACTGGAAACATTAATTTTAACCCAACAAAGCAGGGATATAAGAAAATGAAATCTACTGTGATACAAAGGTCTATGTAACATTACAAGGTGTTCTGATAAAAAATAAATGCTTCGAAACAGCAATAAACAAATCTACAGATAAGCTTTATTTCTTCACTCAACATATACTTAAGCTTTGAATTTGTTGCAAAAGCCATTAGTGTAGCAGGGTTTAAAAAAAAAAAGTACATAAATCAATAAAGTGGACTTGGGGAAAATTGACTGCTTATTCCTGGGATAAACATCATGGAACCTATTTACTCTTTTAGAATCCTGCCAGGTTCTTGTGTCCTGGATTGTCTACTGTTGGAAACAGAATACTGGGCTTAATGGACCTTTGGCAAAGCTTATGTACTTACAGTATGTAACAATCACTTGCATCATTGAGCATGTCCAACACAAGGTACAAAATTAAAATGTAATAAAAACAGTAATACTAAAAGATTCAAATGATAAAACCACCCAACACCCCTCCCAGTGCGTACACAAAACCATCTAAGAAGCATAAATCTACCCAGCACTCCATCCCCCCACCCTCCATGAAGCCTGTCCAAAAAAAGCCATGCCTTTGTCGACCAAACTTCCCTATTAGTTGCTACTGCTCTAGCAAAACATGCTTAAAAAGAATTAAAAGGTCATTTCTATTATTATCGCTTACCCCAAGGTGCCACCAACAGTGTCGGTAAAAGCATGGGAATGATCGCTGCACCTGCATCGTTACCTTTTATATACATCCAAGACAAAGCCTCATTGGAACAAACATAGACTAAAGTAGACAAAATCATTAACACATCAAGTTTCACAGATTTCCAATAGGAGTCCAACTTCACTGCTGTGCCACAGAAACAAACACCAGCAGCAATAACAAACCCCGCTCGAAACCCATAATACATGTTAGACAAACTTCACTAGCCAAGTTCATTCTTCTCATCCTGTTACGTGAGAGAAACGGCCTTGCCCGAAGAGTCACAAGGTTAATAACTCTTCCCCCACACAAATGGGAATCCTATAGAAAACTGAGGGTAAACAATTAGATTAACAAAACAAAGCTATAAGCACAAACATTTCTAGGCTCAGCATATGAAGCTATTAAATGCAGCCTCCAAGATACAACTTGAAACATTTATTTATTTATTAAGATTTATTAACTGCCTTTTGTAAGGAAATTCACCCAAGGCAGTGCACAACAGGTGTAGCCTGACAGACAACTTACATTATAGTAGTAGCATAACAGTAAAATGACCAAATGTCAGTTTAATGTACAATTAGAACATGAGGTAAACTTGGAAATAAAACATATTTCATCACAGTACTGCAAATATGATACATTTGTATTCCAGCCACAGGTTAGGAATATAAGATGCTATTTCCAAACTCTCAACCACTCAATCCCCACCAAAAAATGAAACTCTCTTAGCAACAGATACAAACTGTGACAAAGAAACATCACACACCTGCTTTACTAATCAGAGACAAACTGATAAAAATGGTAAAGGATGAATTTAAAAAATGATTAGTAAACATTATATATATATATATATATATATATATATATATATATATATATATATATATATATATATATATACACACACATACATACAGTGAAACCTCGGTTTTCGTTGTTTTCGGTAATCGTCGATTTGTTGAGCGAAATTGTTGTCTCGGTTTTCGTCGGTCGCCTCGGATTTCGTTGGCGTTACCTAAATAATTTCTATATACTGTAAATAGCAAGGGCTGGGTGAGTATACAACATCTGGGGAACTTCCGACGCTCCTTCACTTTGCAGCCACGCAAACAAAACCCCGCCTTCGCATTGAGAGGAACTCCTTGCGTACAGGCAGCGTTGATTGAGAGATAGGGGCCAGGATTACGTGAAGACTGCTCGTGCTGCCATGGTGCCTCGGTTTTCGTCGATAATTTTCGGACGAATTATCGACAAAAACCCTATATACATATATATATATATATATATATATATATATATATGTATATATATATATATATATACATATATATATATATACATATACATACACACATATACATACACACACAGTGCAAACCATGCATATAAGCGAATCTTGCACTTATTAGTGGTGCGCTAAACCGAAGTTTGTCCCCATAGAAATTGATGCCACCAAAAACAGGACCGAAGTACGGCATGCAGTTAAACAGAGCTCCGCTGGGGCCAAAGGATAAAGCCTAGACATAGCCTTGGCCACCTGAAATGAAGCAATAGGTGTCTCCCACTGAGCAGATATGATTTCATGTATAGCTTCATGCACTGGAAAAGATCTTGGCGGTTTTCAAGTGCTGGCCATCTTAGGCCAGCACTTGAGGTCACAGGAGTTGAGGGGTCTGAGGATTCAATATTAAGAGCTTGAACAACCTTAAAAAATAAAGGAAGGAAATTATGGAACACCCTCACCATCGTGGAGTTATCGGCTTCCTCCTGTGGCAGTTCACCGTCCTCCCAACTCCAGGTGTGCCTATGCAACAGCCTGGGTCCCCGAAAAACCTGCCTCTGACAACGGAGGAGATGGGGGGCCATGGACCCCCCTTCAGAAATGGATGATGTCGCCACTTTGGGGCAGGGTCCACAGGGATGGGGACAGGGGACAAACTTTGTCCCCTTGTCATTTTCTACTTTGAAAAGCTGTTAATTATTTATGTTTGTGATGCCTACAAAGATATTTTGATTTTTTTTTTAAAAACAAGCAAACATACTGGCCACAACTAGCAAAATTTGCATTGGGGATCCTGTACATCCTGCTACCAGCACATCCTCTAAGAAGACAACTTCTATTCCAGGAAGGACTGTGGAAGACAGGAAAGCTAGATTGAATCCTGAGATTGTTGATGGTTTCTTATTTATCCACAGATTAAAAAAACATAACAGTGCTTTACAGGGCATATTTTACCCCTCTAGGGCATACAGAACGGGTTGTATTTTGTATCCCTGGACATTTTAACAGTGTGAATTAGGATTCCTTGGTGTATTGTTGGGGTTGGAAGGGTAGAGGGTGGTGGTGGGAAGGAGGGTTATTATAGCTGCTCATTGTTATTATTGTTTTCTATTTGTAATTTATACACAACAGTTGCACAGCATATTGTTCCTTTTTATATTTTAATAAAAAGATTTAAATATAAAATCATAAGTGTTCGAGGCTTCTGCAGATGAGGACAGAGCCCATGGGGACAGGGCAGGGATGGGGACAGAGACAAACTTTGCCTCCGTCTCATTCTCTAGTACTGGTAGCCTGGCCAGATTGTTTCAGCAAATATGAGTTACGTAATAATAAAATAAACTCTGGGGAGAAGGGGACTGGCAGCCCCCCCCCCCCCCCCGATCAAGTCCGCTGATCAAATCAGTTAAGCGGTGTGAAAATCCAATGTTGCTACAGCCAGCAGTGCAGTCTCTGACTTGCGCTGCAAGAGGCCACTGGCGCACAGTGCCCCGCAGCTGAAGGCTCCTCTCAGGCATCAGATGCGTGGGAAAGAACTGCCAATTCAGGTCCTGCATCTTCTAACCTCGGCAGGTCAATACAAATCGCCCTGATACTGACCTGAAGCTGTTCTCCGCTTACTAAAGCAGGAGCAGCACTTATCTAGTTCTTCAGCCATGCCATTTGAATTTTTTTTTTTTTTTTACAAATGAGGCCTGACGTGGGAAGCTGCAAGTAAATAAGCACTCACCCAGCACTCGTTGAGGCGGGCTCTGAAGGTCAGTGACAGTTGCTGCAAAAAAACTTCCACTCTCTCTTGTGCCCAAAGCAGGGGCGTAGCCAGACACACAATTTGGGTGGGCCTGGGTCCAAGATGGATGGGCAGAAGAGCCCCACCCCGTCCCACAGGTGATTTGGTCTCTCCTTCTCTCACCTGCATGTCATATGGTCTCTCAAACATCCCTCCTCTCCCGCATACACCTTTTCAATAGCAGATTTCCACCATTAGCGAGCAGAAACTTATACACACTGCTCATGCTGGCCACACAGCCTTCCCATGATGCAACTTCCTGTTTTGGCATAGGCGGGAACACGTCAGAGGGAAGGCTGTGCGAGAAGTATGTATCGGTCACTGCTCGCTGCAGGCGAAGATCTGCTATTTACAAGGTATGCAGGAGGGACAGTTGTTGGGAGTTTTTGGCTGGTGGGGCTTGGGGATCCCTACCAGCCACATCATAGGTGTGCTGCTACTGGGTGGGCCTGAACCCAAAGTGGGTGGACCTGGGCCCACCCAGGCCCACTCTTGGCTACACCACTGGCCCAAAGCCTGATATCAGAAACCTCCAACACAAGCCATTGATACAGACAGGAACTGAACACTGACTGCAAAACATGCAAGGCACTTTCTGGTTTTTTTTTTTTTTTTGGAGGGGAGGGGGGTTAATGGGGAAGGAGAAAGGAGTAAAGGCAAGAGAGAGCAGCAGGGTGGGAGAAGGACCTGGGGTGACCAGGTATACCCCTAAAGGCAGCACTGCACAGTTGCGCACCCTAAGGCTACACTGAACTACGGCCAGTACAGGAACCAGCAGCCAAGAAGCCAGAGGCATGGGAGACGTCCATCCACCTGCTGGAGATAGAGAATATTGGCTGGGCTTAGGGTCATGATGTCCCATATAGCACTTCAGTTCAGTGCTCTCTATCTCCACCTGCTGGTAGATGGATACAACCTACTAGTCTCTGGAGTTGTCTGCTGCTGACACTAAGGAATGCCTGATGTCAGCCAAAAACAAAAGCTAAAGTCTGATTGTGTGAATGTGAACTGATGAGGCCCATTGGGGATTGGCAGAGTTTGCAGTTGGCAGCTCTCTGCTTAAACCCACAGGAAATTATTGCTCTCCAGTCCCAGGAACTGTAAGCACAGGCCTTCAACTGGGGAAGCCATTTCAACTTGGACTGCTCAACAAGTCTGGCACATTTAGGTTCCCAAGTCAATGCAGATATAGTTAAATATCCTCTAAGACAGGAACTTTGTGAGAACATGTTAAAAAAAAAGAAATCATGATTAGCAGCTTTTTATGCTTACCCAAACTGTGCACAAAAAAAACAAGAGAAAATAACACCGAGATGCTTCTCGTTTTGCATTTAGTTATAAAACTGATTAAAACAAGCATGATATAGATTTCTACTAAAATATGATAAAGGAGTACGGACACTGATCTACACTGCAGATATTATACTAGGCTGATACACAATCGAGAGCAATACATATCACAAATTATTTTCTAATAGATAAACTTCATGTCAATTGTAATCTTACAACAACAAATAAAATAGATCAACAAAAAATATATATAAAAAGGAGAATTAGTTTTATTTGTTGATATGTATGTTTACACTGTAGTTCTCTCCAATTCCAACGAAGCCAACACCCACAGAAGGTGATCTCTCCAAAGGAGAAACGGAAGTCAAACGTACAAATGTCTGACTTAATAGACTTACCACCCAGAAACACTAAAAGATCATCCCGAACTTTCCTTAACCTCCACTTCCCAAATTGCAAAGGCATAAAATACAAAGTGCTACATGCATCAACCTTCTCTTATATGAGCACGCAATTCTGGAATAAACTACCACGTAACCTGAAGATGACTTACGAGCTGACCGACTTCTGCAAGTCATTGAAGACTTATCTCTTCGAAAAAAAATCTATCGAAAGGATTAAAACACATGAAGTCCACGCACACTGTTAGTACTGCATCAATACATACTCATTTATACTCTCATCCCCCGAAACTCTAACACACTCAAAAATGTTATAACCAAACGTTCTTTAGCTATTGTTCTGTAATTCTATCAGTATCCGTTGTTTCTTCACTATTCCATTGTTCTGTTCCATTGTTCCATTGTTCTATTCCCCTTGCGATACGTAGACTTTGTTTTTACTTTACTCCTCACAATGTAACCATAATCGAGTTGTAACAAATTGTACTTCCATCAATACAATGTATTGTAAGCCACACTGAGCCCGCAAATAGGTGGGAAAATGTGGGATACAAATGCAATAAATAATAATAATAATAAAAACAGTGGATCCAAAAAGAGTCCTCTCACAAATGGTGTTTCCCAAACAAGGTCTTTATTCAAATCAATAAAATGACCCAAAACATTCTTCCGAGTCACTTCTTTCTTATTTCTGTTTCTTGGTGACTCAATATTCTCTGCTGGTCTCTTTGTTTTCTGATGTATATTGCCTATGAATTGTCTAGTGTCCTGATTACTCTGAAAACGTGACCTAGATCTAGAATAAGTATTCCTTGCATTATTCCTTGGTCTAGACCAGGGATGGGCAACCTTTTGAGCTTGGTGTGTCAAAATTCACCAAACAACCGAGCATAACTCGGGTGGTGTGTCACTTCGAGAAAAATCACTGCTACTAGGACCGCCCCCGGGCCCCCCCACCTGAGATCGCTGCCCACCCGAGGTCACTGGGCCCCCCCTCCACCCGCTACCGGGCCCAGAACTAACCTTAAAGCCTCCTTTCATGTCGCAGCAAGCAGCAGCAGGGCAGACCTCTCCTCCTTCCTTCTGTGCTCCGCCCTCGCGGACGTTACGTCAGGCGAGGGCGGGACACGGAAGGAAGGAGTGGCCTGCCCTGCTGCTGCTTGTTGCGATGTGAAAGGAGGCTTTAAGGTTAGTTTCCGGGAGCGAGGAGGGAGGGCGGACCACACTGCGGCGGCGCCGCGTGTCATCGAAAATGGCTACGCGTGTCAGTGCTGACACGCGTGTCATAGGTTCGCCATCAGGGGTCTAGACCATGGAGGGATGCAGCCTTTCCTATAATCTTCTGTGTCTCTATGTAATTTATTGATTTTACTTCTTTTAATCTCATTTCTAAAGCTATCCATCCTTCTATTAACATCAATAATAACCTCTTCAAATTTAGGATCAGTATTCTTTAGAATTTCTAATTTTTCGGTGACAATTGGTCTTAAAGAATCGTTCCTTTTCTTACAATTTCTGTTGGGCAATTGGTTTTAGGGAGGGTTAGGTCTTTCTAACTTGAAGCTTTATAATAATGCATATTTGTTGCATCATATCAGGGACTTCCTGTAATCACACCACTGTTTTACACAGTTGTACTTCGAGAGGGCCTGTTATGCTCCCTATAGCTTTATTCCCTTGCTTCATTCGGATAGAAAACTGGTTCTCCTGCACTTGAGGGATATATGCCCATTGAGAGATGCATGGCAAATGCTTGTGCGAGGCTTGGGTGGGGATCCCCTAATCACTGACCCGTTATTGCTGGACAATCCTACTTTTCTCTACTGTGAATCGCTGGGCCATCGGTTGCTAGAACATGTTCTGGATGCTGATGGTCACCTTAAACCTTAGCTTCTTTAAAAGGCCAAGACAGAATCCAACGAAGCAACACTTTTGCGTACTGCCAATTAGAGTACTACATTCAGTCCTTAAACAATCACTTTAGACTCCACATTGGTACCAGCCTTAGGAGGTTTTTTTTGATGAAATATCAGAAACTACAACTTCTATCACAGGAGTACATAAAGAGGGGCATAACTGAACGAAAACGTCTATCTCCATGGGCGTTTATCTCCGAGAACGGGCCCGTGAAGGGGCGGACCGAACCGTATTTTCGAAAAAAAATAGACGTCCATGTTTATTCGACAATTTGTGAGCTGGGCGTTTTTGATTTTCAGCGATAATGGAAAATGAAAGCGCCCAGCTCAAAAACGAATAAATCCAAGGCATTTGTTCGTGGGAGGGGCCAGGATTCGTAGTGCACTGGTCCCCCTCACATGCCAGGACACCAACCGGGCACCCTAGGGGGCACTATTACAAAAAAAAAAAAAAAAAAAAGGTAAAAGAGCTCCCAGGTGCATAGCACCCTTCCCTTGTGTGTTGAGCCCCCCAAATCCCCTCAAAACCCACTGCCCACAAGTCTACACCATTACTATAGCCCTAAGGGGTGAAGGGGGGCACCTACATGTGGGTACAGTGGGTTTGGGGGGTTGGACGACTAAGCATTAAGCAGCACAATTGTAACAGGTAGGGGGGATGGGCTTGGGTCCACCTACCTGAAGTCCACTGCACCCCCTAACAACTGCTCCAGGGACCTGCATACTGCTGCCAGGGAGGTGGGTATGACATTTGAGGGTGAAAATAAAAAGTTGTGAAACATCATTTTTTGTGGTGGGAGGGGGTTAGTGACCACTGGGGGAGTCAGGGGAGGTCATCCCCGATTCCCTTTGGGGGTAATCTGGTCATTTAGGGCACTTTTTGGGGCCTTATTCGTGAAAAAACAGGGTCCAGGAAAAGTGCCCTAAATTCTAGCTACAAACGCATACTTTTTTTCCATTATCGGCGAAAGGCGCCCATCTCTCCTCGGCCGATAACCACGCCCCAGTTCCACCTTCGCCACGCCTCCGACACGCCCCCGTCAACTTTGTACGCTTCCGCGATGGAGTGCAGTTGAAAACGTCAAAAATCGGCTTTCCATTATACCGATTTATTCATTTTTGTGAGATAAATGTCTATCTCCCGATTTGGGTCGATATCTAGGCGTTTTTCTCTTTCAATTATAAGGTGGATAGTCTACTAGACAGGCCCAAGAATTTATTTCAGATGAAACAAAAATGGGAACAGGATACGGGGACAAATTTGGGCCAGTGGGATTTACTCTCTAATATTAAGTGTATCTCTATCCAGTAAGAATGCTGGATATAGATAATGGTTACTTTCAGGTACTTTACAGAGCATATTATACTCAGGTCCAGTTGTTTAGGGCACATAGAATACCATCGCCTATTTGTCCTAAATGTCAGGTGGCTGATAACACTTTTTATCACTCCTGAGAATGCTTTGAAGTTCAACGTTTTTGGAGAAAGGTTACCAATTATACGATCCTCCTGAATAGTACGACTGAGGGTACTCCTGCTCAATTGTTGTTGGACCAACCTAGACCTTTTAGTGGTGAAGATAAAGAGTGCACCTTACTTTTTTGTAAAATGTGTCTACTGGCGAGAAAATGTATTTAGTCCTGGACCTTGTCACAGCCACCTGCCTTTTGGCACCGGCGCAATCTACACCATCAGCTGCTTACCTGCGAGGCCAGGGAGAAACAGGGATTCCATAAACATAAGGCCCGCTTCTTGAAGCTCTGGATCCCCAATTTACAATCTTTGACACCCCTGGGGAAGAGTCTTATTTTGAATAGTTTGATACCCATGTCTGTATGTTTTAATTCTCTGTACCATTCCTTGTGTTTTTGGTTTGATTTTCGGGGGGGAGGTGAGGGGGAGAGGGAGTTTCCCTACTTTCCTGGAAGGTTATAGTCCAAACTCTCTGGATACAGGGTTAAGCCTACATATTGATGGTGGGGTGGGTGGGGGGTGTTGGGATCAGGTTGGGTTTAATTGTCACCTTGTGGTATTTCTATCCCATATTTGCTACCAGTTTTGTTTTCTGTTTTCATGTATGGGATGTTTTGTTATATAAAAAAAAGTTTTAATTAAAAATGTTTTTGAACTGAAGCTACCAGATTTTACTGCAGCTTACTAACTTATCCCCACAGTTTCTTTATAACCCTCCCTTTCAAATTCTTCACATACTTTTTTTTTCTTTGCTCCTCGTATTGGTGGAAGTATTTTTTCACGGAGAGGGTGGTGGATGCTTGGAATGCCCTCCCGCGGGAGGTGGTGGAGATGAAAACAGTAACGGAATTCAAACATGCGTGGGATAAACATAAAGGAATCCTGTGCAGAAGGAAGGGATCCTCAGGAGCTTAGCCTAGAATGGGTGGCAGAGCTGGTGGTTGGGAGGCAGGGCTAGTGCTGGGCAGACATATACGGTCTGTGCCGGGGCTGGTGGTTGGGAGGCGGGACTAATGCTGGGCAGACTTATACGGTCTGTGCCAGGGCTGGTGGTTGGGCGGCGGGGATAGTGCTGGGCAGACTTATACGGTCTGTGCCAGAGCCGGTGGTGGGAGGCAGGGATAGTGCTGGGCAGACTTATACGGTCTGTGCCAGAGCTGGTGGTGGGAGGCGGGGATAGTGCTGGGCAGACTTATAGGGTCTGTGCCAGAGCTGGTGGTTGGGAGGCGGGGATAGGGCTGGCCAGACTTATACGGTCTGTCCACTGAAGAGGACAGTACATTTAGACAGGAGTGTTTGAAGACTTTTACAAATATTTATATCCTGTTGAGATAAAATTCTGAAGCATAATGGGAGGTGGTGTTCCTTATTAATTTTGCTGGCTCTGACTAGGAAATGAATTATTTACAAATGGATTTGCCAGTATTGCTGCTATTAACTTGTAGCATAATGCTTTTCTCTTGCTTGCCAGGCTTGTGCAGTTGGGTTTGTACAGATCGAAGCTAAGCATTTCTGGCAACAAGAACTAAAGACTACCTAATTGTACAGTCGTCTGTTTTATACCGACTATTAATTTATTGTCAATCACATCATTTGTAAAGAAGTTCACAAAAATGTCATTAAAATGGTAATAATTGCTTCAATTACTCTTAATTTGTCTGCTAGTTTTCTTCATCAGCTGAATTACAGAGTTCATGGGAACCGGTGCATGAAATGAAAGAATAGTTGCAGCTGAGGAAAAGGGGTTAAAGGTAAAATAAGCAGGTAATTTTAGTAAAAGTAAAATCTGGTGCATATCAAAGCTGATACAACTAAAGGAATAAAATGGGAGGCACATACATCTTTATTTGCAGACGGATAAAGGTAGGAGCATCATCAGCCATAGGCTCTATTCCCTGAATCCCAGCTCTGGCCTTCTAGAACTTATGCTTTTATTTATTTTTATTTTTGTTACATTTGTACCCCGCGCTTTCCCACTCATGGCAGGCTCAATGCGGCTTACATGGGGCAATGGAGGGTTAAGTGACTTGCCCAGAGTCACAAGGAGCTGCCTGTGCCGGGAATCGAACTCAGTTCCTCAGTTCCCCAGGACCAAAGTCCACCACCCTAACCACTAGGCCACTCCTCCACTGTTGCTACTATTTGAGATTCTACATGTAGAAGTCGGCCCTTGCAGATCACCAATGTGGCCGCGCAGGCTTCTGCAGGACGTCAGACTCACAGAAACAGAAGCCTGCGCAGCCTTCTACGTGGAATGTTGCTAGCAACATTCCATGTAGAATCTCCAATAGTAGCAACATTCCATGTAGAATCTAAAATAGTATCTGTTTTATTTTTGTTACATTTGTTCCCCGCGCTTTCCCACTCATGGCAGGCTCAATGCGGCTTACATGGGGCAATGGAGGGTTAAGTGACTTTCCCAGAGTCACAAGGAGCTGCCTGTGCCGGGAATCAAACTCAGTTCCTCAGTTCCCAGGACCAAAGTCCACCACCCTAACCACTAGGCCACTCCTCCACTGTTGCTACTATTTGAGATTCTACATGGAATGTTGCTATTCCACTAGCAACATTCCATGTAGAAGTCGGCCCTTGCAGATCACCAATGTGGCCGCGCAGGCTTCTGCTTCTGTGAGTCTGACGTCCTGCACGTACGTGCAGGACGTCAGACTCACAGAAACAGAAGCCTGCGCAGCCTTCTACATGGAATGTTGCTAGTGGAATAGCAACATTCCATGTAGAATCTCCAATAGTAGCAACATTCCATGTAGAATCTCCAATAGTATCCATTTTATTTTTGTTACATTTGTACCCTGCACTTTCCCACTCATGGCAGGCTCAATGCGGCTTACATGGGGCAATGGAGGGTTAAGTGACTTGCCCAGAGTCACAAGGAGCTGCCTGTGCCTGAAGTGGGAATCGAACTCAGTTCCTCAGTTCCCCAGGACCAAAGTCCACCACCCTAACCACTAGGCCACTCCTCCCCAACTTTTGCTCAGCCTCACTTCAAGTTTGTGCCTGTTTCCCCCAATATCTGAGCCAGCATTTGTAAAATCCTACACTGCCTTGGGTGAATCCCTTCAAAAAGGTGGCCAATACATCTCAGTAAATCAAAACAATAAAATCCTTTCTTCCTGCAGCAATCTGGCCCCTCTTATTACTTGCATCTTCTGCTTTCTACGTCATACAACACTTTTTGAGCCATGTGCAGTGCTCTTGAGAATGGCATGAAGTTCAAAAAAACTAATATGTGAAGCCTTCAAACACAAAGACAGGAAGAGGCTGATTTTAGCAAGTTTCGGCTGAGCAGGTAGGAGGGAGGTTGTAATATATCGGTTTCCACCGTAGCCCTTGTAGGGGGCTGATGTATTGCTTCCCTCTCACAACGCCCTCATCCTCCCCGTCTCGTCAGCCCGCAATCTCGGAGTCATTTTCGACTCCTCCCTCTCCTTCTCTGCCCATATCCAGCAGACAGCTAAGACCTGTCGCTTCTTCCTCTATAATATTAGCAAAATCCGCCCATTCCTCTCTGAACAGACCACCCGAACCCACGTCCACTCACTCGTTACCTCTCGTCTTGACTATTGCAACCTTCTCCTTGCTGGTCTCCCGCTTAGCCACCTATCCCCCCTTCAATCTGTCCAAAATTCCGCTGCAAGTCTTATCTACCGCGTGAACCGATACTCTCATATCACCCCTCTCCTCAAGTCGCTTCACTGGCTCCCGATTCGCTACCGTATTCAGTTCAAGCTTCTCCTAATGACCTTCAAATGTACTCAATCTGCAGCCCCCCATTACCTCTCTACCCTCCTCTCCCCCTATGTCCCCACCCGTAACCTCCGCTCTCAGGACAAATCACTCCTATCTGTACCTTTCTCCACCACCGCTAACTCCAGACTCCGTCCCTTCTGCCTCGCATCACCTTATGCCTGGAACAGACTCCCCGAGCCCATACGCCATGCGCCCTTCCCTGCCCATCTTCAAGTCCTTACTCAAAACCCATCTCTTCTCCCTTGCTTTTGGCGCCTAACCACCTTCCCCATTCATGATACACTGACTACACTGACTACATAGTTTGTTACCTTTAGATTGTAAGCTCTCTTGAGCAGGGACTGTCCTTCCCCATGTTTTAACTTGTATAGCGCTGCGTAACCCTAGTAGCGCTATAAAAATGCTAAGTAGTAGTAGTAGTAGTAGTACATTCCTGCAGTGTCCGTTAACTCAGTACCTGCACTGAGCAACTGGACCCACCCACAGTTCCCCACAGGTTTCCACCAGTTATCTTACCCCCTGGCCTGCCTTTCCTTTGTAGTCCAACACAATGCTGCAGCACAACCCATGCCTTGATTGCTCATCTAGGCCATAGCTTCCTCACCATCACTGCTTTTACCTTGCCAGGACCTCACAGTACATGGCCGTGCCATTCACTACTGTGGCTTTGTTCCCTATTTCTCCAGGCTATTAGTATTAGAGCCTTGCCACAAATGGGAGAAGCTGAATGCTACTCCCTTCTTGCTCATTTTCCCAACACCAACAGCCAAAGTGCTAAAAACACGGTAGCCTATTTCTTTGATCCAGTGTTAGCTTTTTGAATGTGTTGGAGCCTACTCAGAGATGGAAGAATCTCCCCCCCCCCCCCCCCCCCACCCTATTTCACAACAGAATAAGAAATAGGAATTTAATTTCATCCAGGTTTGTGTTTCTAGCTTTGATGGCACCGGTAGTTTAGTACTCTAAGTAATGAAGTTAGGTGCAGACTAAAAGGAAAGGATATTAAATGCAGTAGATTAAGATAAGTTGTAGGTTTTTTGTTCTCTTTGTACATTTTCCAAGAATGCACTTATTTGTCCTCAAGCTGAAATGTAACAAAGAACTCAATTCTTTCAAAGAGATCTAAGTATATTCTTTGTTGGTTAATGAAGTCAACTTATTCTTATTTTCTGTAGCCTATCGTCTTAGTGAACATGTGAGCAGTTTTTTTTCCCTTGCTTCCACTGAGACTGTAATTGCTCATTTAGGGTTTTTTTTTTATATTGAATCATAGGCTGTGATGCAAGGCCAGATTTACCAACCATTTTGTCAGATGTAAACTTTGAAAAATGTGTTTAGCAAATCCAGCCCAGTATTCAGTGTCCTTCGACTGGTTGTCCAATTTCCGGATTACATTTCAGTCAAGAAAAATTCTAGATACGTTTTGCTGATGGTGCTATCGAAGATGAATGATGAGACCATGGGATGTCTAGAACAGGGCTCGGCAAAGCTGCTGGGTAGAGTGCCAGAGAAAGACCAAAGTATTTGTACGATGTTGATACGTGGGATGAATGGAGTGGGATAGGGTCTTTCTGAGCTGCTGTTTTTTTTTCCATGTGTGTGTCTCACAGCTCTGTCTTCCTCCATTCGCTGCCATCTGGAACTCTAAGATGACCAAGTAAAATGTATAGTTCTGCAACTATTTCTTTACAAATTTCTATTGTGCCTACAACTAAACGGATTACAATAAAACATTCATAGTAAATCTTCAACAGATAAGCCACAACCTCATCTGCAGCAAGAGGTTACAACAGCCATTTTGACAGTAGAGCTCACATGGGCCACAGCGATTAGGGATAGTAAATGATGGCAGATAAAAACCTGTACGGTCCATCCAGTCTGCCCAACAAGATAAACTCCTTTACATGGTATGTGATACTTTATATGTATACCAGAGTTTGATTTGTCCTTGCCTTTCTCAGGGCACAGACCGTAGAAGTCTGCCCAGCACAGTTCTTGTACTAAGTTCTGAAGCTAACATCAAAGCACCTTAAAATTTACACTCCAGTCCATCCCTATCTATTCAGTCACAATCATGGCACAGACCGTAGAAGTCTGCCCAGCTCCAATTTTGTTTCCCAATTACCGGCGACGCCACCCAATCTCCGCTAAGATTCCGCAGAACCATTCCTTCTAAATAGGATTCCTTTGTGGTTATCCCGTGCATATTTTAATTCCATTAACGTTTTCATCTCCACCACCTCTCGCGGGAGGGCATTCCACATATCCACCACCCTCTCCGTGAAAAAATACTTCCTGACATTAGTCCTGAGACTGCCCCCTTTCAACCTCGATTCATGTCCTCTAGTTCTACTGCCTTCCTGTCTCCGAAAAAGGTTCATTTGCAGATTAATACCTTTCAAATATTTGAACATCTGTATCATGTCCAAATATTTGAAAGGGATTAATCCACAAATGAACCTTTTATGGCTGAGTTGGTCCATATTGCCCTGAAGCTGCTCCAATTTAGCATCAATAGGGATTACTCTTCTATCCAGAATGGACTCCATAGCTCCGGTCACCTTGGCAGCCACCTCCGCCACCCAAGCAGAGTTGATAGATGAGCCCAACATCATCTTGTCCTTGTGAGGCTTCTTTTTATCTCTGTCTTTTTTAAGCGATTTTGCAGGTAGAGTCGCTAGCAAACCATACCAGCAGTTCTCCGAGCAAGTCACAGATCAGATCCAAAGATCGGGTGGGAAGGGAGTCAGAAATCACCAAAAAATTCAGGGTACGTAAAGAGGTGGCAGGAATAGAGCAGCTAGCAACTGCTCCTGATCATGGTGTCAACATGAACTCAAAATATGGCATTTTACCACAGCATAGTTTACCAAGGGGATCACTAACCAGTGGTAATACAGTATCACAGGTTAGCAACTCCTGTGGTGACGGAACAATACAACTTCCATCAACCTCACAAGCTACACTATTCTGTTCTCCAAGAGTGTCAGGCCAATACTTCAGGCAGGCTGATATTCCAAGTAATCTTTCTTAAAGGAGGCTGGTGCAATCAATAAGGCTTGCAAATTCTAGGGATCCCCTCTCTGCTTCCCCCCCCCCCCTTTTGAAAAAAAATAGAAGACTTAACATGAGAACATAGAATAGCCATACTGCGTCAGATTAATGGTCCATCTAGCCCAGTATCCTGCTTCCAACCGTGACCAATTCAGGTCACAAGTACCTGGCAGAAACCCAATCAATACAGTAAAAGTCCAAAATTCTGGATGCCAGTAATCAGGACCAACCGAGAATCCAGACTTCCAAAAATTGCCATTTTCAGACTGCCTGAAATTCTGGACTCCCTCCCATTCCCCGCCCCCCCCCCCTCCTCCACACGTTTCTGGTCCTACCCACTTGCTATTTCTGCCCTGCTAGGCCTCAAAGGCCCCCTTCCCCCACTAGCTATGCCTCCCCCTTCCTTCCTTCCTTCCTTCTCTCACGCCCTCTGCACATGGTCTGGGTCTGGCTCTTTCTCTCCACACCCCACCCTACCCTTCCCAAGGCTCTGGCACGGTGAATGCGGAGGCAGCCTGTGAGAAAGGCTGCCATTGCAGCACCGTAGACTTCAGGAAAGGTGAGAGAAATAGATCCATGGGCAGGACTGGATGTGGAGAGAAAGACGCTTAACTGTGCCTGAAGGGAGGGAGGGGTAGGCGTAGCCACGGTGGGAGCATTAGGGGCCTGGGCCCCTCTTTGAAAACAGAAGATGCTGGAAAGAGAGACACTGCATGAGGAGCGGAAAGGCTGGAAGGGAGATGGAAGATGCTGCATGGTGAGCAGAGAGGCTGGGAAGGGGAAGGGAGAGGCGACGCTGGAAGGGAACTGGAGACGCTGGAAAGGGAAGAGAGATGCTAGAAGGAGAGCGGCTCAAAGGGGGGGGAGGCTGGAAGCAGGGGGAGGCTATAAGGGGAGTAAGAAAGCTGCATGGGGAGCAGAGAGGCTGGAAAAGGAAGAGAGGCATTGCACGGTGAGTGGACAGGCTGGAAAAAGAATACTGCATGGGGAGCTGAGAGGTTAGACAGGGAAGAGAGATGCTGTATGGAGAACAGAGAACTGGAAGGGGAGCAGAGAGATGCTGGAAGGGGGGGCAGAAAGAGGCTGGGAACGGGGAGCAGAGACAGGCTGAAAGGGGAAGAGAGACGATACATGAGAATCAACAAAATTTGCCTGTTCAGCTCTTTATTCTTCCTTAAATTTGAATTTAAAAGTACTGCCTGAGAACTCAGAAAATTCAAAAATCAGAACTGACCCAATCCCCGAGCATTCCAGATTTTTGGACTTACTGTAGCAACATTCCCATGCTACCAATCCAAAGGCAAGCAGTTGCTTCCTCCACGTCCCTATCAATAACAGACTATGGACTTTTCCTCCAGGAACTTGTCCAAACCTTTTCTTTTTTTTTTTTTTAAAGACATTTTTATTAAAGTGGAAAATGAAACAAACAACAAGACAAGTAAAACTCCAACCAATCACAGATAAGAGCTACACAACCAAGCTTCTAACACCAAACTAGGTATATTCTCCACTACCTAATCCCCATCCTACCTCCCACCCCCACCCCGGATAGAGGAGCCAACAAAGACGATAGTAGCCTTTGGTTAATGCCTATAGCCTAGTTTCCTATCATGAGAATGAACTTGCAAGACTGTCATGTCTCTGTATCGGTCCCTTCGCTGTAAGGGTCTCCCCTTTGTCAATAGTTTTTCAAATGTTTATTCAATTTCATTGAAATTTCCAGCACTTAACAGCACCCAGTGACCCCTGGTTCATACTTTAGCCCCAGATGCTTACTTTTAGTTACTTCCAATAGCAAACCAGTCTGGACCTATCCCAAGCTGTCTAGCTGCTAACAGTATTAGGCAAAACATCGGTCAAGCCGTGGCCCCATTGGCCCACCCCATTCCTCTGCCTATGATTCGCATATAGATCAGAACACACAGTGAATCATCAGGCATTTTGAAATCTGATCAACCACCGGTTTGTATTCTAAGTACAGGCATCATTAAATTTCCACATATCTCCTTGTTCTATTTACACAGCCACACACTGAAATATTGTGCTGTTATGTGAAAGACACCTACATTTGCCTTGAAAGTGTTTGACTCAAGTAAAATAATGGGAAATAAACATTCATATTTTTGACTACCAATTAGTGGTAAAAAATAAGTAAAAAAAAAAAACAAAAAAAACCTAGAAACCACAAGCTTTAGGCATCTGAAATGTTTTAAATGACTAAACAAGAAAAAAAAAACCTTGTATACCAGTAAAATATAATTGTTAGACTGGTAGGCAAAAGATAAAAACAGCTCATGGTTTTATTTATATCAATACTAGTAAAAGAGGCCCGTTTCTGGACCAAATGAAACGGGCACTAGCAAGGTTTTCCTCCCCAACACCCCCCCCCCTCTCCCTCCCTCCCTACGTACCTACCGAGCCCTTGGTCGTTCAGACAGACGCCATTGCTCCACGCACTGTACGCCATTGCTCCGCCCTCGACGTCATCATGTTTGACGCGAGGGCAGGGCCCGGCGACTTGGCGATTTCGGTGGCTTCACCACCACGAACCCTTCGAACCTGTCTTGAAGGAAGTGACGTCAGTGGCTTGGCTTCACTGACGTCAGTGTCTTCAGAACGTTGAGGGTGAGTTTTATTATATAGGATTACAAAACTACTTTGCTGGCCATGAAACATAAAACCTCTATGATTACTACACTCAGGGGAATTTTCTTTTGCTACTGGTATAAAAGAAAATTCCATGTTATTTTGGAGTGTTTTTTTTACCTTTTTTAAGAATACAATCAGTTATTAGAAAGGACAATGCATATGTAAATATTTTAAATAAAGTATAAACCACAAATATGATTTAAATGCAACAGAAAAAAGTTTCAACTTCTTTCGGAAATACAGGAATCCACGAGAGAGGGAGTTAAAGCTTTTAATACATCAATTTAAGCTGTCACCACATAAGCTCAGCCCCAACTAAAAGTCAACAAAAACTCTACTTAATGATTGAAGGCTTAGTGAGTGTACATGAAGCAAAAACCTAGGACAGAGGTAAAGGGCAGATCTATAAGAAGCCAGACAACCAGCCACTGCAAAGAACACAATAAAAGCCGCACAACAGGGAAGCTGTTCTCTGCATTGACCCTATGGACTTTTGTATAAATAAATTCGGTTCTCTGCTGCCGTGGAGAAAAGCGAAAAAGGGCAGCAAGACCCTAAGGAACCACATAAAAGAAACATGGTGGGAAGGAAGTTGATGTGGAATCTGAAGCATGTTAGCGTTTTATAAACCTCAGAATGTTCATATCCACAGACGGCTGCCACGAGCATTATGTGTGCTTGCATATAACCTTCTTCTGTAGGGGGAGGGGGGTCTCTTTGCCAACATGTTCAAATGCTGCTTAATTACTTTCCCAGGCACAGCTCTATTTATTTGGGGCATCTATAACTCCCTTATATCTAAACAGGAGTACAGGTGAAACATACAAAATCATAAAAACATGAAAAAAACAAAACAAAACACAGTAACAAAAACATAAAGCCATACTATCATAACTTAAAAAGCCTAAAAATCTCTAAATACTCTAGCAAGTATACCCTCTAAGCATCAAGGCTTTTAGTTATATTTGGTATAAAAGTTTAAAAAGTTCTTTAATTAAATAAAGAGAAAAACTACATTGGCTCCCACTGAAAGAACGAATTGCATGGCGAAGCTCCAACATATATGTTGGACCTCATAGACTTATCAACCAGGAACGCAAAAAGATCAGCACGCATATTCTTGAACCTCCACTACCCCAGTTGCAAAGGACTTAAATATAAATCAATATATGCATCTAGCTTCTCCTACGTCAGCTCGCAACCGTGGAATGCGCTACCAAAGGCCTTAAAAACAATGCACGACTTACTAGCCTTCCAGAAGTTACTGAAGACCAACCTGTTCGAGAAGACATATCATATTGAGCCATCACAAATGACATAACATCAAAACTTGATCAGAACCAGATGATACCGTATTCTCTACACCTGATTGTATCTATAAATTTGTCACCTATGAACATTAACGCATTACGCCCTTATCTCTTATGCCTGTAATGAACTACTTATCCAATCTACTTTATAACTTACTAACACATTTATGAACTTTATTAGAACATTACTTTGTATTTCTCATTCCGGAATAATGTAAGCCACAGTGAGCCTGCAAAGGGGTGGGATAATGTGGGATACAAATGTAACAAATAAATAAATAAATAATACGCTTGCATAAATAACAAGGATTCACACAGTTTTTTAAACTAAGTGTAGCAGGCAGCAATCTAATGTGCTCAGGCACACGGTTCCATTTCTCAGGACCAGCAGAAGAGAAAACACACTTCCTCATCTCTGCAAGACGCAGAGTCCTGAGAGAGGGAACCTCCAAAAGATGTGGGTCCCCAGATCTCAATACCCGCCTTGGTGTATAAGTACGTAGCGGCGCTTGCCCTTTCAGTACCTGATACATAAACAGCATTTGAAACCAAATCTCTCTCACTGACAGAAAGCCAGTACAATTCATGGCTGCGGCTGCATTTTGCACTATCTGCAAACAGTAATACTTGACTTTGGAAGTCCTAGAAACAGAGAGTTACCAGGACGCACAAAGACAGCTCAAGTACATTTAGAAATGGTCATATTTAGTGGATCCAGCTGTATGGCACTCAAATTGAAGTATCTTTGCAGACTTGAAAGTTCTGATGGATGCAGCCTCAAGACAACAGCAGAAGACTAAGTGACCCATTACCAAAATGTCTGTGGAGCAGGGCATATTTACTGTATGTTATGCTTTACATTTCTCCCTTTTATGACAGAGCATTCTCTGATCAACTTGGCTGTAAAATTTACAATCAATGACAGTACCAAGCTTGAGCAAAGGAAAAAATATATATATTTGCTCCTAAGGCAGAAGGTGCCATCTTCTGGACAGAAATCTGTCACTGCAGTCTAGCATGTTTTCAAAAGTCATCACATCTTCCGCCTTACTAAAATCACACAAAGCACAGACTAGACGGATCCGGTATGCAAAGCTCATTGCATAACATCTTTGGATAACTCTTAGTAGTTCCTCAGACCAAAAAAAAAAAAAAAATCAGTTTGTATGACTGGAGATAAAATTACTAACGTGTCAAAAGAATAACACACGTGAAACAGCAATTTCATGAGTTATATTTAACATGTTAGTTTAAGTTACCTATGTACGGCAGCTTCAGCCCTTGCAGTAGTACTACAATATTACCGTTAGAAGTCACAGGCGCCATTCTGAACCCAGCAGCAGCAGGCTCAGTAGCGCCTGGGGATTGCTCAAGTCTGGACCACTCCTAGACTACCAGGGAATGATTGAGGTAGGTCGGGGGGGGAGGGGTGGAAGCAGCTTGGAATGAGGCTATTATATGTCTCCCTTGGGTGATAGAGGAGGAATATCTTTAGGAGGGCAGGCCACACTTCTTTTTCTACCATGCTGGCCCATCATTTGCAACCAAATTCTCCCAAGGGGGCAGAATAACGCAACTTGCACAGGTGATTGTAAGATGTTATTTCTTTACCACTGGAGTCAGTACTCAGTTACCACAGCTTAATATCGAAGGAGTCATTAATCTGTGTTAAATTTGAGATTTTATTACATTTTAATAACTCTCCCTCCCCTAAGAAAGAAATGCAGATAGCATGCTGGCATGAAACATTAAGATCAATGACTAGTGTTGTCTAGCACCATGAAGAAGACCTAGATTCTGAAAACATCCCAACCACAGGAGGTATCTCTGAGAGGGTGTAAGACTCTTTCTTACAGGAGAACAGTTTCCTTTGTTTAGAAGAATTCCGAAAAATCCCAGGCAATCATCTTGATCTCTTCTCTCTTCAGGCACTTGGATGGTAGATAATTATTAAAATATTTCTAACTCACGCTTTTCACAGTTCCAGGTGCATAATCCTATTGTGGGTTTTTTGTGCATAATCCCATTGTGGGTTTTTTGTTTTGTTTTTTTTTCTAACTGTGAAGCACTTGGAGTAAAATCCCCTAAGAATAGGTGCCCTGTGTTTTCCCTCCACCTGCAACTCAAAGGATCATAACCATTCTTGAAAAAGAACCTGCCAAGGAAAGACATGCAAAAAAATGCCTTGCCCAGACTGCAGCAGCGAAGGCTCTAATAGGTGGTCATTTAAGTATTCATCTCCAGAAAGTACTCCTCTGATTGGATGAAGGGCCCCAAGAATCTTTGGACTGACTCACAGTACACCGACACAACGGTAGGCTGGAAACACATCATCAGTCCTGGAGCGGAAAGCTTCTATGGGTTAAAACATGCCTCTTTGGATTCAGGAAGTGAGAAGGACAGACTGATTCCAATTCAGTATGAATGACCCTGTGAGAAATGACTAGAAGACCCTGTAGAAACACAGGCACTCGCATAACTGACAGTTTAGACAGAGGACCTAGAAGACTGGTTGTTAGGGAAATGACCATATTATTACTACTAGGTATTTATAATATTACAAAGTTTTGTGGCTCAACATGGGGAAATTGTGGGAATTTTGATTGTTTGTCTACCCAAGATGGCGTTGTACAAAAGGAAGACAAAATGGTTTTTTTTAAGATGACAATCCTAGATAAGAAGCAAGACCTTCTAGGTGGTCACACTAAGGCCGATAGCTAGGATGTATTCTTAGCAGCATGGACAGAATTAGTGGACAGACTGGATGAGATAATTAGTCATTTTCTGCTGTCATCTAATATCTTACTATGAGACAGGTCCATGCACTCAGCACCAAAAAAAAGTCAAGACTCAAGAGAAGTACACCTCAACACACTTGATGTGTCTAGTGAATGTTTTTGGGATTTGCATTTCTAACTCCATCTTTAAAAAGATTTGCCTTGTGGAGGACTGAATGTCTTCCAAGACTCTTTGAAGGTCAGCACATCAATGGCCAAGGACTGACCTCTCTGAAAACCAATTATCTCCAGACGTAGACTCTTAGGACAGTGCATAAACTCATATCCCTTTGAGCCATACAAAGAGATACACCAAAGCTCTGAAACCTCCACTAAGCCTTCTGATCATAGCTCCAGTGCTAAGAGCCCTGGGTCTTGGCTTGAATACAGAAATGAGATTACTCTGGCCTCCTGGGCTCTACTACTACTACTTATTATTATTTCTGAAGCGCTGTACACTTGAACATGAAGAGACAGTCCCTGCTCGACAAAGCTTACATTCTATTTAGGACAAACAGGACAAACTCTCTCAAACAATGAATATGTATGGGAAAGATATGAATACAACGGGACCAGGACATTAAAATCTGTAGTATGCATGTTCATTGTGAATATTCTGAAAACCATATCAATTGGGAATAATAGAAGATCAGGATGAGAACCACTGCAAGACGCAGAGGTGTCACAATTGCAAGTGGGAAAGATCCAACTGCATTCCCATTTCTGGGCATGCTATACATTCATTGGCAAGACAGGATGTCATTCAATGATGGTCACAAAGGTTGATAAAACGGGTAAAAAGCATTTCAGTACATTCTGACTGGCCTTGCAGATGTGTGGGAGCTTAATAAAAAATGGCACTGTTATGTCGCTGTAAAACAACTTTTTCAGTGCATGTCCAATTGCTGCCTATCCTCCATTACATCCTATGGAGACAAGCCAAATGTGTATTAAGAGTATGCAAATGAGACAGACTAGCAATTCAAACATCAGTATACTTTTGTGGTTTCTTGCATGCTCCCCAAGCTTCTTCTACTCCTTTTGATTTTACAACAGATCAATATCACTGTCAGCCTATCTAAAAATGTATCCCTTTAAGAGGGACCAAGGACTGCAGCCTCTTCAAACCGCTGGTCGGATCTCGTCTGTCCAGTATCATGGCAGTCCTGGCTCTTCCTTCCTGCCATGTTCACTGCCCTTCCGGTGCTGTATAGTGAAGTTGCACATCTGCAGGGACAGGCTCCACCAAAGTAGCTTCCCATTCTCTCCTGAGACTCTTTTATGCCAGACCAACGGATTATGATCTATAAAGTCTCACCCATACAGATATGATTGCAATTTCTTAAGGGCCCACACTAAGGACAGATATTCTCTCAATAGTGGCATAAGCTACCTCTCTGTCAAGGAGCTTGCAGCTCAAATACACAATGGGATGCTCTTCCCTTCTGCTATTCACTTGACTGAGTACAGCCCCAGGGCCATATATCGAGACATCAGTCTATACCACAAATCTTTGCTGGTAATCCAGTGAAGTTAGTACCGGGGTGGTAGCTAATGCAGTCTTTAATGTTTGGAAGGCTGCTTCGCACTCTGGCCACCAGGTAATGATTTCGGGCAGTCTCTTTTTAGTCGGGTCAGTCAGGGGCTCGGCTATGGTGCTATAGTGAGGCACAAACTTTCTATAATACCCTGCTGTCCCAAGGAAGGCCAGTACTTGCTTTTTGGTTTGAGGAATGGGCCAATTTTGTATAGCTTACACCGTAGCTGGCTCAGGCTTAGCTATCCACCCTCCCGACTCTGTGCCCTAAATATTGGACTTCTGCCATCCCCGTATGACAGTTGCTGGGCATGATGGTCAGGTGGGCCCCCTGGATCCAGTCTAACACCCACTTAAATGGGTCAGGTAGTCTTCCCAAGTATGACTTTACACAGCAATGTCGTCAAGATAAGCCCTAGAATGCTCCTGGAGTCCATCTAACAGACAATTTACCAAGCACTGAAAGGTTCCAGGGGCATTTTTCATTCCAAAAGGCATCACAGTAAATTCATAAAGGCCATATGGGGTAATGAATGCTGATCGATCCTGAGCAACAGCTGTTAGGGGAATCTGCCAGTACCCTCAACTAAGGTCCATCGTGGTCAGGTACTGGGCCCCAGCTAAGTGGTCTATCTGGGGAATTGGATAGGCAATAGATACAGTACATTCATTAAACCTCCTGTATCCCACAGAGAAGCGGGACAAGAATCACAGGAGAAGCCCAGGGACATTGCGATTTCTTGATTACCCCTAGGGCTAGCATCTCATCAATCTCCTGCTTCATTTGCTTCTCCACCTCAGCAGATACTTGATAGTCACTCTGCTTCAGTGGTTTATGGTTACCAGTGCACACATTGTGAATAGCCAAATGAGTAATTCCTGGCTTAGTAGAAAATACATCAGTATACTTTTGCAGTATTTATTTATTTATTGCATTTGTATCCCACATTTTCCCACCTCTTTGCAGGCTCAATGTGGCTTAGAATACATCATAGATAGTGGAAATATAATAGAAAAATAGGCATTTAGTGTTACAGAAAATTTTGGGTAACATGATAATGATAAGACATGATAGTAGTATGACAAGCAGATATTATAAGACATTTCTAACTACGTGTGGAGGAGTTATGTATATTCACATTGGGTGATCTTTGTGGTAAGCCTTGCTGAAGAGATGGGTCTTCAGTAGTATGCAGAAGTTCGTTAGTTCGTAGGTCATTTTTAAGTTGCGCGGCAGTGCGTTCCATAACTGCTTAAGTAGGTGAAGTTTGATGCGTGCATTACTTTGTATTTTAGACCTTTGCAGTTAGGGAAGTGCAGATCAAGGAATGTGCGGGATGATCTTTTGGCATTCCTAGGTGGTAAGTACTGTTTCTAGCTGCTGCTTCTAGGTGGGAGTTAATTGCTCTCCCACTACAACTTGCAATTCAAGCAGCAGTATAACTTTTGTGGCTTGTTGCCTGCTCCCCAAACTTCTTCTACTCCTTTTATTTTATAGCAGATCAATATCACTGTCGATCAGCCTATCTAAAAATGTATCATGAGAGTTATACCTATAATAATGAGATTGATAATACACTTCATGACACCAAAATGCCCCCAATTCGTTCATTACTGGTCTACTCACCACTATATAACCTTCCAAGGCCAACTTCTTTGATCTCATAATGTTTAAAATATTCAGACTACTCTCCTGGAACAGCTATTCGTCAAGCCATCTTTTCCAGCCTTTGAACTGGTGAATCAAACCCTTACCTTGCGCATTAAATAATTACAGCTCATTTAAACAGTTTGGAAGAACACTATTACCAACAAAAGTCAACAGTGTTGTGAACAAACAATATTATAGACCACCATATATATCCGAAAATCTGGAAACTCAATATCCAGAAAACAATCACGGTCCCACACCTTGATTATCTGGAATTTGCACTGCATGCTGATAGTCACTTTCAATAGAGGCAACAGATACAACCACTGCCAATCAGTAGCATTGCTCCTCTCCCATTCTTAGCATTTCCAGCAGAACACCTGGCAAAAGGGGCCAACTGACCTAAATTTGCCGCCAAGTCATTTGTACCCCGCGCTTTTCCCACTCATGGCAGGCTCAATGCGGCTTACATATTGTATACAGGTACTTATTTGTACCTGGGGCAATGGAGGGTTAAGTGACTTGCCCAGAGTCACAAGGAACTGCCTCTGTGCCTAAAGTGGGAATTGAACCCAGTTCCCCAGGACCAAAGTCCACCACTCTAACCACTAGGCCACTCCTCCACTGTTGCTACTATTTGAGATGTTGCTATTCCACTAGCAACATTCCATGTAGAAGTCGGCCCTTGCAAATCACCAATGTGGCCGCGCAGGCTTCTGCTTCTGTGAGTCTGACGTCCTGCACGTACGTGCAGGACGTCAGACTCACAGAAACAGAAGCCTGCGCAGCCCTCTACATGGAATGTTGCTAGCAACATTCCATGTAGAATCTCCAATAGTAGCAACATTCCATGTAGAATCTCCAACAGTAGCAACATTCCATGTAGAATCTCCAATAGTATCTATTTTATTTTTGTTACATTTGTACCCCGCGCTTTCCCACTCATGGCAGGCTCAATGCGGCTTACATGGGGCAATGGAGGGTTAAGTGACTTGCCCAGAGTCACAAGGAGCTGCAGTGGGAATCAAACTCAATTCACCAGGATCAAAGTCCACCACCCTAACCACTAGGCCACTCCTCCACTCTGTCATGGTAGATCAGCATTCCTTGGGTGTTTTTTCTTAAATGAGAAAACGTTGACTATACAAAGTGTAGCTGTTTACTGAACACCGAACAATAAACAAGAGGTCGCTTGAACAAAACATCATCATTGGTAAATTTTGTTCAAGCTGACCTCTTGTTTATTGTTCAGTAAACAGCTACACTTTGTCTAGTCAACGTTTTCTAATTTAAGAAAAAAAACACCCAATTATTCAAAAACTGCATTAGCTAGAATGATCTTGGCCAAAAACATCTCCTGTTATAAACTGTGCTTTGTCAATAAGCAGGATAAGATCAGCCACACAAGTAGGGACTCCCAAGATAGGGGTTCTGACATGGCACCAAATTGATTATCTGTTGAAAACTGCCACAAACCTGAAAATGTTAACTAGGGATGGATAAGAAGTTAAAGCAAGAAGGAAGACAACATCTGAAGGATCTTCTAACCAAAGGTACTGTTTTGATTCTTGGTCCAAAACAGTAGTGCTTCATGAATGTATGCATGGACGACCAGCTAGTCACTCTGCAGGTATCCACAAGTGGGAAGTGCATAAATGAGATATCAAAGCTGCTTTTGCTTCAGTTTATGAGAACCAACTTTAAACCGATTTGTAGATTTAAGCTAGCTAATAAAAGAAAACAATACACTGAAATCTAACCAGAAAGAGCATTTCTAGACACCAATTTCCCCATCCCCATTTTGTTCATATCAAGAGAGAAAAGGAACTGAAATTTTTTATTATGCAAGTGCATTCTGTGTTATTCCTTTATATTAAAATTATATGTATAGGAATTGTTATTGACTTTTGAACAACAGTAGCCATTAGATCTTCACTTGTTCATTTACGTGGAGAGGCATTTTCGATATGACGTCTAAGTCCGACTTTGGACGTTTTGCAAAAAACGTACAAAATCTGAATAGGAAAGAAGGTCATTTTCAAAAAAGAAAATAGTCTATCTTTTGTTTTCGAAAATACTGTTTTGAACAAGGTTTTCTGATATGGACATTTTGTTTTTTGGTCCATTTCAAACAAAAAACGTCCAAGTGCAAAACGCACAAAATCAAGCCATTGGGATGCAGGAGGAGACAGCATTTTTAGTACACTGGTCCCTCAGACATCCCAGAAAAGCAATAAGGCACTGCAATGGACTTCATAAAATGCATCCAGGTACACATCTCACCACTGCTCCCTTATCTTGTCTGCTGAGCCCCCCAAAACCCATCCAGAACCCACTACCCCCAACTGTACACCACTACCATAGCCCTTACGGGTGAAAGGGGCACATATATGTGGGTACAGTGGGTTTCTGGTGAGTTTTGGAGGGCTCACAGTTTCCTCCACAAGTGTAACAGATAGGGAGAGGTATGGGCCAGGGTCTACCTGTCTGCGGTGTACCCACCACTAGACTATTCCAGGGACCCGCATGATGTTCTAATGGATCTGAGTATAACATCCGAGGTTGGCATAGAGGCTGGCAAGTAATGTTTTTAATCACATTTTTGGGGGGTGGAAGGGAGTTAGTGACCACTGGGGGAGTAAGGAGACGTCAGCCCTGATTCCCTCCAGTGGTCATCTGGTCATTTAGAGCACCCTTTTATGCCTTATTCGTTATAAAAACAGATCCAGCTCAAAAAGTCTTAGTGTTAGTCTTGGATGGTTTTATTCTGTTCCATTATGGCTAAAAAAACGTTTCTAAGTGTTAGGTTCGCCCAACTCCCACCCTTAACACGCCCCTTTGTGATTCACATGCAGTTCTCATGGACTTCAAAGAAAAACGTCTTTTTGGACGTTTTTCTCTTTGAAAATGAGCCCAATAGTAATATAGTAATAGACAGCAGATAAAGACTAAAATGGTCCATCTAGTCTGCCCAGCAAGGTGACTGGAGAAGAACATGCAGGTTACCTCCTCCAGCCTTCATTTAGGATGGTACCTGCCACTCTGTGCAGGTTACACTGTCATTTGTTTTGCTCTGATCCCATTCTCTTGCTAGATTTCCTTGGTTAGATTTGCTCTTGTTAGGATCCCCTGTTTTCTGTCCTTTGGTGTGTTATTCATATATACGTCTGAGTAAACTTTAGGTTTGGATAATAATTCAGTTTACCTGCAGTTTTTTTGTAACATAAATAGCTTATAAATTTGTATATTTATTCAAAATCAAATATATGCAAACAAATGATAAGAAGCTGTCTTCCTTCTAATGCGTGGGTCATCTTTTTCCCCAAAACTTACAGATGCTCTCTTTTACTTTCTGTGGCTACTGACAACTTCGTTGCCTGACACTTTCTGTTCTTGGTTTTTCTCCTTCTCTCTTTCATTTGACAGTTAAAGGGAACTGTAGCTACAGACACAGAGGAATCAATTTCCACTCTTTCATCCCTGCCTTCCACTACAAGAAAAAGGTCTTCCTTTATGCAAGCAGGATCTCAAAACATCCTCTTAGGACTACTCTGTTTCTTAAAAAGGTTACTTTCGTGTCTCCAACTGTCAGAGTCAAGATGTTTCCTGTAACAAAGATCTCTAAATTTGTAATACAACTAATCTGATGTCAGATCAATATCACTGCATTCTCATTAAAGGGGTTTATTGCCCAAGCCAATCTGTAATTTTCATCCATTCACCATCTGCCATCTCTAGCAGGAAGAACCATGCATATGCCCCATTATATCATGTGCAGTGGCGTAGCGGGGGCGGCTGCCACCCGGGGCGGATCGCCACTGCACCGCCCCCGGGGTGCAGACCAACACGACACCCCCCCAACCGGCGTGGACCCCCAACCGGCATGGACCCCCCACCGGCATAGCGCCACCCCGACACAGTCCCCACCTGACTATGAGCTCCATCCATCTGCAGCGCTGCTGTAAAAATCGCTTCGTCGGCCCTTCCCTCACTCACTGTGTCCTGCCCTTGAGGAAATAGGAAGTTACATCAGAGGGCGGGACACAGTGAGTGAGGGAAGGGCAGACGAAGCGATTTTTACAGCAGCGCTGCAGATGGATGGACCTCGTAAACAGGTGGGGACCATGTCGCAGGGGAGGCGCTGCGCCGGGGGGGGGTGGACGGATGCACTCCCCCACCCGTTGAAACCCGGGGCGGACCACCCCGCCTTTGCTACGTCACTGATCATGTGTCCACACATGGAAGGGCACACATACATCCTAAGTGGCCAGTAGGGAGTGTATCTGCATTTCACAAATTTTCATTAAGATAACAGGTTGTCTTTTAGAAGTTTCTTTCTTGATTTTTATAAAGAGTGTCCTTCCATCGTGCATCCAACAACATTTGAATCAATGGACTACTACTACTACTAATCATTTCTATAGCGCTACTAGATGTATGCAGCGCTGTACATGGAGATTGTAAGCTCTGTTGAGCAAGGACTATCTAATGAGGGCAGACAAACAGGACACATAAGAAAATTGAAAAGAGAATGCGAACATAAAAAAAATTGAAAAATAATATAACCCAGAGAAACACATATATTTTACTACATCTGCACAAGAACTGCAAAAATACATCCATATATAATACAGAGCTGAGTGGACTTCTACGATCTATATACTAGAAACAACTAAGAAAGACCATGATCAAATGTATAATATCACATTCACTGTTGATTTAATCTAGAATTAATGAATGTGACTGGTTGGGCAACTGGATGGACCATTCAGGTCTTTATCTGCCGTCACTTACTACTTATATATATATTCCATCCAGTTAACATTTAAGCAATCAGCATTTCATTCCCAGTACACACTAGCTCCTTGTCAAGAAGATGGAATAATAATTTACATGAAAAATTTAAAGCCTGTGCTTCTCCCTACTTTATCTAACCATGGTGTTTCATTATAATTAAAGTCCTATCTAAGTTTAAAATACAGATTAGGGGAGACATTTTGACAGCACCCATTTATATGAATGATCCACAGCTGCAACGTTTGCCAAGGTAGAGGGAGGTCTCAGCAGTTGATGAAGGTTTATGACATGTATCTGACTCAATGACACTTAGAGAAATGGACAGCTTCATGGCCGTCATTAGTCATTTTTCTTCAGCAATCACACCTTCCATTGTTCAATATAGAATCCTGCATACCCGTATCTCAGGATTCCCTAGTTCAGTAACAAAATGTTTTTAAAGATTCCATTGATAGGACAGCTGTGTCAATGTCTTAACTCTCCAGAAAGTCTCAACACTATAACAAGTGCTGTTTAATTACACTAAAACTTTACTAGGCAATAGATTTAACTCCCTGCATTGACAGGAAAAAATTCATGATGTTCTCTACCTTTTAACTGCTGCAAATAGATTTCAAATAAATGACCAATAGTCTATGACCATAAACACAAACAAATGATGCAGAAGAAACAGTGCAAGAGGTTTGCATTAGTCACCAGCTCACTCCTCAGAACTGCAAGGACAACAGCAACGCTGGAATCAACCTAGGCTATATTCACCAGTTGTCGCACGATGGTTTCAGATTCCACACGGAGAGAGAGAGAGAGCTCAGCTTCAGCACAGAAATTCCCAGCAAATTTCATCTTAAGTGCAAATTTAGATTCCCCCAATAGCAGCCCACTTGCCTGGAATTCCCAGTAATCAACACTGCTCTTCCCCCACGACTGGATCTCTCTTCATACCTCTTCTCACAAATATGTTACTGGGCCATGGGGCTTTGAGCATGCAACAGATGCTCAAGGACCTGCACCAGCCCATCACCATAATCATGAGAAAAGCTAAGGAAAGAGTGTTCTGCCCTGGTTTTACAGCCTGCCTCACTGACCCAGACTACTCAATTACTGTGGATTCTTTTGGATTCGTATTAGGTAAATGAGACTTTTATTAGAGGTTCTAAGATACACAATGATTAAGATATATAACTGAAAAGAAACAATACCTATCTATAGTTAAAAAAACACACACATCATTACATCACTGGTTCCTACATCCAAGCAATGCTAGGAGTTTCTAGACCAGGAAAAGATGCAATAATACACTATACATACATATCTATATATACATCACTGGTTCTTACATCATCCAGGCTCTTATCAGCTGGGGGGGGGGGCCTGTTCACAGCAAAAACCAGGTGTTTCTTTGACCAGGACATATGGTTCTCTACACAGTACGTACGTTACTCACAGACGAGCTCCCAATTTCACTGACAGAAACTCCCTTTTTTATTAGGCTTAGAACTCATGTTCAGAGCTAAGGAAAATTACAGAATGCTTAAGAATTTCTCTATTTTGGTAAACAAGCCATACTGTGGGAATGTGATCACATGTTTCTCAGTCCAGGTGACCAGTCTGAACTCGAAACAGGCTCCACCTCTCCCTTCACTTACCAAATTAATTAGAGCTGTGTCTTATCTTTCACACAAACAGAATTATTTCTAATTGTCGGTCAAGGCAGAGTTGAAAAACAATCTTTAAAATCTTCCATTACAGAGAGATACGATCATTGCAGGGGATGGAAAGCAATACCGGTTACCATGGGAGGAAGGGTGGAGGAAAGAAATGGTACCGCCAATAATTTCTACACTCCAGAAAACCCATTGTTTCTAATAATAGCGTGGGTGCTTATTAGAAACAATATGGTATCTAGAAGAACTATCAATGACAAACTGTGCCAGTCCAATTCTCATCTTAAATCATCTAGCAATGCAAATTACAACTCTCTCTGGACTAAAACCAGAATGAAAACCAGATTGGTAAGGGTCAAAACGGCTACTATTGGTCCAAAATTCCTTTCCTTGTATTGTAATAAGCTGCTCAATTAATTTCCCTAGATAAGGAATACTGGAAAAGGAACTAATCAAAGTCACTAAAGAGATTTGGCAATTAACTCACTGCTTTCATTATCTACCACGGCTCCTAAAGTGTGGCCAATTTCTTGCATGCCGCCACACCGGTAGGTATCATGCCATAAAAGTGATCTCATAGCAGCCTTCATTGTCTACAGATCCTATAAAATTCAGGGTCATTATCTTTATTCTCCTGTTATCCAGGCTCCTCAATGGCTGCAGCTGAACATGTAATTTGCTTTCTTTGCACAACCCACAGCATCGCATGCCAAGCGGCAGTGAAATCCCATCATGCGCTATTAACAGTACTTTCCACCACATTACACTGAAAAGCTTAATTTGAGGATTTTTTTTTTGTCATTAATTCACTCAATAAAAAAAAGCAGCAGTGACCCCTTTCTACTCTCCTTTACCAGCATCACAGACGTTCTCTCTGACATCCTGGCAAGTGCTACCACCACGCAAATGGGTAAAATACTGGAAACATAATATGCATAGTAAGACTGCGTATCTATTTTTAAGTGAAATAACACTGTGTGTTTAACTTTTCTTTCCTTTTCTTCCCATGCCACGTTCACCCAAACTATATAGAAGACGGGCACATGCTGGGTGCAACCTGGTGACAACCACTTACGCAGGCAAGGAAGATAGTTGGCACAGAAAATCATTTCCTTCACCCTCGTTCATGCTTCATTTGTTTGCTGAAACCTAGTCCCACTCATGTTCCCCTGTACAGAGGGCAAACCCCAGCCTATAACAAAGTAGAAGATCAATTTTGCTGTGTTTTTGGAGGGAAAGGGGTGGTCTTGGTTGGAGGAGAGGAGATGGCTGTGAAATATAATTAAAAAAAATATGAATGACAGGCATTATTGCACTTCAGGACAGATGAGCAAATTAGCTTATCTAGACAGTCTTGACCACTGCTAAGCTAGGTCTCGCTAAGTTTTTCTGCAAGTCAATGTGTACACGAATGGCATTCACACCCACTGTTGTGCCATTAATAGCCAAACACCATATATGCTCAAACTAGAAAGAAAAATAATGCCATAACGAAATCACAGCTGATGCGCACAAAGTGCCATTAAACACAGTGGATTTTCATAAACAGGCTAATATATTAAAAAGGGTCATTCTGCAACAGCCCGTACAGCAAGTACGCAGTTAGGTCAGGCTTTGACACATTTTCTTTCAGTTTAGGAGACATCCTAAAAACTTTGGAGCAAGAGGCTTAGACCTCTTTTACTACCCTGCCCCCATCCACTATGTCCCCAGCAACATTAGAGAGTGGGTGAGGGAGATCTAACCCAGCAGCTTTAGGAACTGATTTACTAAGGCTGTTTTCCCAGTCTGTGTCTAAGGAAACTTAATAAATCAGTCTCAAGAGACCACCACCCCCCCCCCCCCCCACCTCACCTCACCTGAAGTCTCATTTTATTTATTTTTATGTTTAGCACCTGATACACCACTCAACCTCTTCTCTGGTATAATCTAGTCTCTATCCCCTATCACCTCATCTGGCCATGCCCATCCCCCAATTCCCCTCTCAGCTAGCTCTACTACTACTAAACATTTCTAAAGCGCTACTAGGGTTACGCAGCGCTGTACAATTTAACATAGAGGGACAGTCCCTGCTCAAGGAGCTTACAATCTAAAAGACAAGTGAACAGTCAGTCCGAAAGGGGCCGTCAAATTGGGGCAGTCTGGATTTACTGAACGGTAAGAGTTAGGTGCCGAACGCAGCATTGAAGAGGTGGGCTTTAAGCAAAGATTTGAAGATGGGCAGGGAGGGGGCTTGGCGTAAGGGCTCAGGAAGGTTGTTCCAAGCATAGGGTGAGGCGAGGCAGAAGGAGCGGAGCCTGGAGTTGGCGGTGGTGGAGAAGGGTACTGAGAGGAGGGATTTGTCCTGTGAACGGTGGTTTCGAGTGGGAACGTAAGGGGAGATGAGGGTAGAGAGGTAGTGAGGGGCGGCAGATTGAGTGCATTTGTAGGTAAGAAAGAGAAGCTTGAATTGAATGTGGTATCTGATACGAAGCCAGTCTATCACTATCCAGGAAAGCAGCTAGCCAGTCAGTCAGTCAGTCACTCCGCTAGCTAGTTTGACATCCAGCTATCCCTCAGCCAACTATAATGGCATGTCCCGTCCCCCCCCCCCAAATCCGATTCCATCTTGCCCCTAAACCTTGTACTCTGTTGAAGGCTTCTAATGCTGCCATGGTCAGAACAGAGGCTTTCCTCATTCCACAGTACAAAGCTCTCACTAAGTATGAAGGGGGCAGTGAGGAACTCTGGCACTGGCCTCATGAAAACACTGCAAGAGATCTTTGCACAGCACAGTGTGGAAACTGACAGCTGCTGGGAGTAGAACAGACAAAAGCAGACACAGGAAGAAAACAGAAGCCCAAAAATCCCAAGTGCCACCGGGACATTTCTACTGACCATGGCAACCTGGCACCCAGAATTTGGTCAGTCTTGGCACAAGTTCCTTCAACTGTCACAGGACACACTTGTGCATAATTTTCCTTTCAAAGTTACCCCACAAACTACATGCTCACATTTACACTTATCCAATTTGCACAATTTTTAGAAAATTTAAATGCATGCTTTCAAAAATCCAACAATGTGTGTATAAATTCAAATGCTGCCCCAACCCCCCACCCTAGAAATGTTATGTTTGTCATATAATACCACATACTGAGGAAACTATTTATATGCTTTACAATATTTAACATATCAAAAGACATGAAATAAAAACAAGGGGAGGGGGAAGTTATAAAGGTGTGTAAAATTTGGAATTTTACTGCACCTTAAATTCCTGAGGGACTCGGCAACTGCCAGATGCTCAGTACCACAGGTTACTTACTCTCCTGGTAGAAGCATAATGCTGCTTGTGAGCAACCTCGCAAGCAGCGCTGTGCTACTGTCCTAGGAACACTGGGCTGCACCTTAAAGGGACCAAACAATGTAATTTAGAGGTCTGCCCCCCCCACCTCCTCAAGCTCCCCTCAAACACAAACTACCTCCTGAAGGGTCATGGAGTGGAGGAGTGGCCTAGTGGTTAGGGTGGTGGACTTTGGTCCTGGGGAACTGAGGAACTGAGTTCGATTCCCGGCAAAGGCAGCTCCTTGTGACTCTGGGCAAGTCACTTAACCCTCTATTGCCCCATGTAAGCCGAATTGAGCCTGCCATGAGTGGGAAAGCGCGGGGTACAAATGTAACAAAAAATAAAATAAAAAATAAAATATACTGCCTTTCTGTGGTGCAATCAAAGTGGTTTACATTTCTTATATACAGGTACTTTTCTCTGTCCCTACTGGGCTCACAATCTAAGTTTTTTTGTACTTGAGGCAATGGAGAGTTAAGTGTTTTGCCCAGGGTCACAAGAAGCCACAATGGGAATTGAAGTCCCTCTTCCAATTCAATCTCCCCCCTCAATTTGAAGCCCCACCCCCCCACATAAAAGTTCCTCTGTTCCACCAGAAGACCCAAAGTAAGGTTCTCCCATCCTCCGGAAGCCACCACCCAGGCCTACCTTCCAATTTCCCTGGTGTCTAGTGGGGCCAGGCAGGAACAATCCAGAGTCACTCCTGCCTTTACCAGTACTGGGTTCAAAATGGCACCAGCAACCTGTAGTAACATAGTAACATAGTAGATGATGGCAGAAAAAGACCTGTATGATCCATCCAGTCTGCCCAACAAGATAAACTCATATGCGCTACTTTATATGTATATCTGACCTTAGGAAAGAACAGAATTACAGAACTAGTATCACTTTGGCAAAGACAGAAATTCACCCAGCCTATCAATTCTCTGGACTTGTATCTAGGGAACAGTACTACAGAACATCAAACATGAGTCGTTACTCACTGGTAGTACCCAATGAAGAAATATGCCAAAGTGGAAATAGAAACATGATGGCAGATAAAGGCCAAATGACCCATCCAGTCTGCTCATCCTCTGTAACCCCTAATTCTTCCTGTTCCCAAGCGATCCCACATGCTTATCCCATGCCTTTTTAAATTCTGGAACAGTCCTCGACTCCACCACCTCCACCGGGAGGCCATTCCACGCCTCCACCAACCTTTCTGTGAAATAATACGTCCTTAGGTTACTCCTAAGCCTATTCCCTCTTAACTTTATCAAAAGCCCCCTCATTCATATGTATATAATAATAATTAGTGAAATAGCAAACAAGCACACAAAATAAATACTGCTAGAGTTACACAAAAATCCAAATAAGAATTACGCAAAAATAGACATCTGTATATATATTCTGTTACAGTACTAAGAATTATTCCTGAGAATACCAAAAAACCCATATATTTGGCTAATAAACCATGCCCATGAATGCTAACACGGCCTTTGGCAGACTAGAAATCGTTAACTAACTGTCCCCAAACTATAGGAATGAACCACGGATTCACACCATCAAAAGTCATTTGTTATGTACTAGGATCTCTCTTGATGAAAGGCCGGATTCTTTCCTTCGGCTCCAGCTGCTTACACAGCGAGCCTACCAATAAATATCTGGTTAGTGCAGAGATAAGTTACAGATTTTGACAGCACTGATAGCTAGCATCTTGCACAAGGTTAGAAGCAGTAATTATCAGCTACTACTTCTCTGTAATGCTGTTATACAGAGAGACTCAGTACTTAGAAGGCACACAGAGACAGTCTCTCTCTCTCCAGAGCTACCAGCTATGTGTCCGTTCTAGTCCCGCACCCAAAACTCTTCTCCTTTGTTCCTCTTCAAGTCTGGTATCAGACCAATGTCCTCAGGTGACTGTTTTGGGCCAATCAGATCACACATTCCTCCTGTCCAGCAGACAAAATGCAGGCCTGGAGAACAATGATGTCCATAGCTGATTCAGACACACTCCTTGTTGGTGCCAGTGTCAACCAAGGGTCCCACAAGCCTGATCTCATACTTGTGTCATTGTAAATTTGTCTTACCTACTTCACCCTCAAAAGATGACATGCAGATGTTCTCTGTAATGTCAGGGTGTCCTTGAGCTGCAGGAAACGTTCAGGTAGCCGTGACAGTATGGCTCTAAAAAGATGGCTCTTGGCCTGCTGAGAGTTTGGTTCATAGGCCTCAGTACACAAAGGGTGATCCTGGTGTATGTATCACCCTTTGTGTACGGAGGCTTATGAACCCTATAAACACCCCTACAAACCATCACTAGGTGTCAGGTTTACATATAAAGCAGTATTTATCAACCCTTTTGTGGCCACAACCCCATGATCTTGGACAAACAGAACTGTGTAACCCTCCCCTCCCCACCCCAAGTTCACACAGGTTGTGACCCCATTGGGGTTCTGACCCACAGTTTGGAAAGCTCTGATATAAGGGCATATAAATTCCATATAAGTTCTTTCTGGAAGTTCATAGATATAATATGTATAGGCAACGTATGATGGTGTGCCTGGAAATTGTTTTTAGAAATTGTTTTTAATCAGGCTTGTGACACCAGTACAACTGGAAATATTTTGGTATCTTTGTTACATTTTCTTGATATTTGATAACATTTTTTGATACTTGAGAATCCCCCTCTCTCTCTCCACATGATGCACTGAATCATCACTTATCGTTCTACTGTCAATGCCATTAACCCAATTGTTTGATCTTGGCTTCAGATGTACTGCTCTTAACTGGTTTAGCTCATTTATACTTCTAGATCCTATTAGATTTATACTGGTATTTATCACTCTCCTCAGTTCTCTCTCAAACATGGGGTCCGCCAGGGCTCGGTTTTAGTGGCTATTATTTGCAGCCCTCAGGCTAAGAGCATTAGTAGGTACTGTGTGTCTCGGGGGGTGGGGAGGGGTTGTAGATGATACACAATTAGCTCTCTAGATTGACCCAATATTGCCTGATTTGAATCCTCTTAACCTCTGTCTGGCCAAAGTGGCACAATGGCTGGAGACTGGCAGCTTAAATTGTAGTCCTCTGAAACCCCATGCAGGCTGACCAATCCTTCACACAGTTTCGGGATTCCTACTTGACACAGATCTGTCTGTGGATGCTCATCTCTCTTCAGTAGTCAAGTCTTGCTTTTGGGTTCTGGGTTGATTAAAACACGTAGACCATTTCTGGACAGAGATACCCTGCTTATCCCATTCCACAAATTAGTGATGCGGTCACTTTAGCTACATAATACACTTCACAACGGCTTGCAGTTAACTATCCTTAAGACTACAAAATGTTCAAAATGTCACTGTACAACTTATCTGTCATGCTAAACGATTCAGTGACGTTTCCCCCCCCTTCTTACTTGACAATCATTGGCTTCAAACAGCTTAAAGAATTACATACATTTAAAATTCTTGCCTTAATTTCAACTCCAATTTCTTACAGTCCTCCTCAGACACATCTTGACAGCAGTCGTAGAACCACTGTTTAAGTGCTGGCTTCACGCCTATGAACTTACATTGAAAGCTACCTCATTCATTAGATTTAAGACTGGTCTCAAACCCTACTTTTTCTTGAAGGCCTATTGGGTCTGACTGGTCTCTTCAATGTCGCCTTCGGCACCTAATCACTTCATAAGTACGTATATAAGTAATGCCATACTGGGAAAAGACCAAGGGTCCATCGAGCCCAGCATCCTGTCCACGACAGCGGCCAATCCAGGCCAAGGGCACCTGGCAAGCTTCCCAAACGTACATTCTATACATGTTATTCTTGGAATTTTGGATTTTTCCAAGTCCGTTTAGTAGCGGTTTATGGACTTGTCCTTTAGGAAACCGTCCAACCCCTTTTTAAACTCTGCTAAGCTAACAACCTTCACCACTTTCTCCGGCAACGAATTCCAGAGTTTAATTACACGTTGGGTGAAGAAACATTTTCTCCGATTTGTTTTAAATTTACTACACTGTAGTTTCATCGCATGCCCCCTAGTCCTAGTATTTTTGGAAAGCGTGAACAGACGCTTCACATCCACCTGTTCCACTCCACTCATTATTTTATATACCTCTATCATGTCTCCCCTCAGCCGTCTCTTCTCCAAGCTGTATAGCCCTAGCCTCCTTAGTCTTTCTTCATCTCTTCTCAGGAAATCTCATCTACCCCAACTTGACATTTCGTCCTTTAGATTGTAAGCTCTTCTGAGCAGGGACCGTCCTTATTCGTTAATTTGTACAGCGTTGCGTAACCCTAGTAGCGCTGTAGAAATGTTAAGTAGTAGTAGTAGTAGGGTCTGACTGGTCTCAGACACAGCAGCAGAGGTGGCAGCACCTGAAATTAGGTCTTTTCCTCCTTCTTTGTCTTACTTTCAACGTTTCTTATTTGATTTAATTCTGTAAACCACTTTAATGCTCCCTGTGAAGGGCAGCATAGCAAGTTTTATAATGAACAAACGATGGCACTTCAAGTTTTTCTTCTTTACCTCCGTGTCTTGAGTTTCTTGATTGAAATGGAAATATCCCAAGTGATCATAACCTCTTTACCCTCCACTATTCTGTCAGGGATATGATCCCAGTTCTTTTCCGATACAGCAAGGCTGTAGCATTTGCGCAACTTCCAGCAGATGGGTTGTACCACTTTATCGTGCTTTTCTGATATCAGAATCTTACAGTCAGCAATGAGATACCTTTCCAGCTCTTCCTTACAGAATCCACATCTGTTTTGCCAGTTTTTTTTCTATGCTTTCTCTGACCCATCTCATCCATAAGACACTGTTCTGGGACGCAGCTATCAATCTCTCATCCTTAAATTTAAATTCAATTCCATTTAACCAGTTGAATGTCTCGTTTTCATTGGTATGTAGTTTCTAGAGTAACACTTTCTGTTTTTCACTGTAATTATGACACTCTTATTTTCCTCATTTGCTGATCTAGGGGCCATTTTAATGAGCTGTGTTAAGTGTTAATGTGCACTTAAAGCAAAAAAATGGCCAAACGCAGGACATGCTAAAGCGTTCTGCATTAGCTTTATTTATTTTACTTATTTATTGCATTTGTATCCCACATTTTCCTACCTCTTTGCAGGCTCAATGTGGCTTACAATACATCATGAGTGGTGGAAATATATTAAAAAATAGACAATTAGTATTATAGAAGGATCTTGGGCAACATGATAATGAAAAAAACATAGTAGAATAACAAGAAGGATTTTGGGTAACACGGTGTTGATAAACGTGATAGTAGTATAGCAAGCCGATATTGTAAGACAGTTCTGAATGTATGTGGAAGAGCTGTGTACCTTCACATTGGTTGATCTTTTTGGTATGCCCTGTTAAAGAGATGGGTCTTCAGTCGTTTGCGGAAGTTCGTTGTTTCGTAGATCGTTTTTAATTTGCGCAGTAGTGCGTTCCAAAATTGTGTGCTCAAGTAGGTAAAGTTTGACGCGTGCATTCATTTGTATTTTAGACCTTTGCAGTTAGGGAAGTGCAGATCAAGAAAGGTGCGGGATGATCTTCTGGCATTCCTGGGTGGCAGGTCTATCAGGTCTGACATGTAGGCTGGTGCATCTCCATGAATGATTTTGTGAACTAGGGAGCAGATTTTGAACGTGATGCGTTCTTTAAGTGGGAGACAGTGTAGTTTTTCTCGTAGGGGCTTAGCACTTTCATATTTTGTTTTGCCGAATATGAGTCTAGCTGCTGTGTTCTGGGCTGTCTGAAGTTTTTTTGATTATCTGCTCTTTACAGCCGGCGTAGAGTGCGTTGCAGTAATCCAGATGACTGAGCACCATTGACTGTACCAGGTTGCCATCTGTGTGTGCTAACTGGGGGATTCTGTATATGGCAACTAAAGTTGCATGCGCAAACTAGCACGCATTTCTGATTAGTGTGTAAATTAATTGATTAATGAGCCAATCGGCACCAATAATTGGCTGCTAACCTATTGGTTTTAACTGGCCTCAATTGGGATTTACGTGTGGATCGTATTCTATAAGGCTCTGCACCAAAATCCTATAGCATGTAAATTCAAGGGGGTGTGGTCAGGGGCGTTCCCAGAATTTACGTGCACTCTTTCAGAACGGCCCCCCAACGTGCCTAATTTAGGCGCCGATATTTACTCCTTTCAGCAGATGTAATTGCCGGCGCCGTAAGTTAGTCACAGTTTACGAACTTAGCGCTGTTCTTTAAAGGGTGTGAATCCTTTATACAATAGCGCTCAGCACTTACATTTTTCAAAGCCATTTCTAGAATCTAGTCCTAGCGTGCAGTGTTTATTTTTTTGGAGGGGGCACGTCAGAGGTGAAGAATAAGCACCAACTGGTTACCAAATCCATAATGCAGGAGTCCTTAGTGCCTCTTAAATAGGAGGTGGTAGGTGCTTCCGAATTCATTTTCTTAAAAGGCTGCATGCTAAGGCTAACAACGCACAGAAAATGACCACCTAACTGTTTAAATAGTTGGGTTTTGTTTTTTTAACAAATTCTGTTGTTTCCTGTACTGGTGGATGCTCACTCATTCCTTTTATTTGTCAGAATGCTTGCTGAAATTTAAGGATAGAGCACAATTCTAAATATTTACTTTCATGCTTCAACACTTTTGAGGTATTTGGGTCCATTGATACTGTTCAATAGGCCTGGGAGGAGGGTCTATGATATTTGCCCTGCACGTATAAATCCATTTCTAGGAGGTCCAGTCCTCTTTCAGCTCTACGAATGTACAGTCTTAGCATATACTGATTCTTATAAAGTACTTCATGAGCATAAAGGAGTTTTCTTGTTCATATAACCAGTTTTTCAAGACCTTTATGAGACCAGTCTACAATTTCAAAATTGTACGGGAATTGCTACCTAATTAATGGCTTGTATTTTACTCTATGCATGTACTGCGCTTGCTCAATCCCCAATCCTTTCTCCCCTCATCCCCCCAAAAAATCCTCAATCCTTTCTCCCTTCTCCCTCACTCAACCCACCTTCCCAGGAAACCCCCAAACCTCAATCCCCCTCGTTGCCCTCTTCCCCATCCCTCTTTGTCTCAGTCTACCTTTATTTTCGACCAACCCCCCTTTCCCCAAAGTGCAAATCTCCTTCTTTGGCCATTTAATTTCCTTCTTTGAGTAGAAAGAGTTTACAGCCTCCTTTGACGCTTTCTCCAGCCTTAATATCTCTCTAGCCTCAACTCTACTGATGTACATGCTGGAAGGGGCAGGGAAGGTAAGCTCCTTTCAGGAATGCGAAAACAAACTAAAATGAGGCTTTGAGCCACTGGCATGTAAGTATTGCTTGCCAATGATTCAAAGGTTGATTTATGACGGATATACAGTAGGCATAACATATATTCTTAAAAATACCTAATTACTAATTTAATTTTCACATTTCTGGGCAAGTTGTTTTTTAATAGGTTGCCACCTGTCATTTACGTGAAGGCTTCTCTGTACACTTCTATGTATATTTCTACTTGATCCATGGAATGGTGTTTCATTAAATCAAGCTTAGTGGTATTAAACACATATGATTGTGTCATCTGCTTTTGATGTGGCTCAGAACTGCAATACCAATTACATTGCAAGATGCTCTAGTATTCTGCTAATACCCAATGAGTTCAAAGTGGATCACAAACAAAAAAAAACTAAGTAAAACAACTAGGACCATACAAAAAAAAATTATAAACGTCTGCAAATACAATCTAGATTACATCAGGTGAGAAGCAACATTCACCAAAAAAAAAGAGTAGTTTTTATCATTTTCCTAAATAACAAAAACTACGCTCTGTTCTTAAATTCTCTGATAGTACATTCCAAGCTTCAGCTGTCTGATAAGAAAAGAGGGAATTAAAAAGTCTCTTTGATCTTATCCCCAAGATCTACTCGTCGTTTCAGCCTTGGAAAATGAATTCAATGCCCTTTTGTGATTGCAAAGCCTGCATGAAAATCTCTTAAGTAACATTTCGTACACACGCAACAATGCAGGGGGAGTTTTATGAATTACAAAAATCACCATCGCAAAGCTGCAGAAATTGACTCGTTACACACAAAAAAAAAACCAAAACAGAATAAAAAGCATCTCAGAAACAAAGGCAAAATATAAATCTAAAACAGGCTAATGTAAAAACCAATGTGGTCCTCCGACCTCTCAGTCAGTGTTTTTAATGACATGTTAAGGAACCAGGCTCCACCACCTATTAATCACACTGCTGGAGAAGGGTGTTCCATATTGCTGGAATTGCTGAATTCTTATTACAAGGAGCAAAATGACTAAATTTAGCTACCGGGGACACAACTTCTACAATAATAATTTACCAATCATTTCTCCCCCTCATTTGTAATAGATAAGTATGGAGCACTCATTCTCGCACCAATCTCCTTATTTCTTTGTCTCTGTTTCAACTTTGTATACCACGTTGTCACTTTTTGTGAAAAGTGTTATATGAAATAGAATAAACCCTAACCATTGCTCCTAGCCCAGAGCTTCTCAAACCTGTCCTAGGGACTACTGCAGTTAGCTGAGTTTTCTGTATATTCACAATGAACATGCAAGAAATAGATTTAGTAAACAACTGGGTCTCCAGAGCACACGAATTTACCTCATATGTATTCATTTGAGAAGTCATGGCCTAACTGGTCTGGTTTTCAAGATATCTACAACTGCAACACATGAGATTTACGTACCATGAAGGCAATACATGAAAATCTCTCCTGCATATTCATTGTGGATATCTTTAAAAAAAAAGGGAAAAAAATTACGACCCAACTGAGAAACAATGACATAGCGAAGGACACTGACATTTACCTTATTACTATTTCTGCCCCATTCAACCTTCAGAGATGATTCAGTTTATCTACTGTTAACTATAAATAGAAAAAGCTACCCGAGGGAAAAAAAAAAAACCAGCTAAAGCTGCACATATGCAATGTTCTCTCCTACAGATTCTAAGGAAGGACGGCAGCTTTGTGTGCACCTTTCAGTTCATTGCCTCCTTTCTTCGAGCATTATGCTAACGCTTACCAGAATGTTCACTTAAACGGAACCCTCTATATCACATCACAGCTATCTGTGCACTCCGCTCCATGGATAAATCCTTCTTATCTGTTCCCTTCTCCACTACTGCCAACTCCAGACTTCGCGCCTTCTGTCTCGCTGCACCCTACGCCCGGAATAAACTTCCTGAGCTACGCCTTGCCCTATCCTTGGCCACCTTTGAATCTAGACTGAAAGCCCACCTCTTTAACATTGCTTTTGACTCGTAACCACTTGTAACCACTCGCCTCCACCTACCCTCCTCTCTTCCTTCCCATTCACATTAATTGATTTGATTACTTTATTTATTTTTTGTCTATTAGATTGTAAGCTCTTTGAGCAGGGACTGTCTTTCTTCTATGTTTGTGCAGCGCTGCGTACGCTTTGTAGCGCTATAGAAATGCTATATAGTAGTAGTAGTCTTCATGTTCAAGTGTACAGCGCTGCGTACGTCTAGTAGCGCTTTAGAAATGATAAGTAGTAGTAGTGTTTGGGATTCTGGAATCTTGCTACTCTTTGGGATTCCGGAATCTTGCTACTCTTTGTCCTTATGCCTTATTTGTCCTGATTGTCTGTCCTAATTAGATTGTAAGCTCTTTGAGCAGGGGCTGTCTTTCTTCTATGTTTGTGCAGCGCTGCGTACGCTTTGTAGCGCTATAGAAATGCTATATAGTAGTAGTAGTAGTAGCAACATTCCATGTAGAATCTCAAATAGTAGCAACATTCCATCTAGAATCTCCAATAGTAGTAGACTTTGCGCTTTCTGTCTCGCTACACCCTACGCCTGGAATAAACTTCCTGAGCCCCTACGTCTTGCCCCATCCTTGGCCACCTTTAAATCTAGACTGAAAGCCCACCTCTTTAACATTGCTTTTGACTCGTAACCACTTGTAACCACTCGCCTCCACCTACCCTCCTCTCTTCCTTCCCATTCACAATTGATTTGATTACTTTATTTATTTTTTGTCTATTAGATTGTAAGCTCTTTGAGCAGGGACTGTCTTTCTTCTATGTTTGTGCAGCGCTGCGTACGCTTTGTAGCGCTACAGAAATGCTATATAGTAGTAGTAGTAGTAGTAGTCTTCATGTTCAAGTGTACAGCACTGCGTACGTCTAGTAGCACTTTAGAAATGATAAGTAGTAGTAGTGTTTGGGATTCTGGAATCTTGCTACTCTTTGGGATTCCGGAATCTTGCTACTCTTTGTCCTTATGCCTTATTTGTCCTGATTGTCTGTCCTAATTAGATTGTAAGCTCTTTGAGCAGGGACTGTCTTTCTTCTATGTTTGTGCAGCGCTGCGTACGCTTTGTAGCGCTATAGAAATGCTATATAGTAGTAGTAGTAGTAGTAGTCTTCATGTCAAGTGTACAGCGCTGCGTACGTCTAGTAGCGCTTTAGAAATGATAAGTAGTAGTAGTGTTTGGGATTCTGGAATCTTGCTAGTGTTTGGGATTCTGGAATCTTGCTACTCTTTGGGATTCCGGAATCTTGCTACTCTTTGTCCTTATGCCTTATTTGTCCTGATTGTCTGTCCTAATTAGATTGTAAGCTCTTTGAGCAGGGACTGTCTTTCTTCTATGTTTGTGCAGCGCTGCGTAAGCTTTGTAGTGCTATAGAAATGCTATATAGTAGTAGTAGTCTTCATATTCAAGTGTACAGCGCTGCGTACGTCTAGTAGCGCTTTAGAAATGATAAGTAGTAGTAGTGTTTGGGATTCTGGAATCTTGCTACTCTTTGTCCTTATGCCTTACTTGTCCTGATTGTCTGTCCTAATTAGATTGTAAGCTCTTTGAGCAGGGACTGTCTTTCTTCTATGTTTGTGCAGCGCTGCGTACGCTTTGTAGCGCTATAGAAATGCTATATAGTAGTAGTAGTAGTAGTCTTCATGTCAAGTGTACAGCGCTGCGTACGTCTAGTAGCACTTTAGAAATGATAAGTAGTAGTAGTGTTTGGGATTCTGGAATCTTGCTACTCTTTGGGATTCCGGAATCTTGCTACTCTTTGTCCTTATGCCTTATTTGTCCTGATTGTCTGTCCTAATTAGATTGTAAGCTCTTTGAGCAGGGACTGTCTTTCTTCTATGTTTGTGCAGCGCTGCGTACGCTTTGTAGTGCTATAGAAATGCTATATATAGTAGTAGTAGTAGTCTTCATGTTCAAGTGTACAGCGCTGCGTACGTCTAGTAGCGCTTTAGAAATGATAAGTAGTAGTAGTGTTTGGGATTCTGGAATCTTGCTACTCTTTGGGATTCCGGAATCTTGCTACTCTTTGTCCTTATGCCTTATTTGTCCTGATTGTCTGTCCTAATTAGATTGTAAGCTCTTTGAGCAGGGACTGTCTTTCTTCTATGTTTGTGCAGCGCTGCGTACGCTTTGTAGCGCTATAGAAATGCTATATAGTAGTAGTAGTCTTCATGTTCAAGTGTACAGCGCTGCGTACGTCTAGTAGCGCTTTAGAAATGATAAGTAGTAGTAGTGTTTGGGATTCTGGAATCTTGCTACTCTTTGGGATTCCGGAATCTTGCTACTCTTTGTCCTTATGCCTTATTTGTCCTGATTGTCTGTCCTAATTAGATTGTAAGCTCTTTGAGCAGGGACTGTCTTTCTTCTATGTTTGTGCAGCGCTGCGTACGCTTTGTAGTGCTATAGAAATGCTATATATAGTAGTAGTAGTAGTCTTCATGTTCAAGTGTACAGCGCTGCGTACGTCTAGTAGCGCTTTAGAAATGATAAGTAGTAGTAGTGTTTGGGATTCTGGAATCTTGCTACTCTTTGGGATTCCGGAATCTTGCTACTCTTTGTCCTTATGCCTTATTTGTCCTGATTGTCTGTCCTAATTAGATTGTAAGCTCTTTGAGCAGGGACTGTCTTTCTTCTATGTTTGTGCAGTGCTGCGTACGCCTTGTAGCGCTATAGAAATGCTAAATAGTAGTAGTTGTAGTAGTAGTAGTAGAGAGGAAGAATGGAGACGGGGATGAGTTTGCCTCAAAGGGAAAACTAAACGATGAAGTACGGGTAAGTAAATCGACTTTCTGCTTTTCAATTAAAGCATGTGAAAATTTGAGACATTTAACATCATTTGTCATTTTTATTTCTAAGAAAAGACGTGCAAATGAGCCATGGATAACCATTTTAAACAATTTTCTTAACTTCAAATGAGATTCTTATATCAAAATGGACCAGGCTGCATATAGAATTTACTGCTAGGAAGTGATTTCTTTTTTTTTTTTTTTATCCTGCAGCACAGCTCCTTCACAAAAATGCAAACCTTGTTAGAATCATGGAAACCATCAATTTCTTTGTTTTACGCTACTGCAGCACCTTCTGTTCCATACACTGTGCAAACTCTGCATGGCAAAGTTTCTGCCACCAATATCACCGTTTACCTGCTTATGCAGTAGTCAAACTTTGCTGACTACCATCAGAAATCTGTCTTGGGTATTACCTCAACTCCTAATCCAATACCTTTCTGGCCATTGGTGCCACTACTTAAATTTTATCCAGACAAAATTTAATTGGTTATTTCAGGGAGGAGTGGAAAGTGTGGGAGAGATACCAGTGCCAGAAATGGTATTCAGTTCTGACGAGTCAGAAAAACTGAAACAAATCTCTGTAAACCTGGAAGATATAATAGGGCAACTTGACAAACTGAAGAGTAGCAAATCACCTGGACTGGGTGGTATGCATCCCAGAGTTCTGATAGAATTGAAAAATGAACTTTCAGATCTATTAGTAATATGCAGTTTATCTTTAAAATCCAGCATAATACCAGAAGACTGGAGGGTGGCCAATGTAACACCAGTTTTTAAAAAGGGTTTCAGAGGTGATCCGGGAAATTACAGACCGATGAGCCAAGCAAAAAGTAGAGTCTATTATAAAGAACAAAATTCTTAGTGTACACGGAAGCAAAGAATTCACTTAATCTCTACGCTATGGCCTTGTCTTGCCTGAGTGCCCCTTTTAGCCTTTGGTCATCTAATAGTTCAACTGATTCTTTTACCAGCTTCTTGCTTCTAATATAACTAAAAAAATGTTTTTACTATACGTTTTGTTCTACACAGTGGTGATAAGCAGCAATCATAGGGAGGTTAACTCTAAGAGTTGATTCTGGAATATGTACAATATGTTCTAGCAGTTTCTGTACAAGAGTACTCTGCATCCAAATGTTTTAGGCCCTCCCCTTCTACAGAGTTGCCGTGCAGCAATGCCAACATAGCCCATTCATATTGAATGGGCTATGTTGGCGTTATCAAACAGACAGCCGCTAGTGTATCTCTGTAAAAGGGGCCCAGTATTTAACAAAGCTCAGGAAATGTTGGTCCACTCACCATCATGTGTGGTTACATGATCCACTTATGTATAATGGTGAATCTGCTTTTCTTCAGAGAAAGAGTTGCAGAGAAGATGAGGTTTATATCAACTCTGGCAAACTAATGGGCTTAATAGTTGTTATCTTCCCTTACGTTTTTAGCTTTTATGTTCATAGTTTGTCATGTTTGCTCTAGACTTGATTCAGTTGTATGAGTTAAACAGAAATATTGAATACTAGTAAAAAAGCCCCGTTTCTGATGCAAATGAAATGGGGGCTAGCAATGTTTTCTTCTGTGTGCATGTGGGAGTGTGTGTGTCCCTGCCCTCTGGCCTCTCTCCCCTCCCCCCTCTGAGTCCTTCACTGTTACAGAGCCAGCGATTTGATTTCGTGCTCTGCTGTTTTCCTTCACTGACTGTGTTACAGAGAGGGCGGGGCAGACACTCATAGGGAAACCGGATATCTCGCCCCCTTCACACTTCCTGCTGGAGGCTTCATAGAACGTTGGTGTTGCCTTTTATATAGAGAGATGATGGCAATTTATTTCCTGGAACAATGTCATAGACCCTAGTTGATGTCTTGCTTTCCCTTTGATTCTACTCAGCTAGGAATCCACCGTGCTTATACTAAGTTTTCCTGAATTCTGCTAGTATTTTTAACTCCATCAACTCAACCAGGAGGCTGTTCTGTGCATCCAAAAGGTTCTTTGTGAAGAAATATTTTCTATTACTCCCAAGCCTACCCACTTTCAACCTTTTATCACTACCCAAATACTAGCGGCACGTCTTTCTTATTTAACGACTTACATTCATGTAAGCTGGAGGGTGGATTCCCAGTTATCTGGTGTTGACCATATTTATGCTGCAATTTCTGCTTTTTCAAAATGTGTTTGGTACAGAAGTATAGATATTATTTAACACACTGTCTCAATTTTATTCTGTGTCACATGCAATAGTGATTTTTGAACTAGATTAATGCAGTGCTTTATACGCTGGGCTGCCTGATTATGCAGTCACTACAAGCAATCCTGAATGTCACTGACCTTTGGTGATGAGCAATCCAATTTGGTCTCACATTAACTATATCTCAAAGAGTTGGAACTGGCTTCCAGCGAGGAAACACATTGCATTTAATGCCTGTTCTTTAATTCATTGATTGTTATACGAATACTCTCCTGAGTATTATCCTGGATTATTTTTTTTAATTCTGTATATTTTGTCTAGGTCGGCTGGAACTAAAAAAAATGATGATTCCTCCCATGTCACAAGTTAGATGGTTCATAACCAGAATGACTATCTTGGTAGTTGGGCTAATTTTATGCTCTGCCTAATTCTTTGAGGCTTAAGACAGATTAATCTTCAATCTTCCTTTCTGCAGGCTTTTGGGTCTATGAAATTATACTTTTTTTCTCCATTGCTGATTTGAACTAAGGTATATTTTATTACATTTTTTGCTGTGCACTAAGCAATGTTTTATATTGTCTTGAGTGTGTGTTTTGTTGCATTACTTGTTGCAGGCTTATGTATGTCACTTTTGAAACCATGTAGGACATTTAGGTATAGAACAGATATAAATTCAATAAACAAAATCAGATGAAGGTATTAGCAAGTACCTTTTTCTAATTGTTCATTCTGGTAGTGCCTAAGCCTTCTGAAATTCATTACATCTAATACAAGAATTACTCCTGCACAAAAATGATTTGACTAGACTCACCATTAGTCTACTACTTACTTTGATATCCAGTTCTTCCTCAAATTCAGCAGGTGCTCAATTTCTTGAATTTGAGGCAAATTCAAAAGATTCAGTGTCACCTTTCATCTGTTTTCACCTAATTTACTCCTTGTCTCCTTTTTAAATGGATAAATCTTTCCGTACAGTTGAGCTCAATAAAAACCCAGTTCTTGCAAGTTTTGCAAAATCCATCTTCTAGTTTGCTTTTCAAAATGTGGCATGTTGCTACCTAGTCAACCCAATTCATATTCATGCACAATAATGTATTTCTAGGCTATAGACTAATAGTAATAATATTAGTGCATACATCACAGATCATCATGCACAGGATTGTGAACTTCAAGAAACATTTGTGCTGACAGTCTTAAGGGTTTGGGTGGGTGTGTACATGTGTTTTAATACTCAACAGAATATATTAATAGAAAGGCAAATTTAAACCATATTGGATTTAAAATAAACTGTCACACTTAACAATGAATGCACCATAGGTACAGCTCCGTTACTGTTACCAAGATCAAAAACTAAAATTTTAAAGGAAAGTGAAAATGGTACACTCAAATTTTGCAGTAGGTTACATTTTTCCAAAGCATACAACCGTTGTGCACAGGAAAATGATTAAAGATCAACCTATTTTTGCAGTTTCAAAAGGGCCATAACTTGAATGCTTTATTGGTGTCTTCATATTTTCCTCCACCTGTATGCTTGAACGGCATAGAGAACACACCAAGACAAAAGTGTGGTCAATTCGTTGCAACAACATTTGCTTTGGACATAAGTAATATAAGATTGCCATATTTTTTTGAAGCCAGCTCTTAGTTTTTCTTTTTTTAATGGGAACACACCAATTGTAATAGAATGAATGCAGTACATGTGGTGTGCTACCTTGTATCTAAAATATTACATTGGAAAGACTACACAGCAGACCAAAACTTGGATTTTTGAACTTCTGAGATATACTGGGAATGGCAATATTGAGGCTCTCATGTACCCGATCGTGTGAAATTTGCCATAAAAAGGAGGACCTAGTTTTTAAGTACTTGAATACTTAGCACTGTATGGTGGTGGTGATCTAACACATTTTTGCCCTAGCAAGAAAGTAGATTTTCAAAGACTACACTGACCATCTTCTATAGTTAAACCAAGTCACTACTGGGTGGAAGGTGTTTCCTTCGGACATGACTGAGGGCTACTTGACGTTTTCCGCTTGATCTCTGTTTTAGAGTATAGTGGTGGTTCTTAAAAAAAATGTAATATTTATATACATACTAGTAAAAAAGCCCCATTTCTGATGCAAATGAAACAGGGGCTAGCAAGGTTTTCTTCTGTGTGCATGTGGGAGTGTGTTTGTCCCTGCCCTCTCTCCCCTCCCCCCTCTGAGTCCTTCACTGTTACAGAGAGAGCGATTTGATTTACTGTGTTTTTTTCCTTCACTGTTTGTGTTACAGAGACAGTGAGGGCGGGGCGGCCACTCATGGGGAAACCGGATTTCTCTCCCCCTTCACACTTCCGGCTGGAGGCTTCATAGAACGTTGGTGGTGCCTTTTATATAGAGAGATTTTCATGATATCAGTAGAAATTTGTGACTGAGTCAGCTGCAAAGTATATGCATAATATTAGACAATCCTGTCTGGATAGCAATTCACACAGATTTTTTTTTTTCTTTTAGCAACTATGCTTTCCTTTAGGACTGGCCCACTTTTGTATCGGATTTACATCTGAACCTTGGTATCTGTATATCATAAAGGCCATGAAAATGTGCAAACCATACATATTTCTAGTCTTTATTATAAGCTATTTTGCTCTTCTTTGAGCTGGGAGCAGATCTGGAATTGCAAGACAGCATTTTTCCGGTGAATACTCTTCTAAGGCGGTAGAAAATTTGTGGTTTGACATTTTGGCCTGTGCTAACTTGTGATAAGTTGCTGACCAGCCAGAGACTCCTATGACTAAGGACACCTGCTGTATCCAGATAAACAAATCAGAAGAAGAAGTGAGTGGGTGTGGGTAAAACTGTAAGGGTGGAGGGGGCTAGAATGATGACTGTACATATCAAGGACAAAGGTCACCCCATATCAAATGAAAACCTATGCTTATATGCATGACAGCCTCTAACTGCCAATATTAATAAGGGAATAAATGAAAGCATTTGATACATGAAAACGGTAACGGAGTTCAAACATGCGTGGGATATGCATAAAGGAATCCTGTGCATAAGGAATGGATCCTCAGAAGCTTAGCTGAAATTGGGTGGCGGAGCAGGTGGGGGGAAGAGGGGGTGGTGGTTGGGAGGCGAGGATAGGAGAGGGCAGACTTATACGGTCTGTACCAAAGCCGATGATGGGAGGCGGGACTGGTGGTTGGGAGGCGGGAAATACTGCTGGGCAGACTTATACGGTCTGTGCCCTGAAAAGGACAGTTACAAATTCAAGGTAAGGTATACACATATGAGTTTGTCTTGGGCAGACTGAATGGACCATGCAGGTCTTTTTCTGCCGTCATCTACTATGTTATGTTACTATGTTGGAACATGATACGTCACAACAGGAAACAGAATATTATGGAAAGATGCATATTCATTAGGTAGGAAGCGTAATTATAATTAAGAAAATGAAGAAAGGAAGAAAAAAGTATTTTAGCAGGAAACAGAACTGAGGATGGCGAGCCTCAATGTGCCTACACTAGGCGGTGGACATATCGACAGCTCCCAGGGAAAACTCTGTTTTTATTTGCTACATTTTATACTGTATTGGGAGTTTATTTGTTACTATTTCAATAATTACTGATTGGCTTCTTTTGACAATTTGAATTATGTCTAATACTTATTTAGTAGCCAGAGTTTTTCTTGCCTGGAATTCTGCCTCGGGGAGTAAAGATTTACTCCTTCAAAAGGTTACTTCTGTCCCAGACACAAGGTGATCATATCTGACCTAAACTAGTTTCAGACTATGTGCAACAGCTTTGACCTATTGGATGATATTCTTTGTCCAAAGATGGTTTTATACTCTCTTGCTATCATCTCAAATGTTTGGCCTATTGTTGTCCTTTTTCTCTCTCTGATTTATTGTTTTGTTTGTTGTAATAAAGATGACTGGACCCTTCACTAGGGGGTCCTTTTACTACGACGCGTACAACGTGCGTCAAATTAGAACTATCGTCCAGCTACCGCATGCCCCCGGGTGGTAATTCTAATTTCTATGCGCGTCCAAAACATGCGGCAGGAAATCATTTATATTTTCTACCGCGTGGCGCTAACCGGGCGGTAATTGGCAGTGTACGCACGCTGATGATTACCGTCCAAGTAAAGCGCAAGACCTTACCGCTAAGTCAATGGGTGGCGGTAAGGTCTCAGGCCCAAAATGGACATGCGCTGATATTGCCGCACGTTCATTTTCGGCAAAAAAAAAAAAAAAGCCTATTTTGAAGGAGCGCTGAAAAATGGACCTGTGCACATCCAATACATGCATCTACACCAGCGCAGGCATTTTTCAGCACACCTTAGTAAAAGGACCCCTACATGTCTCTGATGCAGCCCTATAGCTGAAACATAGTAACATAGTAGATGACAGCAGAAAAAGACCTGCACAGTCCATCCAGTCTGCCCAACAAGATAAACTCATATGTGCTACTTTTTGTGTATACCTTACCTTGATTTGTATCTGTCATTTTCAGGGCACAGACCGTAGAAGTCTGCCCAGCACTATCCCCGCCTACCAACCACCAGCCAAGCCTCCAACCACAAGCTCTGGCACAGACCGTATATGTCTGCCCAGCACTATCCCTGCCTCCCACCACCGGCTCTGGCACAGACCGTATAAGTCTGCCCAGCACTATCCCCGCCTCCCAACCACCAGCCCCGCCTCCCGCCACCGGCTCTGGCACAGACCGTATAAGTCTGCCCAGCACTATCCCTGCCTCCCACCACCGGCTCTGGCACAGACCGTAGAAGTCTGCCCAGCACTATCCCCGCCTCCCAACCACCAGCCCCGCCTCCCACCACCGGCTCTGGCACAGACCGTATAAGTCTGCCCAGCACTATCCCCGCCTCCCAACCACCAGCCCCGCCAACCAATCTCGGCTAAGCTCCTGAGGATCCATTCCTTCTGGACAGGATTCCTTTAAAACATGACCATGTAAGACATTATTGCCAATTGACCCTGGATTCTCAAGTTTTGCTGATAATTTTAAGAGACGTCTTATAACAAATTTTCCTACACTCTTAAAGGATCATGGATTTGTCATACTGCCTTCTGTGGGTGCAACCAGAGCGGTTTATGTATATTATATGCAGGTACTTTTTCTGTCCCTAGTGGATTCACAATTAAGTTTTTCGTACCTGGGGCAAAGGAGGGTTAAGTGACTTGCCCAGGGTCACAAGGAGCTGCAGTGGGAATGAAACCCATTTCCCCAGGTTCTCAACCCACTGCACTAACCATTAAGCTACTCCTTCTCTTCATTTCATTGAATAGTCAAAAATCTTTTTTTCCTCTTTTAGGGGACCTTTTACTAAGCCACGTAAGAGTCTATGCACGCCCAATACGCGCCAGAATGGAGTTACGGCATGGCTCTTGCGGTAATTTCATTTTTTGCGCGCATCTGATACGTGCGTCCTTAAAATAATTTTTTATTTTTGGAGGTGTGTAGCAGACGCGTGCCAAGTGGTATTTGATGTGCGTAGGTCATTACCGCCCAGTTACTGCGTGAGACTTTACCGTTAGTTCAATGGCTAACGGTAAGGTCTCAGACCCAAAATGGACGCGCCGCAATTTTCATTTTGCCGCACATCCATTTTCCGCAAAAATTTTAAAAAGGCATTTTATGCAGGTGCACTGAAAAATAATTCTGTGCGCGCCCAAAACACACGCCTACACTACCGCAGGCCGTTTTTCAGCACACCTTAGTAAAAGGGCCCCTTAATTTTTTAATTTATTATAAACATAATGGAAAGTATTTTTCTAATAATCAAAGTTTTTGTTACATTTGTACCCCGCACTTTCCCACTCATGGCAGGCTCAATGCGGCTTACATGGGACAATGGAGGGTTAAGTGACTTGCCCAGAGTCACAAGGAGCTGCCTGTGCCTGAAGTGGGAATTGAACTCAGTTCCTCAGTTCCCCAGGACCAAAGTCCACTCCTCCACTGTTGCTACTATTTGAGATTCTATATGGAATGTTGCTATTCCACTAGCAACATTCTATGTAGAAGTCGGCCCTTGCAGATCACCAATGTGGCCGCGCAGGCTTCTGCTTCTGTGAGTCTGACGTCCTGCACGTACGTGCAGGACGTCAGACTCACAGAAACAGAAGCCTGCACAGCCGTCTACATGGAATGTTGCTAGTGGAATAGCAACATTCCATATAGAATCTCCAATAGTATCTATTTTATTTTTGTTACATTTGTACCCTGTGCTTTCCCACTCATGGCAGGCTCAATGTGGCTTACATGGGGCAATGGAGGGTTAAGTGACTTGCCCAGAGTCACAAGGAGCTGCCTGTGCCTGAAGTGGGAATTGAACTCAGCTCCTCAGTTCCCCAGGACCAAAGGCCACCACCCTAACCACTAGGCCACTCCTCCACTGTTGCTACTATTTGAGATTCTACATGGAATGTTGCAATTCCACTAGCAACATTCCATGTAGAAGTCGGCCCTTGCAGATCGCCAATGTGGCCGCGCAGGCTTCTGCTTCTGTGAGTCTGACGTCCTGCACATACGTGCAGGACGTCAGACTCACAGAAACAGAAGCCTGCGCAGCCTTCTACATGGAATGTTGCTAGTGGAATAGCAACATTCCATGTAGAATCTCCAATAGTAGCAACATTCCATGTAGAATCTCCAATAGTATCTATTTTATTTTTGTTACATTTGTACCCCGCGCTTTCCCACTCATGGCAGGCTCAATGCGGCTTACACGGGGCAATGGAGGGTTAAGTGACTTGCCCAGAGTCACAAGGAGCTGCCTGTGCCTGAAGTGGGAATTGAACTCAGCTCCTCAGTTCCCCAGGACCAAAGTCCACCACCCTAACCACTAGGCCACTCCTCCACTGTTGCTACTATTTGAGATTCTACATGGAATGTTGCAATTCCACTAGCAACATTCCATGTAGAAGTCGGCCCTTGCAGATCGCCAATGTGGCCGCGCAGGCTTCTGCTTCTGTGAGTCTGACGTCCTGCACATACGTGCAGGACGTCAGACTCACAGAAACAGAAGCCTGCGCAGCCTTCTACATGGAATGTTGCTAGTGGAATAGCAACATTCCATGTAGAATCTCCAATAGTAGCAACATTCCATGTAGAATCTCCAATAGTATCTATTTTATTTTTGTTACATTTGTACCCCGCGCTTTCCCACTCATGGCAGGCTCAATGCGGCTTACACGGGGCAATGGAGGGTTAAGTGACTTGCCCAGAGCTGCCTGTGGCTGAAGTGGGAATTTAACTCAGTTCCTCAGTTCTCCAGGACCAAAGTCCACCACCCTAACCACTAGGCCACTCCTCCACTCAATGATGACATGCTTCCAAGACACACAGTTAATATGCTGCAAAGCTGGTTTATATGACGGCTGAGGGGAGATATGATAGAAGTGTATAAAATAATGAGTGGAATGGATCGGGTGGATGTGAAGCGACTGTTCACGCTATCCAAAAATACTAGGACTAGAGGGCATGAGTTGAAGCTACAGTGTGGTAAATTTAAAACGAATCGGAGAAAATTTTTCTTCACCCAACGTGTAATTAGACTCTGGAATTCATTGCCGGAGAACGTGGTACGGGCGGTTAGCTTGACGGAGTTTAAAAAGGGGTTAGATAGATTCCTAAAGGACAAGTCCATAGACCGCTATTAAATGGACTTGGAAAAATTCCGCATTTTTAGGTATAACTTGTCTGGAATGTTTTTACGTTTGGGGAGCGTGCCAGGTGCCCTTGACCTGGATTGGCCACTGTCGGTGACAGGATGCTGGGCTAGATGGACCTTTGGTCTTTCCCAGTATGGCACTACTTATGTACTTATGTACTTATGACAACACAGATGGGTCATGTTTGTCTCTATCTGCCATTATTAATTAGGCTACTTTTCACCATCCATTAAAAATTGAAGGCTTTGGTCTTAGAAAAAGTGGCTGTTGGAGAGGTACCTGGACTCATATTGATGAAATGTCATTAAAATAAAATTAAATTAAATAATTTTGATTGGCTTTCATTTCCCTTTTCTTTTTTTAGACGTCTGTGCTCTCTGTCACAGAGGGACTCCGGAGACTTAAATACTAGACATAACAAAGAGAAGAATTAGAATTGCTCCGGTAAGTTTTAATATCACTGAACCGCTAAGTACATCTAACACAAGACAGCAAACAAGGATTACATGAATCGAAACATTTGACAAGAAGCTAGAATCCTGAAGCATCAGAAAGGAAGGCAAAAAAAACCCCAAAACGAAACACCAAATGTAGGTCTTAGGAACAAGAAGACAGGAACAGGAACCAGTGAGGAAGCGGCAAAGAAATACCCATGTCCATCTTGGGTTGGCCCCACTGGGCCAATCAGGACTAAGATTATCAGAAATACAAGAAATAGCTAAGAATGGGATGGCTGGAGCCAGATCCCCAGGATGCAGTATAGTTCCTTTTGGAAGGTTTTTGCCCTTCAACCCAAAGACCAGCTCATACCTGACACCTTTAAATTTCACGGTCGACGCCTTGCTGCTGTCACAAAAGGCAGCATCTCAAGCTACACTAAATTTCAATTATTACATTTATAAATGGCTTATAATTACTAAGCAGCTTATAAAAACATAAAACAGTTACGATGCCCATAAATCACAATCAATAGAACAGTGAGATCCCTAAAACACAACATGACACACATTTGTTTTCAATATTTTTTTTGAAGACAGCAAACCTTTCTGAAGATGCAATTCAATAGGGAGGGTGCTCTACAGCTGGAGTCCCACCATAGAAAGCACATGAAACCAAGACCCTGCTGAAAGAGTTGACAAAACCGCTTAAGTAAAGCTAATTACTACTACTACTTGACATTTCTAAAGCGCTACTAGGGTTACGCAGCGCTGTACAATTTAACATAGGACAGTCCCTGCTCAAAGGAGCTTACAATCTAAAGGACAAATGTACAGTCAGTCAAATAGGGGCAGTCTAGATTTCCTGAAAGGTATAAAGGTTAGGTGCCGAAAGCAACATTGAAGAGGTGGGCTTTGAGCAAGGATTTGAAGATGGGTAGGGAGGGGGCTTGGCGTATGGGCTCAAGGAGTTTATTCCATGCATAGGGTGAGGCAAGGCAGAAAGGGCAGAGCCTGGAGTTGGCGGTGGTGGAGAAGGGTACTGAGAGGAGGGATTTGTCCTGTGAGCGGAGGTTACGGGCGGGAACGTAAGGGGAAATGAGGGTAGAGAGGTAATGAGGGGCTGCAGACTGCAATACCCTGCCAGATTTAAAACAAAGACATTTTAAATTTACTCATTGTTGCTTGATGTCAGCTGAACAAGGTGGAAGTTCAATCAGAGAATAAACTGAGCGGGCTACAGGTAAACATTCACTCCTCTATTACAGGGTAACACCCCCCATTCATCTCATCCTGCTCACAGCACTACCCCCATACCAAACCACAGTTTCGGTGACCCCACTGGAGGGAGCCTGAAAAGTGGCAAGGCTAATAGTACTAAGTGATTCTGAAGTTTGGAAATATTTTTGGGTCACCCATCGATTTACTAAGAAGGCCATATGGGGGCTATTTTTGCATGCGGTTGGCAACCCTGATAAGACACTGCATTAGCACTTCTGCCAGGGCAAGAACTTGGTGTCAGCCTGGAGGTTTAGTACACGAGCACTAACCAGCTAAAAGGCAGTAAATAAATCCAAATAAATGAGGGTCCCTTTTAAAATGCGGGCTTACTACTCGCCAATCTGGAGCTACCGCTGGTCCAACGTGCGGTAATTATAGCCACAGCGCAGACCACTTCCTGCACTGGGGAAAATAGGTCTTCAATTTTTTTGCGTGGTGGCTACCTGGCAGTAATCGGGCAGCACCACGTGCTACCCAGTTACTACTGGGACAGCATGGGAGCGCTTACCACCACCTCAATGGGTGGTGGTAAGTGCTCCCCCGCACATGGTCATACGGTAAGAGCAATCTTACCACATGGCCACGTATTTCTGCAGCCTTTTTACCTGCTGCGGTAAAAAGGGCCTCAGAGTGTGGCAAAACTCGCTGCTGCCCCTACCACTGGGCCCTTTTTACTGCAACTTGGTTAAAAGGGCCCCTCAATTAATAAATACAACCTTGAAGCAAGTGGAAGCAGTACAGAGGAAGACTGGGGGTTGTCCTATCCGCTTTTTTGCACTGCTTTGAAAACACATTTCTTTCAATTGGCCTTTAGTAAAATGATAAATCAGTAGGAACCAATTTGTCTGAGCAGTGTTCCTGTAACGAGAAACCATTAGGGATGTTTGTGATATATTTTGGGCTATGTTTGATTTTATTTTGAATGAATGGATTTGTGTTTCTTGTTTGAATGGAGCATTTGTCTACTTTCCTGTAATTTTATAGAGTTCTTTTAGATAGTACTTTTATTTTAAATTGTACATTGTCAACCATTCTGGCTTGCCTTGTAAATAGTAACGGAACAGCAAGAATAACAAACGATAGTGATAATAAAACCCACACCTCTGAGCATCAGGGACTGGATAGGACTCAATCGAAAAGCTATTCATAGCAACCCACACACTAACCAACCCAGTGGCTAATGAGCCTCCTGCGCTTGGAATCCTAGTTGCCAAGTTTCCTGGCTTCTGAGCTTCAGTTCTGGTTTGCCATAAGATTTGCTTCAGCTTTTTGATCCATTTTTTACTCCAATTCCAGGTCTGCAATTGCAGTTCACTTCCAGTCCTTGGTCCACTTCCACTCCAGTTCCAGGTCCATGCTTCCATTAACCTAATTTCAGCTCCTAACTCCTGGGTGTTTTCCAGCCCATGCTTGGCTAAGACTCTCTAACAACACTTAAGAGTGGAGGAGTAGCCTAGTGGTTAGTGCAGCGGACTTTGATCCTGGGGGACTGGGTTCGATTCCCACTGCAGCTCCTTATGACTGTGGGCAAGTCACTTAACCCTCCATTGCCCCTGGTACAAAATAAGTACCTGAATATATGTAAACCACTTTGAATGTAGTTGCAAAAACCTCAGAAAGGCGGTATATCCCATTTCCCTTTCCCTATTTGAGTTTCTACATGGAATATATAAGTACATAAGTACATAAGTAATGCCATACTGGGAAAAGACCAAGGGTCCATCGAGCCCAGCATCCTGTCCACGACAGCGGCCAATCCAGGCCAAGGGCACCTGGCAAGCTTCCCAAACGTACAAACATTCTATACATGTTATTCCTGGAATTTTGGATTTTTCCAAGTCCGTTTAGTAGCGGTTTATGGACTTGTCCTTTAGGAATCCGTCCAACCCCTTTTTAAACTCTGCTAAGCTAACCGCCTTCACCACTTTCTCCGGCAACGAATTCCAGAGTTTAATTACACGTTGGGTGAAGAAAAATTTTCTCCGATTTGTTTTAAATTTACTATACTGTAGTTTCATCGCATGCCCCCTAGTCCTAGTATTTTTGGAAAGCGTGAACAGACGCTTCACATCCACCTGTTCCACTCCACTCATTATTTTATATACCTCTATCATGTCTCCCCTCAGCCGTCTCTTCTCCAAGCTGTATAGCCCTAGCCTCCTTAGTCTTTCTTCATAGGGAAGTCGTCCCATCCCCGCTATCATTTTAGTCGCCCTTTGCTGTACCTTTTCCAATTCTACTATATCTTTCTTGAGATGCGGCGACCAGAATTGAACACAATACTCAAGGTGCGGTCGCACCATGGAGCGATACAACGGCATTATAACATCCTCAAGCCTGTTTTCCATACCTTTCCTAATAATACCCAACATTCTATTCGCTTTCTTAGCCGCAGCAGCACACTGAGCAGAAGGTTTCAGTGTGTTATCGACGACGACGACACCCAGATCCCTTTCTTGGTCCGTAACTCCTAACGTGGAACCTTGCATGACGTAGCTATAATTCGGGTTCTTTTTTCCCACATGCATCACCTTGCACTTGCTCACATTAAACATCATCTGCCATTTAGCCGCCCAGTCTCCCAGTCTCGTAAGGTCCTCTTGTAATTTTTCACAATCCTGTCGCGATTTAACGACTTTGAATAACTTTGTGTCATCAGCAAATTTAATTACCTCGCTAGTTACTCCCATCTCTAAATCATTTATAAATATATTAAAAAGCAGAGGTCCTAGCACGGACCCCTGAGGAACCCCACTAACTACCCTTCTCCATTGTGAATACTGCCCATTTAACCCCACTCTCTGTTTCCTATCCTTCAACCAGTTTTAATCCACAATAGGACATTTCCTCCTATCCCATGACCCTCCAATTTCCTCTGTAGCCTTTCATGAGGTACCTTGTCAAACGCCTTTTGAAAATCCAGATACACAATATCAACCGACTCCCCTTTGTCCACATGTTTGTTCACTCCTTCAAAGAATTGAAGTAAATTGGTCAGGCAAGATTTCCCCACACAAAAGCCATGCTGACTCGGTCTCAGTAATCCATGTCCTCGGATGTGCTCTGTAATTTTGTTTTTAATAATAGCCTCTATCATTTTCCCCGGCACCGACGTCAGACTCACCGGTCTATAATTTCCCGGATCTCCCCTGGAGCCTTTTTTAAAAATGGGCGTTACATTGGCCACCTTCCAATCTTCCGGTACCACGTTCGATTTTAAGGATAAGTTGCATATCACTAGCAGTAGCTCCGCAAGCTCGTTTTTCAGTTCTATCAGTACTCTAGGATGAATACCATCCGGTCCAGGAGATTTGCTACTCTTCAGTTTGCCGAACTGCCCCATTACGTCCTCCAGGTTTACCGTGAAGTCAGTAAGTTTCTCCGACTCGTCCGCTTGAAATACCATTTCCGACACCGGTATCCCACCCAAATCTTCCTCGGTGAAGACCGAAGCAAAGAATTCATTCAGTCTCTCCGCTACGTCTTTGTCTTCCTTGATCGCCCCTTTTACCCCTCGGTCATCCAGCGGCCCAACCGATTCTTTTGCCGGCTTCCTGCTTTTAATATACCGAAAAAAATTTTTACTATGTTTTTTTGCCTCTAATGCTACCTTTTTTTCATACTCCCTCTTGGCCTTCTTAATCTGCGCCTTGCATTTGCTTTGACACTCCTTATGCTGTTTCTTGTTATTTTCAGACGGTTCCTTCTTCCATTTTCTGAAGGCGTTTCTTTTAGCCCTAATAGCTTCCTTCACCTCACTTTTCAACCAGGCCGGGTGTCTTTTGGACTTCCGTCTTTCTTTTCTAATTCGCGGAATATGTATGGCCTGGGCCTCCAGGATGGTATTTTTGAACAGCGTCCACGCCTGTTGTACAGTTTTTACCCTCTCAGTTGCCCCCCTAAGTTTTTTTTTTACCGTTCTTCTCATTTTATCATAGTCTCCTTTTTTAAAGTTAAATGCTAACGTATTTGACTTTCTGTGTACAGTTACTTCAAGGTCAATGTCAAAACTGATCATATTATGGTCACTGTTATCAAGCGGCCCCAGTACCATAACGTCCCTCACCAGATCATGCGCTCCACTAAGGACCAAGTCTAGAATGTTGCTATTATTGGAGATTCTAGATGGAATGTTGCTACCATTGAGATTCTGTTGCTACTATTTGAGATTCTACATGGAATGTTGCTATTCCACTAGCAACATTCCATTTGGAAAGCCTGCCCTTAGAGATCAGCAACGCGGCCGCGCAGACTCCTGTTTCTGTGAGTCTGACATCCTGACAGAAACAGAAGCCTGTGCGGCCGCGTTGCTGATCTGCAAGGGCAGGCGTCTACATGGAATGTTGCTAGTGCAGGAGTAGCCTAGTGGTTAGTGCAGTGGACTTTGATCCTGGGGGACTGGGTTCGATTCCCACTGCAGCTCCTTATGACTCTGGGCAAGTCACTTAACCCTCCATTGCCCCTGGTACAAAATAAGTACCTGAATATATGTAAACCACTTTGAATGTAGTTGCAAAAACCTCAGAAAGGCGGTATATCAAGTCCCATTTCCCTTTCCCTATTTGAGATTCTACATGGAATGTTGAGATTCTGTTGCTACTATTGGAGATTCTAGATGGAATGTTGCTATTCCACTAGCAACATTCCATTTAGAAAGCCTGCCCTTGCAGATCAGCAACGCCACCGCACAAGCTTCTGCTTCTGTGAGTCTGATGTCCTGACAGAAACAGAAGCCTGTGCGGCCGCGTTGCTGATCTGCAAGGGCGGGCTTTCTAAATGGAATGTTGCTAGTGCAGGAGTAGCCTAGTGGTTAGTGCAGTGGACTTTGATCCTGGGGAACTGAGTTCAATTCTTCCCACTGCAGCTCCTTGTGACTCTGGGCAAGTCACTTAACCCTCCATTTGCCCCTGGTACAAAATAAGTACCTGAATATATGTAAACCGCTTTTGAATGTAGTTGCAAAATACCACAGAAAGGCGGTATATCAAGTCCCATTTCCCTTAAGAACTTTTAGTAGCAGTAATCTAGCCTCTAATTGGCAAGGGGCACAAAGGCCTTAGCTTAGCTTTAGTTATTTAAAACTTAAGAGATAAATTGGCTTGCCATGGGTACACAAAAACAAAGCTCTCTAGCAAAATTTCACTCACAGTACTTTTTCCAATGCCAATAATAATAATAAAATAATTTGTAACAGTTCAGGGAATACCAGGCTTTGACTTATAAATATTTACCATGGCACAAAATTTTTGTCACACCTTGAATTTCTTATAATAGAGGCAAAGTCTGTAGCAGAGCTAGGAGACCAGGCCTCTCTGCTGTTTTAAACCAGCAATTTTCTTTTCTAACACTAAGAAATATCTATTGGAAACATCTAAATCATCTATCTTGGCAGACTTCAGAATTTGTTGACTAGGTTATTTCGTTTTCATTGGATTCAAACCATAAATAGGATGAAGTACTTTTAGAAACATGACATAGAAGGCAACATGACAAAATGGAACCAAAGAAAACAAATTACCCAGACATGGAAGATTGAAAAGAAAAATGTTTAGAAATCTCTTGGCATTCCTTCATAGTGGCTTTGAAACCTCAAAGTAATCTTAAAAAGACTGTTGATTCCAAAAATGGTTTTAAAATATTCCCCTAGTTATTGATAAATTAAAGGACGACGTTTTTCTGACAGTAGGCAGATTTCAAATGAAAATCAATGACATCTACACATTTTCCTATGGTCTTTAAATGTTTCCTCCAATGCATCCGTTTTTGAAAGCATTTATTACATTTCTCTTTAAAATGTATACATCAAAAACCATCTGTATTTTCATTACCCACTTAGGAACCACTAAGTTAGAACCACCAAGTAACATTTTGATGAAATAATGCAGGGCCTTTTACTAAATCTTAGCACATTCTAAATGCTGTGTGTTCTATTTTACACTTATGGGTCACATGGCACTTAGCACATGCTAAGCTTTAGTAAAAGAGCCCCTATTAAATACGTAAGTACATACATTACATAAGTATTGCCATACTGGGACAGACTGAAGGTCCATCGAGGCCAGCATCCTGTTTCTAACAGTGGCCAATCCAGGACACAAGTATCTGGCAAGATCCCCAAAAAGTACAATACATTTTGTGCTGCTTATCCTAGAAGGAAGCAGTGGATTTTCCCAAGTCCATCTTAATAACGGCTTATGGACTTTTCTTTTAGGAAGCTATCCCAACTTTTTTTAAACTCCGCTAAGCTAACTGCTTTTACCACATTCTCTGGCAACGAATTCCAGAGTTTAATTACACATTGAGTGAAGAAAAATATTCTCTGATTCGTTTTACATTTACTACTTTGTAACTTCATTGCATGCTCCCTAGTCCTAGTATTTTTGGAAGGGTAAACAAGCGATTCACGTCTACCCATTCCACTCCACTCATTATTTTATAGACCTCTAATCATATGTCCCCTCAGCCGTTTTTTCTCCAAGCTGAAGAGCCCTAGCCACTTTAGCCTTTCCTCATAGAGAATTCGTCCCATCCCCTTTATCATTTGTCGCCCGTCTCTGTACCTTTTCTAATTTCACTATATTTTATTTGAGATGCAGTGACCACTGACTTCAACATGACAAGAAAAAATAAAGAAAAACACTGAAATGTAAAGATTTTTTCTTTAGAAATGAAAAAAAAAAAGGAATAATGCAGCAGAATGAAGTCAGAAAACATAGAGGTAAACATCTAACAGAAAGTATCAGGAGACCTTTGTTTCTGTGCCCATTCAGCAGAGCAGAAAAAACAAAACAGCTCAGGACTCTGCTGTGCCAAAGAAAAGCAGGGTATGCTCTGAACTTAATACTAAGTTCTACACCAGCAGTTCCCAAACCTGGTCCCAGAGGCCCCTCTGCCAGTCAGGTTTTCAGGATATCCACAATGAGTATTCATGCTAGAGATTTGCATGCACTGCCTCCAATGCATGCAAATCTCTCTTGTGAATGTTCACTGTGGATATCTTAAAAATCTGACTGGCTAGGAGCCTCCAAGACCAGGTTTAGGAACCACTGTTCTAGGCTTTGGGAAAGCTGATCCACTCACGATGTGAAATGACACCTACTTGTGTGCGTAATCGATCCTGCCTGTCAATGAAAACACACAGGGATCACCATGTCTAAAAGGACCCACTTGCACTGCTCCTAGATTTTCTGAGGGATGTTACCCCCTTATCCACCCTCTTTCAGAAAATGTCACTTGGGGGCTCTTGGTCTGAATTTAGAAGACTAGTTTGCTGGAGCACATCTATTAACAGACAAGGGACTTCAAACAGTCTTTGATCTAATTATACATCAGACATAACAGATTTTCCAGACAACTCCATGCTGCCTGCTGCTGCCGCCACAAATTAAAGCATCTCAAATTAGGCAAAGTCGGAGTAGAGCAAAAAAAGAAAAAAAAATGTTGCCATATAATTTATGCAACACATGGTTCAATGCTGTCATTTAGATTCCAATTCACTACCAACCTTCACATTTTTTTAGTATCTCATTTACCAAGGGCATTAACAGCTAAATAAAAACAGAAGGGTGAGGATTTAAAAGAACAAAATGTCATCAACCAGCTGATATTAGGTAATTAGTTGTTACCGAATGAAATCCACCAGAAGATCATAGAGACTTCCTCTTTTCCTGCTTTATGACCTCTTTCTATCCCCAGGCCAAACGCAGTATCTCTCCCTTTCTTTCTATCCTGTCCCACCACAAACAAACCTTTTGTTGTCCACTGTGATAGGTGGCTCTTCGGCCTCCTCCTTTAGCCCTCCATGGATAGCCCCTGACCTGCCCTATTCTATGGGTGCACATGCGCATGCTGGCACAAATGAGCACCCTACTGGTTCTCAACAGACATCACAGTTCATCCGAGTGTATGATACATGTACAAAAGATGTGGAGGAGAGAACAACCCTTCAAAAATTAGAAAAGAATCAGCACAACTCATAGCTCTACACACTGCCTAGTGAGCAATCAGGGTTCAGGTCCTTAGTCAAGATTCTGCTTCTCAATTCAGCCAGGGCTGAGGACACGGAGGAGGCAATGTTCACAGCTACCAAGGGAGCAAAGTATCTCAACCAGCACTGAGCAGTGAAAAATACTATCCAAAACTAAGATGCACACTTTTTGAGTTACATTAGCCGAAGGAGCAGGCATTGGTTTGTTCTGCATCTCTGCAGCTATCACCTAAAGGAGAAAAAGACAGTAAAAGTAGGGCCCCAGGCCTTCAAAAAGATGCTTCGCTCCTATTCGGCCTCTGCCTTCTTTTTACAAGAAGTAACAGAGCTGTTCCGGATGTTGTTGGACCAGGACAAACTTGGACTTGCATCAGAATACTATAGCAGCAATTATAGCTTCTACTATCATATTTCCACCGCTGCTAATAACGTTTACTGCATTTATTGAATAAAGTTAGTGTGAAATACTGCTTGTATGCACACCGTTATTGCGTGGGTCCAGATTATGAACCATGGTGCCAGGTTTGCACAAATTACAACGCGACAGTCCTTGATCCCTAGCGAGTGCTTTTTGGCAACTTTTGTAAGAGAACACCAGAGGCAAGCGGGAGGCAGCCGAAAAACCTGGTTCTATGAGTGTTTCTTTGGCGACTTTTGTCAGACGACTCCGGAGGTAGATTTTCTTATACGCACATTGATAGTACACGGTTCCAAGATCTTTGCTACCCATCTACATTGTACTATCGGTGCTCTGCTGTATTTTGAAAAAGCACACCTGGCAAAAAGCCTATTTAAATACGGCCTTATGCCTTTCTATTATCCTCCATCCCCAAAAGAAAAATTTGCTTCCTCAGGTGTCAGGTTGGAGTGCCCTGAATCATCAACCTTAAGCTTCGATGATACCAGCCCAGAAACTTCTGTGATGAACTATCTACAAACACAGTGCTGTAACAGCCCAGCATGCATTGCTTACCATCTCCCTTTGAACCAACTTTAGGAACCACCCACTCTCTTCTGACTGAACTAACATAAGCCAGTTTGATTGACAGGCTATTTACAATCCATTATTGGCTTGTGCTTGTGGCTGGTATAACTTCTTGAATTCTTTTCTCAGCCTGGGTATTCAGGACTTGTCTTTACCTCAGGTATATTTGTCTGCTCTTTTCATTTAGCAATGACAGTAATATGAAGACACAAATGCAAGGGAAGAAGACGGATGAAGCAGAGAAGGAAAACACAGATGAATGCACTTAACTCTTGTAAGCACCTACCTGTTTGTGGTAGTGATGTTCTGCTCTTTCAGTGCAATCTCCCTCTGCTGTAGAGCGATGATCTGCCTTGAAAGATCATCAGGAGTTCTATAAATTAGAAAAAAAAAATCAGGTTAAGTTTTCAAAGCCCAACCAGGATGGGAGGGGGTAAACTAAGAATGACCAGAAAGATTGTTGACTGCAGTAAAATGTCAAAATTTCTTCACATTCAAGCATGGTTAAAATATAAATCAGTAACACCTCTTCTACCATTTTCTCATTTATGCTGACTGTCCTTCTTGTATGGTCCTCAAAACACCAACCACCACAACCTGACTTTATATTATTGCCTTTGGTGAATTAAAAGTATTTGGAAAGGCTCTTAAAGGCCTTGACAAATTTTCCTTCAGTTTAAGAACCAGCCCAAAAATTTAAAAGTCAGAAACTGAGAACTCTCTCATCCCTCCTCTATCCACCACTGACCTCACATTTAACTAGAGGGGGGGTATTCCTTCAGAGGTCTGCGACAATGGGTTTAATCACACTCCATCTAAATGACAATTGATCTAATGGCCACTTGTCTAAAGTACACAACAGTTAATGATACATTAATGGGATATTTGGTCTAAAATCTATGAGAGCATACAGATATAACCCTTTTTGGGGTGTTATTGGGGTAACTGACATTTAGCATAAATTCTAACAGGAATAAGGTCTCTGGTAATACCAGCCTTAGTGAGTGAAGTGTCATAAGCAAATGTATTCCCTTTTATCCTTAGATCCAAGCTCACAGCGTCCTAAATAATAGAAAGAACTCCACAACAAGTATTATAAAAATAGTGTGCGCATTTACTTGCAAGAGTAGCAAAGATAATGTGCAAAGAAGGCAAGAATAAAGACACAGGAAGTCTCATCATAGAAACAGCTTAAAGTAAACGCACATAAATCCCTAATGAGACCCCTAAGTAAAAGAGTCATACTGAGCCCGCAGCACTTATGCAAAAGTACATGGTACACACACAACCTGATGTAGACTTCTTGCTAGTAACAGCGTGTTCCTCAGATGTTCAATCAATCAGCTTCAGCAAATCTGCTCCTTGGATGGAATGTCAACACAGCAGCCTCTTGCCTCAGTTAAAAGCCCCTTTTTATACAGAAATCATGAGCTGCAGCTGTGCTAATGATTTACATTCTGACTTTGGGGGTGATGCACACATAACTTTGTTTACCCCAAATATTATGGCTTCAAGGGACAGCTGATTATATCATTGGCACCATAATGAAGGAGTTACTTTGACAAGAAGCCGGGGTTTCATAAACAATGTGCAATTTGCCAGGCACAGTGTCTCTCCAGCTGCCAGGGTAATTCTAAGAGTCCTTGGCTGTTCTGGCCATGGCATCGATGCTGACAACCTTGTTATTCTAGCACATCGGGACTCTTGTCAGCAGTCTTCATCGGTATGCAAGGTCACGGCTTCAGCAAATAATAGGCTTTGCATTGAAAAACAGAATAAGCTTGAGTCTCCATTTTTGAAGTTGGGCATTAATGCTGAATTATAATCCCATATAGCTTTATTATATAGGAACACATATAGTGTTTCATAGTGCTTGTTTTGCTCCTACAAATCAAACACATAAGCAGAAACAAAATACGTGTATTCTTTCATCTTCTCAAGAATTAACTGTGTGTATAATAGTAATTCCAGATTAAATTTGCAAAAATACATGACAGCTAATTAAAATAAAAGTCATAGATTATGCACCATGCCTAGGGTTACCATACGTCCAGATTTACCTGGACATGTCCTCTTTTTGAGGACATGTCCGGGCGTCCGGACGGGTTTTGGCCAGCCTGCCCATTTGTCTGGATTTCTGGACAAATGGGCGGGCGGGCTGACGCTGATGTGCGGGCGGCGGGCTGACGCTGACGTGTGGCGGACCTCCCGTCCCCTTACTCATGATCTTCCCTGGTGGTCTAGTGACTTCAGGGCAGGAAAGAGCCTCCTCTTTCCTGTCCGGCACGCTGCTCTACATCCTGTATGCTGCCTGTTTCGGTCTCGGCGAGATTCAAAATGGCCGCCGAGAATTGAAGTCTCGCGAGGCCGCTTCAATTCTCGGCGGCCATTTTGAATCTCGCCGAAACCGTCACAGGCAGCATACAGGATGCAGAGCAGCGCGCCGGGCAGGAAAGAGGGAGCTCTTTCCTGCCCTGAAGTCACTAGACCACCAGGGAAGATCATGAGTAAGGGGAAAGGTGGTGACGGGGCCGGGGGAAGGGAAATGTGACAGGGGCGGGGCGAGGTGTGGAAAGGGGTGAGGCAAGGGTGTGAAATGGGTGGGGTATGGGCGGGGCAAGTGTCCTCTATTTTTAAGGACAAAAAATGGTAACCCTAACCATGCCACAAATAAAATCTAAAGTGTTAGAAGAGGGACATTGAGCAAATATGGAAAGAATCCAATCTTCACGATGTTTTTGGTTTTTTTGCTTTGCTTCCCTCATATAATGCACTCAGTCTGGCCTTCCACCTTTTGCTGCTCCTTCTGCAATTCAGTAATCAATTTAAAGACAACAACATGAGCATAACCAACCAATACTTCGAGTATCTGATGCCAAGACTCAAGTGTATTGTGGATTCTTGGTATACCCAGCTCAACATGAGCACTGACCAATCAAAGAGAAGGAGGGAACAATGGAGGTGATCAGATCTGCAGGTTACAAAGAGTTCTGCGTACCCATCCATGAATACAATTTTAATCAAGCCACTGGGTGAGGTCATTTGCTTCGGCAGGAATTTCAAGTTATCAGCTCAAGACAATAGCCAGTGCTGCAAACTGCCAAACTTTGATGCTGAAACCCTGTTCGGTTGTGTATTTATTTGCAAGTCCAAGTCCCAGTATCCTCCTGTAGATGCTCTGTCCCAGATGAAATTTTTTTTTAAAAACACCATTATGAGTTGTTTCTGGGAATTCTTCCCCAAAAGCTTTAACGGCTGCTGGTTCGAAATTAAAAATAACAGAAGGTTTCAATGTGTTAATGTTATCAGCAGCAAAATAATTAAAATCCTGGAACGGTGTTTTGTAAAATTCACGGGACTTACACGACATGAGACCATAAGCAAGCAGATGATTTCAGCTTCTGCCATCAGAGCCAACTGGAGCATGAATGGAATATAATTGAGTAAAGATGGTGAGAATTGTTTTGAAACTACTGAGGCTTACTTAGCTTTTGAACATTGGCAATAATTGTAAAGAGAAGCACTTTATAGATCTAACGTATGAGTTTTTTAATAAGAAAAGTTTCCCCTCTTACAGATCTGTGTCAATTCTGGAGGAATAGTCAAAGTTGCCAACATAGACAGTGCTGAATGGTCGTCTTTGCAAACTCGTTTGACTGTTTCCTTGAGAGATGCTCTCATTGGAAGGTAAGGCCACATTACAGGAGCCACGGTCGCAAGTGTTGCTTGGATAATTTGTACTGGCTTGTCATTGCTGTTTGTGGCACCATTTGCTTCATTGCTGCTTTCACTCGGACAACGTCTGGTTGGTTCACAACAGCAGCGTGTACTGGATAATCTGCAAACTTTTGCAGCTGTTGTCTTGCCATTGATGATTGTTACTGGCTGATCCATTGCCATCTCTAGCCTTGCATCTCCAGTAGTAAGTTGTTTCTCCTTGTCGTCTTCCTAATTTGCTCGTGTCACAGTCGTAACAAGTAGCCTCTGGCAACCAAGTTTTTCTCCCTTTCGGATTCTACTAAATTGCAAAACTTCATTTCTTCGTTTTACAATAACCTGTAGAAAATTGTTATAACTATGGTGGCAAACACTTTTGCTATTGCCTTTTATACATTAGTTGCAGCTTACCATATTATCAGTCATATATTTGCTCAACCACTTCAAATACCAAAGCACTACTAATGTATTTCAATGCAGGCCTACTGAATACCATTTTTATTTTAGTTACATTTGTACCCCGTGCTTTCCCACTCATGGCAGGCTCAATGCGGCTTACATGGGGCAATGGAGGGTTAAGTGACTTGCCCAGAGTCACAAGGAGCTGCCTGTGCCTGAAGTGGGAATCGAACTCAGTTCCTCAGGACCAAAGTTCAACACCCTAACCACTAGGCCACTCCTCCACTCACAGACTGAGGACTTCACAGTACATCTTTACCTTTATCTTAATGCCATACTCTTATGTTTTTCATGCCATGCCACATCAAAAAAATGAAATTTCATAGCACAATTACACCTTTAACATTAGAACTTTTGTCTTTTAGAAAAATTAACAATTAGATGGACTGACATCTAGGACCAACTGTCCATTAGCTGAAATGTATCACTGGACCAATTGCACCAAACCCCTTCAACTCTTTCAGGATCTGATTTCCTTAGTCCATTTTCCCATTCTGTTAAGTAAATCAGTCGCATAAGCCAGCAATTCCACAGAGTATCATGAACGTCAGCACCCACTGACACCTGCAGAGGTGACTGCCTCTTTGGATCACTTAACAGTTGTTGTATAGGTCCCACACCGGTCTACCTCTCTGTTATCTGTCTTCCCTCATTCCTCTCTCATCCCTCATTCTTGCTTTTTCTTTCAATCCTCCTCCCTCTTTCTTCTCTTCCTCACACCCATTCTCCCTTAAATCTCCTCCCCATCTCATACCCCCACACTCTTCAATCTGTCTGCCCATCCCCCTGTTTCAAGTCCCTCCATCTTATCCCCCGTTATCCTCAGTAGTTTCTCATATATTCCCCAACTATTTCTTGAGTCTGCCTCTCACTCCTACCCTTATACCTCCCTCCCACTCAGCTAGCCAACAGGAATGATTAATACCATACCCATCCTAACACCTTGCTGTCCAACATGGCTGCTGTTGCCACAGTTGAAACAACTGCTCCCCTTCTATCAGATTTGAGTGGTACAGAACTCCCAAGATGATCTTCTTCAAACTTGAGACCACGAGAGTAGCACGGGAGTTTCTGCAACACAAGGCCTGCCTTTAACATCTTCTGCCATTCTCATCACTTCTTAACCCTATATCTCTCAAGCAAGAATAGAGCTTAATATTCTTTCAATAACAACCTCTCACTTTCCTCCAATGTATTCATTCCTATTTACTTTCACATTTTATCTGATCAAGTACCTATTCTCCGTTTCTAAGCCCTTTTTCTTGTCATCCTGATTTGGCTCTGCATATCGTACAATGGTATGGCAAAACATTTTGGACTGCTCTTGAATGAAAAACATCTAGTGAATTTAAAATGGAATCATATTGCCTTTGACATTTCATATACCATTCTGTCAAAAAGAATAAAAGCCCTCTCTAATGCCATCTGCTAGAAACTGACACAAAGATAAACTGCCTACAGTACCACCAACATATGTTATGGGAACATAGAAAGGCGCATCCCCTAGATGCTGGAAGGGTTTTTTTGTCAAATTGGGAACCATATATATTTTCCTTGTCTCCTAAGGCACGTAGTTCTATCTTCATCCGCCCGTAGAGTGCTTTGCACAGAAGATCTCGACTTTGGTGCTCTCCCAGGACTGTACTGATTTTTTTTTTACTCCATTTATATTACCAGTTGCTTGACAGCGGTGAACTGTGGAGGGGGGGAAGGCCACAAGAGTTCAGGTGCCCCCCCCCCCCACAAACTTATTGATATTCTAGGGGTTACACTATCCAGACTTTTTTTGTGTGTGTGAATCGGGGTGGTGCAAATTGTATCTTGCATGTTTTTAATTCCCTTAGTATTGTATGGTTTCAATATGTACATAGCCTGTTTCAGTAATTACTGAATACCGACTACACTCAGTTTTCATATTAAGTTGGAAGGTAGGAGTGGAGGGCGTTAAAAATTGTTAAAAGTTTTATGACAGTTTTTTTTCCTTGGTCTTTATTGTGGAGGTATTGCATTTGAATCTCTGTACACCTCTGTAGTTGGATGTGTTATTTTGACACGTCATCAATAAAAATATTGAAAACTAAACTGCCTGCAGTACCAGGAGACTTTATTCTTACCCAACAACGCAGTTTGAGCCTTAGAAGCAGTCACTACAGTCCTGAAAGCTGTCTGTATGAACATAGCCAAGTGTAAATCTCACTGGCTCTAAATGTATAAAACAGCACAACAGCAGCTGTTCAACCAACGCCAACATCTCTCTATATAAAACGCACCTCCAACGTTCTAATGAAGCCTCTCTTAGCAAAGTGAAGGGGGTGAGATCGCATTGTGTCTGCCCCGCCCACGCGTCAAACGTGATGACGTCGAGGGCGGAGCAATGACACTCAACCAATCGCATCGCTCGGCAGCGAAGCGTCAGGGAAGGAGGTGGCGCTCCCGACGTCTAGCCTTCCCTTCCATGTGTTCCGCCTTCTTCTGATGTCAAAAGAAGGCGGAACACAGCGAAGGGAAACCTACACGTCGGGAGCACCGCCTCCTTCCCTGATGCTTTGCTGCCGGAACCGCCACGGAGGTAAATTTAAAAACAAGAAAAAAACAAAAACACGCATGTTGGGGGGAGAGAAGAGGGTGGCCAGTAAAGTACAACAATGGGAGCGGGAGGGCAGGGAAGAAACGACAGCATGGATGCGAAAGGGGGGGGGGGGAGAAGAGGGCGGGCCAGGCTGGCACATGGGAGAGAGAGGAGCATGGATGCGAGGGGGGGTCATGGAAGGGAGAGAGGGGACTTGCTGGAAAAGGATGACTGGAGGCGGCAGGGGACAGAGGAGCATGGATGGCCATGGATTGGGAGGGCAGGGCTCAGGGAGAGAGGGCAATTGCTGGAAAGGGATGAATGGAGGGGGCAGGGGACAGAGGACCATGGATGGGCATGGATTGGGAGGGCAGGACTCAGGGAGAGAGGGGAATTGCTGGATAGGGATGAATGGAGGGGACAGATGGGCATGGATGGATATGGATTGCAGGGCAGGCCTCAGGGAGAGAGGGGTATTGCTGGATAGGGATGAATGGAGGGGCCAGGTGACAAAGGAGCATGGATGGGCATGGATTGGAAGGGCAGGACTCAGGGAGAGGGGAATTGCTGGATAGGGATGAATGGAGGGGCCAGGTGACAGAGGAGCATGGATTGGACTCACACTTTCACTCTGACTCTCAAACAGTCACTCTCACATACACTCTCCCAAACATACACACTCCGAGAAAAACCTTGCTAGCGCCCGTTTCATTTGTGTCAGAAACGGGCCTTTTTTACTAGTCTCTCTATATAAAACGCACCTCCAACGTTCTGAAGCCTCCACAAGTCCCAACGTTCTAAATGCTTGGTGGTGAAACCAGGAATTCGCCCATGAGTGTTGCCCCCCCCCCCCCCCCGCATCAAACGTCATGACGTCGCGGGCGGACCAATGACACTCAACCAATTGCATCGCAAACCCGTTACTAAGCGACGGAACGTGACATAAGACACATCGCGGAACAATGAAAACCAGCAGCACAAAGTTGCTACACGACGTCAACAGCAACGCTAAAAGGACCATATAGATCTCTGCTCTCCACACAAACAACAGACACGGAGGGCATAGGAGGGAAGGAAAAAAACCAGCACATACACACACACTCTCACTCTTAACTGGCTATAATGAGCAACTGACCTGCAACTATCACAGGGACTGCTAGCACCTCTCTCTCTCTCACACACACATACACACGGGACACAGAGGGGATGGAAGACAAGGAACGAATCGTTGGGTATGGAGGGGGCGGCAGGGGAGATAAGGCAAGAACTGCCTTAAATGTTTGTGCTGTGCTATGTACAATTATAATGCTGTCTCTTCATTTTGACCCTACCCTTTCACACTCTCTTTCACACAGACGCACGCACACACACTTACGCTGTCTCTGTCTCACACACACACACACGCACCCACACAAATATACACACTCTCACACAGACACACAAACACGCCTCAAATGGTTCAGCTGTCCTATGTAAAATTTCACTGCTGTCTCTTCATTTTCACCCTACCTGTGCACACTCTCTTTCACACACAGACACATACACACACTTTCTCTGTGTCACACAGACACACATACATATACACACTCTCACTCTCTCTATAGTCTTGCCAGCGCCCATTTCATTTGTTTACGAAATGGGCCTTTTTCACTAGTACTATATAATAATCGCTGCTGTTAAAAAAACAAACAAACATATAATGAAAAATATAGAAAACGGACGCACAAGAATTGAGGGGGATGCCTTGAGAAAGATTTGGATGAAATACGTGTTGGAACATCGACCCCCACTATGCAATTCAGATAAGTAACGCTTATCATGATGAAGCAATACAATTATGGCGCAAGTTAATAAGTTTACATATATTGATTGTTCCTACAAAATTTGATTAAAAAAAAAAAAAAAAAAGATAAAAAATATTTCGGAATGATGAAGACAAAGTGAAACCTCTACCTCCATTATTTCCAAAGCCAATGGCTTAAGTGGACGATCCGTTTTCTATATTTTTCATTATATGATTGTTAGATTTTTTTTAACAGCAGCTATTACTACATAGTCAAGTGTAAAACACAACTATGCTACTCATATTCTAATGTCGCTTACAGGCAAAAAAGTGACAAGATCTGGATAGTGAACAGAAACTATTAACAGTACGATCTGAGAAAAATTCATATTTATTGTGATAAGGAAGAGGCTATCCTACCCTGGTTAGGCCCCTAGAGGGTGCTGTTCCCCTAAAATGTCCATGGAGAAGGGCTGGATGAGTCACTAAAGGGAGCCAGTAAGGGGTGTATAGCAGGAGGTCGCTAGGACCGAGGGGAGTCCTGGGGATAGAAACAAGTGCAGCAGGTTATGGGCTGGGTCCTGTTTAGCCATTAACCACTTAAGACCCCACCAGAGTGTGAGGGAGGGAGGAGAGCTAGCAGCTAAAGGAGAGAGCTGGTAACTGAAGCAGGAGGATCCCCATGAGAAGTACTGGCTGAGCCCTATGGCCTGGTGGTGAAAAGACTGTGTGTCAGATGAAAAGACTGGGTGTCTAGAACTGTGTGTTACCAAGAAGGAAGCTGGCTGGGGTAAGAAGGCCCTAGAGTATCAAGTATAAGAACTGTGTGTTCAAAGAGGGACTGTGTGTCTAGAGCTGTGGGCTACAAGGAGGGACTGTGTGTCCAGGACTGAGTTAGTATTGAGCCCAAATGCCTATGTGAAAGGGCTCAGGGGGAAGAAATCTGTTGGGTTTGAACTGTGCAAGAAGAAGTGTTTTAAGCTAAAAGAAGTGTGCCCCAGAGGCGGGAATAAAGATTTGTATGAGAAAAATCCTGTTGATAAGACCTGACTATGTTTGCCTTTTTGAGAACCAGGAGTAGAAAGGGGTAGGATACTAATTTGCATAAAATCTGCATACTGAGAACCAGCTCACCCTGAGTGAAAGAGGGACCTGGGATCCTGAGGTGGGAGCTTCCTCTTCACAATAGCCTCATCATTTTCACATTATTCACATAAAAACAACATAAAACCCAACGTGACTACATTTCAGCTGCTGCCTGCATCGGAGTAAAATAAAATCTTCCACTTCTAACATAAGACTGGCATAAACCTGCACTTGCATTGATCAGCTTGAGCCAGAAAGCAGAACAATCTTGTTCTCTCTCTACTGATGTAGTTTCAATTGTAGCTAAAAAAAAAAAAAAAAAATCAAGAAGCACCTACTACAAAGTGAAAAAATATTTTTCTCAGACTGTACCGACAATGTCCTCCACACCTGGACTTTTTTTTTTTTTTTTACTTTGTCACTGGGGTGGTTTGATTTGCCTCTCTAGTCTTTTTTTTAATTACTTTTTACTTTTTTTCTCTTTATTTCAATTTTAAAGAATAATTCTAAGCAAACACCATAAGAAACATTTTTTAAACTATAAGCAATAAACAGAATTACTGCTTCCTTATCACTTCCCACTTACAATGCTGTTGAATGATCTCTCTTCATAGCGGTTTCCTCAACCATGAGCTGTGAGACAACTTCTGACAAAAATATTAAGACCATTTAACCCATCTTCTCCAATCACTGCATTGACTCTCCATCTGCTTCAGCATAAAATTCAACTTTCTTGTATTCATCTACAGCACTTCCTATTACCTCATCTCCTTTATTTCCCCATATACCCCTCTATCCCAAACTTTCTCAGGCAAGTTGCTCCCATTTGTGTCCTTCCCCACTACCAAATCTTAACGTAACATCATAAGTGTTGCCTTACTGGGACAAACCGAAGGTCCATCAAGCCCAGTGGCGAAGCCAGATCCCAAAAATATACAACAGATTTTATGCTGCCTATCCTAGAAATATCAAAACACACAGGCACTTCTCCACTCAAATTCTAAATTACAAAACAAAAAAGATAGTACAGGATTCCTAGGAGTCAAACTATGTTGTACGGGGTGAGTCTCGTATAATTACCACGGCTGGTTTCACTTCACTCCCGCGGTGAACCTCTGCCCATGTGAATTTCTAATCACAGACTCTACCCCCAACCTACCAATGCTTGAATAACTCAATCTTTACATACTTCTGCTTATCGCATTGCATAAGTAAATATAGTGTGAGCACACCGGTTTCAATAAGATGAGTGACACATAGCCTTTATATTTACTTATGCAATGCGATAAGCAGAAGTATGTAAAGATTGAGTTATTAAAGCATTCATAGGTTGGGGGTAGAGTCTGTGATTAGAAATTCACACGGGCAGAGGTTCACCGCGGGAGTGAAGTGAAACCAGCCGTGGCGATTATATAAGACTCACCCCGTACAACATAGTTTGACTCCTAGGAATCCTCTACTATCTTTTCTGTTTTGAATCCTAGAAATAAGCAGTGGATTTTCCCCAAGTCCATCTTAATAAAGGTTTATGGACTTTTCTTTTAGGAAATTATCCAAATCTTTTAAAACAGCTTTTAACACATTCTCTGGCAACAAATTCCAGAGTTTAATTACATGCTGAGTGAAGAAATATTTTCTACAGTTTGCTTTAAATTTACTACCTAGTAGCTTCATTGTGTGCCCCCTAGTCCTAGTATTTTTGGAAAGAGTAAACAAGCAATTCATATCTACCCATTCCACTCCACTCTGTATTTTATAGACCTCTATCATATCTCCCCCTCAGCCGTCTCTTCTCCAATCTGAAGAGCCCTTGCCTCTTTAGCTTTTCCTCATAAGGAAGTCGTCCCATCCCCTTTATCATTTTCATTGCTCTTCTCTGTACCCTAATTCCACTATATCTTTTTTGAGATAGGGTAACCAGAATTGCACATAGTATTCAAGGTCTTGTCACACGATGGAGCGATACACTCTCAGTTTTGTTTGCCATCTCTTGCAATTTTTCACAGTCCTCTTGTGATTTAACAGCTTTGAATAACTTTGTGTCATTGGCAAATTTAATTACCTCACTAGTTATTTCTCTCTCTAGATCATTTATAATATGTTATAACACTGTGCTTTTCACCTTACTGCACCAAAATGACTTGGCATAACCATACTAAATGGGTGCAATCACGATACCTTTCTTACCACGTTCAAGCCATGCTGAAAAGCGGCCTAACAACTCATAAAATAACAGCGATATCTTTCTTTTATAGGTTTACTAGTAAAACAGGCCCGTTTCTGACACAAATGAAATGGGCGCTAGCAAGGTTTTCCTCGGAGTGTATATGTTTGAGAGAATATGTGTGACAGTGACTGTGTGAGAGAGAGAGAGTGAATGTGCGAGTGTGTGTGTGACAGAGAGAGATTGAGACTGGGTACGAGTGTGTCTGAGAGTGTGTGTGTGTGTGAGAGTGAGAGTGTGTGCCAGGGCCCCCCTCCCAGTTCCAGTGTCACCCCTTCCTCCGTGTTCCAGGGTCGTCGTCCCCCCCCCGAGTTCCAGACACCCCCCCCTCCCTCCCCCGAGTGCCACGGAGTCAGCTTCAGAACATTGGAGGTGCTTTTTATTATATAGGATTAGACATTGTGTTTCTCTCTGTTTTTCTCTTTTTCAATACATCGTTGGCAGTCATAAGAACCCAGGCTGCGGCGATCTCGCTGTTTTGATTTGGGTTTGGGAGGAGGGGCTTAAAAGAAAAAAAAAAAAGGTATAACGTGTTTGCCTAGTACTCATTCAGGACTCATGGTAGACTAGGTCCTCACCCCCCCCCCTTTTTTTTTTTTGCTAACTTCTGTTTCTTGATCTATTATATTCTTCTGTACTGGATTCGTGTTTGCCTGTGATCTTACCAATAAAATTGTTTTAAAGTAATACATGACCCACTTAGCAAAACGGTGTAATTAATTTCTGGAATTCATCGCCAAATAATGTAGTAAAAGTAGTTATACTCAGCAGGGTTTTAAAAAGGTTTGGATAATTTCCTAAAAGGTCCATAACCCATTATTTAAGATGGGAAAATCCACTGTTTATTTCTACGATAAGCAGCATAAAATCTGTTTTACTCTTTTGGGATCTTGTCAGGTACTTATGGCCTGGCTTGGCCACTACTGGGCTTGATGGACCTTCGGTCTGTCCCCGTATGGCAATGCTTATGTTCATAGGTACCAAAAGTGGGGTTATAAATAAGACTATAAAAGTTTGGAGGGGAAAATTTTATTTTTGAAAGCTTTGTATACTATAGGGTCAGTAGAATGGGGCTATGCAATTTTTTGTGCGTTCTACAGCCTAAATAAATGGAGATACTTAAAGTGGGGTATGTGATTTCTCAGGTTAATAACAATTGGGAAATGTTTCTCATTTTTTAAAGGTGTAATTAGTCCATACCCGAGGCTGAAATTTTGCAGGACTATGCAGTTGACATCCCTGTTTCTTGTGGAATAAATAAGTCACATACACCGCTTTTGGTACCATTTTGCTCAGCGGGTCACATACTGTTTTTGAGGCTGCTTAAGTGAAAGTATTCAGGAAAGTTAGTCAGAGAACAATTCAAAAACTTAGTACAGTAATGGTACATAATGGATCCTTTCCACTTCTGCAGGTATAAGCGAAGGAAACTTAAGTTACATCCAAGTATGAATGGTAAAACATGAGAAAGCTAGAGGGGAAAATCTGATTAACATGTTCATAGCCAACAACAGTGTCATCCCCTAAAAAAAAAAAAAAAAATTTAAACAGAAATTGAGACAAATGGAAGTGTGTCAAAATGCTTCTAGCTTATTAGAATAAGATCTCGTCTACATATATCAGAAACCTACTGAAGACTGAAAAACCCTTGCCTTACAGAGTTTTAATCTAGTCAGTGGTTTTCAAGGTAACTATTATACATATTGCATTAAATAAAACTTCTCATATATAAATGCTCATGCTGAATCTCCTGAAAACCAGACTGGCTGGGTATGTCAAACTACTACTACTACTACTAACTAGCATTTCTAAAGCGCTACTAGGGTTACGCAGCGCTGTACAATTTAGACATAGAAGGACGGTCCCTGCTCAAAGAGCTTACAATCTAAAAGACAAGAGAACAATCTAAAGACAAGTGAACAATCTAGAGGACGAGTGAACAGTTAATCTGATAGAGTGGATAGATAGGGGCATTCTGTCTATCTAGAGCGGTTAGGTGCTGAAGGCAGCATAGAAGAGGTGAGTTTTAAGCAGAGATTTGAAGATGGGTAGGGAGGGGGCATGGCGTATGGGTAAAGGAAGATTGTTCCAGGCATAGGGTGAAGCAAGGCAGAATGAGCGGAGCCTGGAGTTGGCCTAGGTTGAGAAGCACCTGCTCCTAGGCAAAGTTTCATTTTTATAGTAAACTGAGTAACAATAACCAAACTACAAATGTGATGAACGAAACAGCTTTTGCCCATAAGTACAGTTAAGACCAGGGAAGTTTTGAGTCATTACAATGCAAACCTGAGATTAAAATTAAAAAATAACAAACCTGCTCTCCTGTTTTGTTTTGCTTTTTCTTTTTTATATAGTACAGATACATTTAAATATATGACACTAATAATAAATAAAAGAAAATCACAGAATTTCTCAAATGAGTTGAATATTTGAGATGTCAGAGTAGAGTATCTTTAAGGCTTAAAGTTTCATAAGTGCTTTTAGCAAAGAACTGAAAAATAAGTCTGGCATTTCTATTCCACGTTCAGCTGCTTTTTTATTTCTCCCATACAATAATTACAAGAAAGGATTTCTTTTTCTCTGCGCTGCCATATAAAAAGTTTTTATGTTTTGCCTCAACCTTATGATCAGCTCTTGTACACTTGTACATTTTCCAAGCTTTCTTTATTTGCCATTCACAGCCTGCTGGCCATTTGGGGTTGTTTTGTTTTTCCATTTTTATTTTTTTAATAAACAGTGAAAGTGAGTACTGACAATCTGTGCTCCCCGCCATCTGCTTCAACCCTCTCGCTAAGCTATCTTCTTTTTTTTTTTTTTTCCACTCAACTGTCTGCAAGCCTCCAACTTGGCTTAATAATTTTCAGGAAAATAAATTACACGCGTCCCCAGACACGTGTAAATAAAAATGAAGAAATTTCAGATTTACGGTGGCTGCCTTCAAACTCTTCTCTTTAGCTCAAAGAGGATTAAAAGAACTTCAAAGACACCCAGGCGCCAATTAAGCTAGTGTGACGCTAAAATATTCCTCTGATTAGCAAGACGTGTTCTTTGAACTGTTTCTCTATAACAAACTTTTAACTTAAATAAAATTCTGCAGTTCTCCTTTCTTGCACTCCCTTTTAAGGGAAAATTACAACCAGTGGTGGTCAGCATGCTTTTTAACTGCTGACTGCCACCATTTTGCCCAGATATTCAATACCAGGCCATGCCTGGATATTGGCATTAAACATTCGAGGGAACTTAATTAGTTAAGTGCTGATATTACAGATAAGTACATAGTAATATAGTAACATAGTAGATGACGGCAGAAAAAGACCTGCACGGTCCATCCAGTCTGCCCAACAAGATAAACTCATATGTGCTACTTTTTGTGTATAAACCTTACCTTTTGTATCTGCCATTTTCAGGGCACAGACCATAGAAGTCTTGCCCAGCACTAGCCCCGCCTCCCAATCTCGGCTAAACTTCTGAGAATCCATTCCTTCTGAACAGGATTCATTATGTTTATCCCACGCATGTTTGAATTCCGTTACTGCTATTTATACAGTCCAGTTTGAACATAAGAACGTAAACTTATCAGGTTACGAGTCCATCCCTGGGCAACCCTCACAATAGCCTGTTTTGGCTTTGGCAGTTAGGATATTCAGTGACACTTAAGGGTGAGGAAGTGTTCTCCTTTCTTGGACCACCTCTGCTGTTTTTGATTCATGAGGAAGTGTTCATAACCAGTGCAGATCTTGCTTTAGGGAGCCAATAAAAACAAAACTTATTTCATCAGCTCAATTTTTCCACTAATATATAGTTATCAATCAAGTTCTAAACTGGCCTTTTGCATATAAAACTCTAGGCAAGTTACAACTGACTAAAGCATCATAAAACACCAGAAACAGCACATAAAATACACAGACATAACATAAGGTAAAGTTACAGTATATGCCCCTAGACAAAACCTACCACAATTAAGAACCAAACCTAGAATATCACACATTTACCCCAACAAAAAACAAAATGCACCCTACAAATAACACAAGGATAAGATGCTAAAGACTTATTCTATTTTCATGAGAATACAAAAATCACAAAATGCAAAAAAATATACATAAGAGATTTGTATACATATGCACTAATAGCAGCATGAAAACCTGACCATTATGTGGCCCTCGAGGACTCAAGCTAGACACCCTTGGCCTACATGACTAAGTAGAAACGTTTTCAGAATGTTTCTCCATGAGGGTCCCATGGTCTGACCATTTCATACTGAAATTCTTAATATTTTTAGACTAATCAAGGAAAAAATATGGACAATGAGTGGAGGAGTGGCCTAGTGGTTAGGGTGGTGGACTTTGGTCCTGGGGAACTGAGGAACTGAGTTTGATTCCCACTTCAGGCACAGGCAGCTCCTTGTGACTCTGGGCAAGTCACTTAACCCTCTATTGCCCCGTGTAAGCCGCACTGAGCCTGCCATGAGTGGGAAAGCGCGGGGTACAAATGTAACAAAACAAAAAAAAAATCTCTAAACTCATGGGAAGACAGCTGAACAACCCCCAAACTAAGCTGTTGGAACAGATAAGTGAATCCTGACATTTAGGTACAGAATTCCTGATAAGAAAGTAGAAGAGGATTGTATGCACTCTACTTTTCATAATACCCATACAAATAAGACAGAAAAATACATAGATTAACCCTCTGGTTCTCAAACAAAAACCCCAAAACTGGAATTAAAAACAGTCCAACACAGTGATGTACAACAAAAGGACAGATAAAGATCTATAGAGTAAGGCCCATAGAATCTGTAATAAGGTAAAGAAAATAAAGCAGTACTCAGGAACCACTACTGTAGCAGTGAAGACCTCAAAATAATTTTTCTAAGTGGTTAATAACCCGTTAAATAAATTGCAAAAGACCTCTGGTACACGTATCAAAATTCTAAACTTTAATTGGTCAATATTGAGCCGAGTGGTTCTTTTTTTTTTTATCGTTTTTATACATAATAAACAAGTATAAACTTGTAAAGAAAAATCCACTATTACAATTAAATCTAAAGATATTATTCATAACACAAATTAAGTATTATAGCTTAATTTAAAGTCCACAACAGGAGCAGGGTTGCCAGGTGGAAATTTTTTTTCCAGCCCAATCCAGCCCAAAAAACAGCCCAAAACCCGCCCAAACACAAACCCCGCCCCTGACACCCCCACCCCCGCGTCATCACCCCCGCCCCCGCCGTCATCAACCCCGCCCCCGCCGTCACCGGCCCCGCCTCCCACGTCATTCGGCCCCGCCTCCCCGTCATCGGCCCCGCCTCCCACGTCATCGGCCCCGCCTCCCCGTCATCGGCCCCGCCTCAGTCATCGGCCCCGCCTCCCACGTCACTAACCCCGCCCAAAAAACATCACTAACCCCGCCCCCCCGCGGCCGAAAAAACCGCCCTGAAGCCCAAAAACAGCCCAAAAAACCGCAACCCGCCGCGGGCAAAAATTTCCCGCGGCGGGTCGCGGAAAACCGCCCAATTGGGCGGTAAAACCGCCCACCTGGCAACACTGAACAGGAGTCCAAGATTCCTAAATAGGAGAAAATAGGTAATAAACTTTATAAATCAAATTTTGAGGTACAGACGAGTTTCTATTCGACTTTACTTAACTAGGAGCTCTCTTAGATGTTAAAAAAGATGACAATTGGTCAGGATAAATATATTTCATGGCTTGATAGGAGATTAAACATTTGCAAGGATATGTAAGGTAAAAAGTTGCGCCAAGTTGAAGTGTCTCCTGTCTCATCTGTAAAAACTTTTGTCGTCGCCTTTGCGTTTCCCTCGCTAGATCTGGAAAAACACGAGTTTGCAAAGAGCCGAGTGATTCTTAAACCCTGGCTGCCACAGTTAAATTAAATCTAGATATTCTGGCTGCTATCTTGATGGCGGCCAGCACAGAACATCTAATTCAGTGATAACCAGTGTCGTTATCTGGATAGTGTTGATACTGAGACAGCTACATACTACTAATCATCATTTCTATAGCGCTACTAGACATACGCAGCACTGTACACATTATATGCAGGTACTTTCTCTGTCCCTAGAGGGCTCCCAATCTAGGTTTTGTACCTGGGGCAATGGAGGGCTAAGTGGCTTGCCCAAGGTCACACGGAGCTACAGTGGGAATCGAACCCAGTTCCCAGGATCAAAGCCCACTGCACTAACCATTAGGCCACTCCTCCACTATACTGATAGTAAGTCAGATAAAGCTGGGGCTAACTTTTTGCTGAGCTCAGCCCAAGTTCCACCCCCAGACTCTCTCTGCCATTAGCAGGTCATTGCCACCAAACATCCACGGATAGGCCCAAGCCATTTTTCTAGATAATGGCAAACGCTATCTGAACAAATGGCTTCGAATATGGCCTGTGGGAGTTCTGTCAAAATATTTTATAAACAGGAAAGTAAATAAAATAAAAAAAATAAAAAAAAGTTTAAGAACATGCAGTTCGAAATGGATAAGAAATTTAATATCTTAATTGTATCAGTTAACACACGGAGAGAAAAGGGTGAATTGAATGGATTAATTGATCATATTTTACTACCCTGTTTCCCCGAAAGTAAGACATCCTCCGAAAATAAGACCTAGTAGAGGTTTTCCTGAATTGGTAGATATAAGGCCTCCCCCAAAAGTAAGACCTAGCAAATTTTTGTTTGAAAGCAGGGCCGCCGAGAGCCGGACAAGGCCGCCCCCAGGCCGCCCCCCCCCCCCACCCGAGGTTGCCGGGCCCCCCCCCCTCCACCTACCCTCCGTCGCTCCCGGAACTAACCTTAAACGCCTCCTTTCACCTTTGCAGCAAGCAGCAGCAGGGCAGACCTCTCCTTTCTGCCGTGCCCCACCCTCGCGGACATTACGTCAGGCAAGGGCGGGACACAGAAGGAAGAAGTGGCCTGCCCTGCTGTTGCTTGCTGGGAAGGTGAAAGGAGGCATTTAAGGTTAGTTCCGGGAGCGACGGAGGGCGGCGGGCCAACCCCGATCCAACCCCAATGTTTCCCCGAAAAATAAGACAGCCCCTGAAAATAAGACCTAGCGCATTTTTGGGGGCAAAAATTAATATAAGACAGTGTCTTATTTTCGGGGAAACACGGTAGTAAAATTCAAAGTACCTGCTTTAGCAAGGGTAGACAACAAAACTGGACCCTAATCATGGCAGTATAATAATAGGTTCTGGGACAGCCCTTCTGTAATGCCTATGGAGCATTACAAATCTATGGAAAATAGTATAGTTCTGGCACACTTAAATTATTTCTTTTCTTTTAAGCGATAAATAAAGATAAAACTAGACATAGACAGATCACAATGCATCAGTTATAGGCCAGTGGCCAAATTTCTTTGTTGGTGGCCAAGAACTTAGAAAGAGCAATAATTTCCCAGATTACACCATTCCCAGACTTTGAAATACATCAATCTGGATTCGGACAGGTGACGGCACTGAAGCTGCGCTAGCTCCAGCATCAGAAAAGGTCCTGCACTATCTAGATAAGGGAGATTCAGTGTTACTGCTACTGCAAGATTTATCACCAGCTTTTGAGTTGGTAAATCATCACCTTCTGGAGGTAAAATGCACAGCTGTGGGATTAGTGACAAGATGTTTACACAAATATCACCTCTTAGACAGGTGTCAGTCTTTCAAAGTCAATGGAAACAGGTTCAGTTGGTCTGCCACTGGGTCATCTCTGTCACCTCTTTTACTTAATATTAGAACTCTCATTGGGAATTTGGAATAGAAGGGGCATCAATAGGTCAATGACATATCTCTCTATATAAAAAGCAACACCAATGTTCTATGAAGACTCCAGCCGGAAGTGTGAAGGGGGCGAGATATCCGGTTTCCCTATGAGTGTCTGCCCCGCCCTCTCTGTAACACAGTCAGTGAAGGAAAACAGCAGAGCACGAAATCAAATCGCTGGCTCTGTAACAGTGAAGGACTCAGAGGGGGGAGGGGAGAGAGGCCAGAGGGCAGGGACACACACACTCCCACATGCACACAGAAGAAAACATTGCTAGCCCCCGTTTCATTTGCATCAGAAACGGGGTTTTTTTACTAGTAGCTCATAATGCTAATGAAGAGCTGGAAAGAATGCAAAGCAAACAGCACATGTTTGCAAGTAAAATTTTAAATAGAATAAATGTAGAATTGAAAGTTAAACATCACATGCTGATCTACGCAAACAATTTATTGAAAACTAGCAGTAAAAGATTTATGGGTAATTTTCAAGGATTCTTTTGATTTAAAGACTCAGGTAATGACCACAGCAACCAGAGGGGCTATGTTACTAAGCCACGGTAAAAAGTGGCCTGCAGTAGTGTAGGCGTGTGCATTGTATTAGCGGGTAGCCACTGAAAAAAAATTTTACTCAGGAGCCCTTACTGTCTCCTATGAGGAGACCATGTTGCGTCAGAGTTATTCGGTTACCCCGTGCTAATGTCAGCGCATTAGCTCAATAGCGCTTCCATGCCTATTCTCCACCCCTGACACGCACCACTCCAAAAATGTTCTTAAAATATACCGCGTGGTTAGTGCATGCAAATGGTGACACTATCGTGTTGGTACCACGGGCCATAGTTTGTGGTTGTGAAGGAAAGCCCAGGCCTTTTGGCGAGCTGTCCAAGGTTGGCTGCAACATTGGATAAACAGAAAGTTGCAGTGAAATCTGAGAATTTTTCTATTTAACAAAACTCCTCTAGGTTTGAATCAAAGTCAGCCAAAATTGGTTCAACATGCTTTGAACGTTGCTCGCTTGACTTTGGCCAGGCAGGGGAAGGTGTAGGGCTTTAGAAATGATAAGTAGTAGTAGTAGTAGTGTTGTTATCTCTGTCATCGTTGACTAAACGGCTTACTAAACTTTGATATATCTGTGATATGGAGCATCAACTAGCTGAGCAGTGGTGCACTTTACCGAAATGGGACAGGATATGGCCTCCTTTTGTGGCTCAATGCTCCCATTGATATTGTTTTCAACTCTACCAGTGTTTGACTTGTGGTATGAAGTGGTTGACTTGTTGCCTTCCTCCCTGTGCTTGTTGCTGTATTGAATGTGTGTTTGGTTGGGGTATGACTGGGACTTGGGATGGGGGGGGAGTGGTTAATGGATAAAACTTTTAAATGATTGGAGGTAACCCTTTATGATCTGTTTGCCATATTCCTCTGTTATATTTTGCAGCTGTTCTTTGCGCTATCATTGTGAATTGTTATTGTGTTCATTTCCACGTTTGCTATGCTATATAATGATACTCGTTTTATTGTTCCTTTTGATTGAGAATTTAATAAAGACCACTATAAATTAAAAACAAAAAAACTTTACTGTGTTAGGCTCAATCTAGTAAAATAACTCCTAGGACTCAATGCATAAAATGAGACCTTGTGTTAAAATAGCATGACTTGTGGGCTACTGATAAAACAGGTTATTTTAACACACATAACTCCTTCCCCCCCCCCCCCCCCAGTCTTATTGCATAAAATGGAACCTATGCTAAAATAGCACAAATTAGTAGAAAAATAATCTGTCTCAATGGCAGCCCAGGTTGATAATGCCTCTTCCCCCTTACTTTAAAAAAAAATTATTTTGTAGCCAACATGTGAACGTCTTTCCTAATATGGCTAAGGCCACACACTTTTGACATAAAATATTTCTTCAGCTAAATTCTAGATTGCTTTCTCTTGGAAATTTCCATGCAAATGTTTGTTAAAAGAAAACAATTATATATTTTTTTTGTTCTTTCACATTTTGAAAGCTTTACATATGAGAGACAAGGATACATTTTCTAACTGTATGTAGTTGATATTTTGGGGAGAATGGTGTCACATAATGCCTGAGCGCTACCCCTAGCACCGACCTGGGGTTAACTCTGTGGTCACCTGGAGGGTCCTACCCAGCACTGCACAGGCCCACCTGCACTGGCATAACCCTTCAATCGCCTGCTGGGTACCGCTTGCCTCTGGACGAGTCTCCCATCCGCAAGTTATTTCCCCAGTGGTTTCTAGGGACACTGAGGCCACAATCCTAGGGGGGTTCCAAAGTTCCTAAAAAAAACACTCACAGACCGAGAACACAAACTACCACAATTCTTAGTCAGTCCAGGACAACAGAGCTAACAAATAGGTTTATTATCAAAAAAAGTAGAACAGTGAACAGTAAAAGTTTTAAACAGCAAACAGTAACAGGTAAAATAACAAAACTAACTATGTAACTTTGTAAGTCTAAGTACTTTCAAAGTAAGCTTCTTTGTATTGTTATTTGAATATTTTTACTGATGTAATTGCTATTGCTTATGTTTGACCTGTGTTTGCCTTATTCTTGCAATACACTGCCTTGAGTGAATTCCTTCAAAAAGGTGGTAAATAAATCATAATTAACAATAACAGTTTAATTTTCATTGTAGTACTTCACTATTACTTTTTGTTCTTTTAATGATTTTAATTGCATCAATATTTCTAAATAATACAGGGCACTCTAATTTAGATCATAAAATATTAGACAGTGGTTTTCTCCCTGGTAATGTTCCAATTAGATTATTACAACACTCTACTGGTAAGTTTGCCATCAGAATTACTGAACTAACTGCAACCAGTGCAAATCTGTAGCAAGGATTTTCTGTTAAAAGTAAAGATCCCACAGGGAAGAAAACACCTCAGTTCTGAAGACACTGCACTATCTACCAGTATCAATACAAGTTTAGGGCCCTGTTTACAAAGGCACGCTAGCGTTTTTAGCGCACTAAAATTTAGCACACGCTAACCGTGTACACGCCCATAATATTCCTACGAGTGTCTATATGGCTAGTGAGTGCTAAAAAGGCTACTGCGCCTTTGTAAACTGGGCCCTAAACGCATACTATTTCACTTGATATCAACCAAAATCACTCAGATATACATTTTGTATTTAGTTATGTGCCTTTCTAAAGCCAAGCTCATGGTGAGTTACATATACAGGTACAGTTGGAAGGTCCCTGCCCAAGGTCTTACAGTCTCCTTTCAAAAAGGTGTGAGCTAAATGCTTTTAAGTCAAGTTGTACCTGAGATAATGGAGGCTGAAGTGACTTGTTCAAGGTCACACGCAGCATCAGTGAGAGAAGAATGATACAAACCCCAGCTTCCCCAACCAGAACAGACATATGAGAGGCAGAGAAAATATGACTAATTACGGGGTGCCCTCTGTATCACATTCAACTTTTTGGAACATGTTGAAAAAATATACACGAGTGGAGACTAACAATGTTCAGCAAAAACATTAAGACATGACTACAAACTCATTGAGAATCTCAGGCATACAGACATGGATACTGAGGCACCAAAGGTTTTTTGGGGGTTTTGTTTTAAACGAACTCATCAATGCCAGTTTTAGCAGGAAATTTTAACTTGACATTGTATTTTTATGTTGGCTATGAAAGAATCCCTTCTGTATTTGTCAAAATGGTTATATCCATTTTGTAGTTTTCAAAACCATATTAAAAAAAAATAAATACAATTTTTACTCAAACTACAAAAAAAGAAGCACAAATGGGTTTTCAAAACTGGAACAATAGAGAGTCCTTTAACTCAATAAGACCCAACACGGGCTGTGTTTCGGGGTGAACTGCGTCTGCCTCTGGGGGTCAAACAGAAACAAGTATTCTCTGCAAAGGCAAACAAGATCCTTTCAAATAGCACTGCGAAAGAGGATGAAGAAACTCTAAAGGCACCGCAACACAAATACTCTGTGTATCTCCTCCAACACAGAGAATCTATCCTGACATAAAGGTTGGCAGCAGAACAAAGCAAGCCCGTCCATGCACGACTGTGGCTTTTTGCCACCAAACCTCCGCTTCTTTTCCAATAAAAACAGAGTCAAAGTTTAGAGAACACCAGTCTGACATTCAGTTCTTGGAGCACTGGACCACTGTGGTTTTAAAGGCTATCTGCAAAGGCTATGCATAACACTGAATCTGCATGCATCAACTTGGTTCATACATCTATATATGCAAATACAGTTCATTCAGATTAATTGTGGCAGTTCTGAAACCCTGAACTGGGAAAACCTGCTCCAGAACACACTTCTTGCCATGCGGTATATATATATTTTTTTTTTCCAGACATCACATACCTGGATTGCAATGTATTCAAATGAGTAACTCAAACTTACAATGTAAAATAAATATAACAGTTAATGGCGCCCCACGGGAAAAGGTTAACATGATAGAGAATGAGGAATTTGTGTGTTTCACTCTGGAAATGGATCTAACCAAGAGGAATAGTCTAGTGGTTAGAGCAGCAGACTTTCATCCTGGGGAACTGGGTTCAATTCCCACTGCAGCTCCTTGTAACCCTCCATTGCCCCAGGTACAAATAAGTACTTGCTTATACTATGTAAACTGCTTTGATTGTAACCACAGAAAGGAAGTATATCAAAGGCGATGAAAATGATAGCGGGGATGGGACGACTTCCCTATGAAGAAAGATTAAGGAGGCTAGGGCTTTTCAGCTTGGAGAAGAGACGGCTGAGGGGAGACATGATAGAGGTATATAAAATAATGAGTGGAGTGGAACAGGTGGATGTGCGTCTGTTCACGCTTTCCAAAAATACTAAGACTAGGGGGCATGCGATGAAACTACAGTGTAGTAAATTTAAAACAAATCAGAGAAAAGTTTTCTTCACCCAATGCATAATTAAACTCTGGAATTCGTTGCCGGAGAACGTGGTGAAGGCGGTTAGCTTGGCAGAGTTTAAAAGGGGGCTAGACGGTTTCCTAAAGGACAAGTCCATAAACCACTACTAAATGGACTTGGGAAAAATCCACAATTCCAGGAATAACATGTATAGAATGTTTGTACGTTTGGGAAGGATGTCAGGTGCCCTTGGCCTGGATTGGCCGCTGTCGTGGACAGGATGCTGGGCTCGATGGACCCTTGGTCTTTTCCCAGTGTGGCATTACTTATGTACTTAAGTTCCATCCCCTTTCCCTTTTTTGTTTTACCTCTGAAAGACTGAAAAAAAAAATGTCTGAACAAAGATCTTTGTCCCAAATTAACCTGTTCAAGTTCCTAAAATGCCCATTTTTAAAAGTGGCTTGTTAGCAGAAAGGGCCATTTCTGCTCGATGAAACTATTAAATATGTAAACAATAATAATATAGTTTTTACCTCCTCCCTCTGTGACAACCACATAGAGCTACTCAGCTACGCTACATAAAAGTACAGCCTTCAGGGCCACAGAAAGCAATTACTGCTTTCTTGTAACTCCGCCATAGGTTTATATGGCTAGGATTAAGATAAGAAGCCAGGCTGCAGCCAGAAATACTTTTGACACTATTTTAAGCTTATGTCTTTCATAAAATTTCCAATCATTTACAAAACCTCGAGAGCTGGAGAAATGCTATTAGAGATTCACAAAGTAACTAGCCTTATATCCAGGGAAAACCTTCTCTGCTGTGTGCACAAAAAGGGTTAGGAATAAATCCATTTTCGCTGTGTACATACTATCCCTCTTTACCCTCTCCACCTAGATCATTGTGCCTTGAGATTTGCTTTCTTCACTGCCCAAAGTTCTTCTGTTAACAAAGCTCACATGTATTTCTCCATGGACAAGCAGAATATATGTGACACCATCACAATGGTAGTGCCAATTCAGATCTGGTCTTCCAAAGCCCAGGAAAGCCTAGAAAGCTTTTTAGGCATGTGCAAGTACTGTGGTCACACCACTCCTCAAAAAACCATCTCTTGACCCTACCTGTCCCTCCAACTACCGCCCCATTTCCCTCCTACCCTTCCTCTCCAAGATACTTGAATGCACCGTTCACAGCCGCTGCATTGATTTTCTCTCCTCTCATGCCATCCTCGATCCGCTTCAATCCGGCTTTTGCCCCCTACACTCGACAGAAACGGCACTATCTAAAGTCTGCAATGACCTGTTCCTCGCCAAATCCAAAGGTCACTACTCCATCCTCATCCTCCTCGACCTACCCGCCGCTTTTGACACTATCAATCACAACCTACTTCTTGACACACTGTCCTCCTTTGGGTTCCAGGGCCCTGTCCTCTCCTGGTTCTCCTCTTATCTCTCCCATCGTACCTTCAGAGTACACTCTCATGGTTCGTCCTCCTCCCCTATCCCGCTCTCCGTTGGAGTTCCTCAGGGATCTGTCCTTGGGCCCCTCCTTTTTTCAATCTACACCTCTTCCTTAGGCTCCCTGATCTCATCTCATGGTTTCCACTATCATCTTTATGCTGATGACACCCAGCTGTATCTCTGCACACCAGACATCACTGCGGAAACCCAGGCCAAAGTATCGGCCTGCTTATCCGACATTGCCGCCTGGATGTCCAACCGCCACCTGAAACTGAACATGGCCAAGACTGAACTTATTGTTTTCCCACCCAAACCCACTTCTCCTCTCCCTTCACTCTCTATCTCAGTTGATAACACCCTCATCATCCCCGTCTCATCTGCCCGCAACCTCGGTGTCATCTTCGACTCCTCCCTCTCCTTCTCTGCGCATATCCAGCAGATAGCCAAGACCTGTCGCTTCTTCCTCTACAACATTAGCAAAATTCACCCCTTCCTCTCTGAGCACACCACCAGAACTCTCATCCACTCTCTCATTACCTCTCGCCTTGACTACTGCAACCTACTCCTCACCGGCCTCCCACTTAGCCACCTATCCCCCCTTCAGTCCATCCAGAACTCTGCCGCACGTCTTATCTTCCGCCTTGACCGATATACTCATATCACCCCTCTCCTCAAGTCACTTCACTGGCTTCCGATCAGATACCGCATACAGTTCAAGCTTCTCCTACTAACCTATAAATGCACTCGATCTGCAGCCCCTCCTTACCTCTCTACCCTCATCTCCCCTTACGTCCCTACCCGTAACCTCCGCTCTCAAGACAAATCCCTCCTTTCAGTACCCTTCTCCACCACCGCCAACTCTAGGCTCTGCCCTTTCTGCCTCGCCTCACCCCATGCTTGGAACAAACTCCCTGAGCACATACACCAGGCCCCCTCCCTACCCATCTTCAAATCATTGCTCAAAGCCCACTTCTTCAATGTCGCTTTCGGCACCTAATCACAACACCTCTACTCAGGAAATCGAGACTACCCCAACTTGACATTTCATCCTTTAGATTGTACACTCTTCTGAGCAGGGACCGTCCTTAGTTATTAATTTGTACAGCGCTGCGTAACCCTAGTAGCGCTCTAGAAATGTTAAGTAGTAGTAGTAGTAAGGCGGGGGTGGCTTTACTTACAGGTAAAAATGTGCCTTTTCAGATGCAAAAAGTAATTAAAGATCAAGAAGGATGCTATGTTATTGTTGAAGGGCACCTTCATCGAGTAGCTATTATGATAGCATCTATCTATATTCCCAATGACTCCCCAAAACCCTTGCTGAGCTAGCGAAGACATGAGGTACTTATAAGCTATTGTTGGGGGAATTCAATACTACTTTAGACCCGTGGATTGATGCTTCTGCAGCTGGCTAATGTTTAAAACCTACTCTGGTAATGGGTTGGGGGTGTTTCTTAAGAGTCTAGCCTTAGTTGATATGTGGCAGATTTTACACCCCCCAAGAGAAAGCACATGCCACAATGTTTCATATTGATTATACCTTTAACTCTTGAGACTTGTTTCCTAAGGTAGTCTGTTCTAGAACTGGTCCACTTGTGGTCTCTGCCACACCCCCATATGGATAGATGTAAACTCTTGGAAGGAACTTTAGGGGGGACAGGTAGATGGAGTTTTCTTATTTGTAAAAGGATAATGAATTTAGGAAATATCTTATTCAAAAATGTCAGGAGTTTGTTTCATAATAAGGTGAACGAGTCAAACCCAATATTGTTACGGGAGACACAAAGGCTATACTCAGAGGAGACATTATTGCTTATACTAGCAAGTGGAACAGAATTTTATCAGCTAAGCTATTAAGAGTTGGAAAAGCCAGTGCATGTGCTCAAGTCTGTTTTTCAAACCACCCCCACAGCACACAATAAATTAGCATTTTTTTAAAGCCCAAGCAGTTCTCAGTTCGTTAATTAATGAGAGATCCCAAAAGCACATGTTTTATTATAAATTTAAACTACATAGCTATGGCAATAAGCCAGGCGGGCTTTTAAGTAATATCACAAAGAGCTGGAATGGGCCCGCCACTAATTCTTCTTTAAAAACTGGGCAGCTTGAAATACGGCAGAAAAGGTTAAAAGTCCTATTTGCGGAATTCTATAGTTCCTTATATAAAGCAGAAACCCAGAGAGATCCGGCCGATATTGAATACTTTGAGTGCTTGTAATCTTCCCACCCTTACTAATGACGAGTGCACTCAGCTCAATGCACCTATTACTGGGGAGGAGCTCCAGAAAGCAATCGAAAATCTTAAACTCCATACTCTCCAGGACCAGATGGATACAGTGGTGAATTTTTTTAAATTTTAATACCCCCCCCCCCCCCCCGAGAGCCTACTACGAGGAGCCTATAGAAGCAGGAAAGTTTTCCTAGTTGCCCAACCAAGCTTTAATTACACTGCTCCCAAAACCAGGGACGAGCCCACTTTTACCTGAATCATATCGGCCCATATCCTTCATCGGTGTGGACCTTAACCCATTAGTGCCCAACATTCCCATATTTGTTCCCACATATGGGAACACTGGGCAGTGGCGTTCCTAGGGGGGGGGGGGTGGGTGCGGTCCGCCCCTGGTGCAGGCCGCTGGGGGAGGTGCCACGCGCCTGTCGGCGCCGCTCGTTCCGTGCTCCCTCTGCCCCGGAACAGGTTACTTCCTGTTCCTGGGCAGAGGGAGCACGGAACGAACGAAGCAGAGAGGCGCGTGGCACCCCCCCCCCCCCCCAGCAGGTAAAAATGCACCTTGGGGGGTGGGGGTGTTCATTTCACCGGGGGAGGTGTCGTTTTGCCAGGGGGGGGGAGGCTCTGCACCCGGGGGGGGGGGGGGACGCATCTGCGATCCGCCCCGAGTGTCAGCCGCCCTAGGAACGCCACTGACACTGGGCACTAATGGTTTAAACTCCTGCCTAATATTCTAGCAGACAGATTGGCCCGATATGTGCTGAAGTTAATAGAAGATGATCAAGTTGGCTTTGTGAAGGGTAAACATGCTGTTATCAATGTTCGTAAATTACTTCTTGCAATTGATAAGTACATAAGTACATAAGTAGTGCCATACTGGGAAAGACCAAAGGTCCATCTAGCCCAGCATCCTGTCACCGACAGTGGCCAATCCAGGTCAAGGGCACCTGGCACGCTCCCCAAACGTAAAAACATTCCAGACAAGTTATACCTAAAAATGCGGAATTTTTCCAAGTCCATTTAATAGCGGTCTATGGACTTGTCCTTTAGGAATCTATCTAACCCCTTTTTAAACTCCGTCAAGCTAACCGCCCGTACCACGTTCTCCGGCAACGAATTCCAGAGTCTAATTACACGTTGGGTGAAGAAAAATTTTCTCCGATTCGTTTTAAATTTACCACACTGTAGCTTCAACTCATGCCCTCTAGTCCTAGCAATAGTACATCCACTCCTACCCTAGTTATTAGCTTTGATTCGGAAAAGGCTTTTGAGAGGACGGAGTGATCTTTTTTTATTAATCTCCAAATATGTCCGGTTGCAGATCAACTTCAACAATGTACAAAAACACAGAGAACTGCTGTCACAAAATGACTACTGACACCTAAATAATATGCAAAAATAGCGGAAAAAGCCTCAAAAAGCTTCCAGGTCTTGAATTGATCCGTTGAAGCTGTATCGGGCCAAAAGACCCTACTTTCATCACTGGCATGAAAGTAGGGTCTTTTGGCCCGATACAGCGTCAACGGATCAATTCAAGACCTGGAAGCTTTTTGAGGCTTTTTCCGCTATTTTTGCATATTATTTAGGTGTCAGTAGTCATTTTGTGACAGCAGTTCTCTATGTTTTTGTACACTATGATCTTTTTTATTCCCATTGCTTCAAAAAATATGGCACTGGTGGTTTCTTTTTGAGAGTCATACAAACTCTGCATGTCAACTATGCTGCAACGGTATTAGTTAATGGGCTCTCCTCAGAAGTGCTCCCCTTGGAGAGAGGGTCGTTCCTTGTCCCAACTGCTTTATATTCTATTTTTAGAACCCCTGTTGATACAAATTTGGGGAAACTGATATCCCGTGACTATACAATCTAAACAAGTAAAATGTCTGGCCTTTGTGATATTATGCTCTTATTGACGAGGCTTCAGGAGACCTTATCGGAGGAGGCTACTGGCCACTTATCAGGCCTCAAATTAAGTATCTCTAAGTCAGAGGCCTTACCCGTATTAGTTGAATATTGGGGAGAACTGGACAATTTTTCCACTAAAAGAAGCGCAGCACTCAAAACTGAGCAGTAGGGCACCCTAGGGGGCACTGCAATGGACTTCACATAAACCGTTACTCCCTTATAGTGTACGGCAAGTCCTTTAAAACCCACGAAAAACCTACTGTACCCAACTATACACCACTACAATGGTCTTTATTTATTTGCTGCATTTGTATCCCACATTTTCCCACCTCTTTGCAGGCTCAATGTGGCTTACATTATGCCGCAATGACAATCGTCATTAACGGTATGAGAAGAACAGAGTATTGCTACAATTAAGGTACATTAGATATCAAGAAAATTAGAACAAATCAACATTGAACTCCTAATTTGGTTTTGTTGCATTTGTACCCCGCGCTTTCCCAATCATGGCAGGCTCAATGCGGCTTACATGGGGCAATGGAGGGTTAAGTGACTTGCCCAGAGTCACAAGGAGCTGCCTGTGCCTGAAGTGGGAATCGAACTCAGTTCCTCAGTTCCCCAGGACCAAAGTCCACCACCCTAACCACTAGGCCAATCCTCCACTTTCTTTACTTCTAATACAAATGTAATAGTGAGTATTTTTATGAAGGATTCTTATTGTAAGTCTCGTTAAATAATTCAGTTTTCAGTGATCTCCGGAACACTGTCAGATCGTGTGTTGTTTTTAATGGATTCAGTAGTGTATTCCAACGTTGTGCGCAGATGAAAGATGGCTGCAAGTGTCACCTATATGTGGAAACAGTAGGTTTTGGGGGAGATGACACTTTCCACCACTAGTGTTAATAAGAGTGGATTATGAGTCTGGGTCACCTTCTCTACAGTGCACTGCACCGATCACTAAGCTATTCCAGGAACCTGCTTGCTGCTCTACCTGCAGACAGCTCGAAATACAGCAGCCAGATTAGATTACAAGGCTACAAGATTCAAAAGCGCAGCAATTTGCTTATAAAGTTACACTGGCTCCCAATGAAAGCCAGAACGACATTTAAACTATGTATATTTGTTTTCAAAACTAATAGGACTGGCCATAACACCTGAAGCTGTCAGAGACTGGTATGTACTGTTTCATTTACATCTTTGTGGGGTGTGAGGGTGTCAGTGACTACTGAAGGCGTAAGGGGGTGTCATTCCTTTATTCCTGCAGTGATCATCTGGTCAGTTAGGGCACTTTTTTGTGGCTTATTCGTTAATAAAACAGGTCTAGATCAAAACACCCAACTTATAGCCCTGGATATTTTTGTTTTGCTGCATTGTGGCAGAAAAATGTCCAAGTGTTAGGAACACCCAAATCCCACCCCTGACACGCCTCCTTGTGATCTGAACGGACTTCATAGAAAAACCATCTAAAATTTGGCTTTTTAAACAGCAATTTGGACATTTTTGTGAGAAAAATGTCCAAAGGCAGATGTATGCCACTTTTTGGACATTTTTCTCTTTTGAAAATGAGCCCCTATATCTCCTATTTATGATCTGGTTCCAGTTATTCACCTTGTCCAGATAGGTCAAGCATGGAGTGCTGACCTGGGATGTGAAATTTCCTTAGATATGCTTCAAAATATTTTGAACGCGTAGGAGAGACTAAGGTAAATAGGCTGCTTGAAGCAAAGTTATGCTTTGCATATTATTTCAATGCAGACTCAGACCCCAATGCACAAAATTCAACGTTAAAAACTGCGTTTAGATCCTCAGTAGAATATACCGGTTTGGAAATAGCAAGTGATGCTCAAAGGAAATTGCATGCAAGTGAGCTGCACGCAATTTCAGAAAGCAATTCGGTAGGGAAAGCACCTAGCACATGCGCAAAACGTGTCCCTGTTCTGTGCATGTGCTAGGGCTGGTGTACTCTTTCCTTTCCCCTGCATTACTTGCTGGCTCCACTGTCCCCGTCTCCTTTCCCTTGCAGTGCTCTGGTGCTAGCTCCACCTTCCTCCTGCAGCTTACTTGCCTTCCCTCTGCCTCCCAAAATTTTGCTTGGGAATCTCCTGCTTGCTGAAAGCCCCCCCCCCCCCCCCAGCTGAGACGTCATAAAGCATTCCACAGCCAATTGGCTGTCTGCTTGTTCCTCCGCCCCCCCCCCCCCCCGCTTGACAACATAGGAACTTTCCCCAGCCGATTGGCTGTCTGCTAGTTTCGCCACCCCTCCAGCCGACATCATAGCTGACATCACAAGGGCTTTCCCCAGCTGAATGGATGTCTGCTTTTTTTTCTCCACCCCTAAGCTGTTCTCTGCTCCCGGAAACTGTTTGCTATTGAAAACAAAATCTCCTCCTTGCTGAAAGCGCACCCCCCCCCCCCCCCCCCAAACCGTCTCTCTGCCCCTATAAAGCTGTTCTCTGCTCTCCAACAAGTTTTGCCACTGAAAAAGGCAAGCAGACTGCTCCTCCCAGAAGTCTCCCTCACACGACAGCTCCAAACCTGATGGAAAATTTTGCGTGTTAAAGATAAATGGTTCTTTCTGTGCATTGCTCGGAATGCTCATTTTAATACTAATGAGCTCTTTGTAATACATTTGCATTAGCTGCTACCCCAAACAGTAAACCCTTTGTGCATTAGGCGCTGAACTACGTGATCGCTAGACTGGCTAGAACCAGTTTAAATCAGACGTTGAAAACACGGCAAGCTCCGAGCATCGGCCCCTTAAGTTGTTCACACTGTCAAACTGTCTTGCTAGTAAATGCATTGAATCTGAATTTCTTTGGATCTGAAGAGTTTGATATTACTCTGATGCACTGATTGCACTCTTGGGGGCCATTTACTAAACATTAGCATCTTCCCCACAGCAGCAGCAGCAGTTAGAGCACACTTGGTTTTTTTTTGGCTGCCAGATGTGAACCTCTTGCTACTGGAGTTGAGTTGCTGCTGCGCCTTTTGCTGCCCGAGCCAGTGAGATGCTCCTTTTGCTGCCCGAGGCCAACCTTCTTTTGCTACCAGAGGTGAGTTGCTTCTGCTCCTTTTGCTGTCACAGCTGGAGAGCTGCTTCTTTTGCTGCTGGAGGTGAGCTAGGGTTTCGGTAACCACCATAAGCAAGAGACCAGTTTCTGCTGTAACTGATACCCTGCAGAAACCTTTTTTGGCAGAAACAGAAGCTTTACCGGAAACAGCTTTTCGGGTCGGTTTCAGCCCCAGAACCAAAACTGAATTTCAGACAGGATCTAGTTCACTGCTTCTAATACATAGTAACATAGTAGATGACGGCAGAAAAAGACCTGCACAGTTCATCTAGTCTGCCCAACAAGATAAACTCATATGTGCTACTTCTTGTGTATACCTTACCTTGATTAGTATCTGCCATTTTCAGGACACAGACCGTAGAAGTCTTGCCCAGAACTAGTCCCATTTTCAGGACACAAAGTCTTGCCCAGAACTAGCCCCACCACCCAAACACCAGCCCCGCCTCCCAATCTCGGCTAAGCTTCTGAGGATCCATTCCTTCTGCACAGGATTCCTTTATGTTTATCCCACGCATGCTTAAATTCCGCTACAGTTTTCATCTCCACCACCTCCCGCGGGAGGGCATTCCAAGTATCTACCACTCTCTCCGTAAAAAAATACTTCCTGATATTTTTCTTGAGTCTGCCCCCCTTCACTCTCATATCATGTCCTCTCGTGGCGGGCAAAGGCGTGTCACGGTTATTTCTTCAAGATGATACCTAGTAGACAAGAGTCTAGGCCCATGACTACAGTGGAAGGAGCCCTGGTTCATGGACCCCAGCACATAATCACTAAAATGGCCAGACTTGAAATTCTGTTGGTAGGGATGAGGGATATAAAGATAGGGAGAAAAGTCCTCAGTAGTTATGAATGAAGGTACACCATGACATATCCCAGCTGAGCTGGAAGTCCAAAGGAACAGAAGGAAATAGCGAGGTCAAAATTTAAAAAGGCCACAGGAACCTATTGCCCAAAGACCAGGCAAGCAAAGATTTAGGTTATCATTTAAAAGAAATCAAAGGGAGTAGAAGCACGGAAGGAAAGGCAATACCCAAACTGATAGGAACCTGCAAAACCCATTCAGGATATATTTTTCACAGCACAGAAAGCCTCACAGTATGATCCAGCAAGTAAGGATGCATGCAACGAACACAGAGGATTTTTCCAGTGTTTCTCTATATGCCCAGAACTCCTGAACTTGCAAAACGATTAAATTTATTGCAACCTAGTACCACCAATCTATCCCAGTAACCCTTGGCTTAAAACCTCTGGGTTTAGAAAGCAAAACTTAAAAACACAGGGCTGCCTTGCTGGCTCAACTATAATTTCTTCTCTAAATTGCTCACTTCATCATTAGAGTTCACGAATACAGTTATAACAGTGTGGGATTTACATTGCCAACTCACCCAATTATTTTCACAAAACTGTTTTAGAGCAAGGCAAAATAGCCAGCGCAGAAAACAGGGATTTAATTTTCTAGTTTGACTGGTGGCCAAAAACATCTTTGAAGAAAAGATGCTGGACAGATTGTTACAACATTATGGGAGTAATTTTACAAACTTTTTCCTTCTGTAAAAGAGCTTTTATAAAAATTACCCTATAGGCTATGCACTGTGACAAAGTAGCATGTATTTTTACATGACGCGCATGTTTTAAGTAGGCTCTGGGTTCAAGTCAGAGTGAAGATGGAGTTGAAAAGTATGTACGTTCATTATAAAATACGCACGTATAAATGTATATTACATGCTAACACAGTAAATGACAGCAGATCAAGTCCCGCACAGTCCCTCCGGTCTGCCCAAGGTGGCCAGGGTTGCACCTGCCACTTAGTATGGGCCCCAGTCATCCACGCTTAAATGCTGGTTGTCAGGTCTCCACCATGCCAACCTTATTAGCAGCCAAACATGAAGGGGATGATATGTGGTTACAACCAAGACTCCAAGGATTGATGTCAGTACTCAGCTTCCTAGTCAAGATGTCTTCCTTTCCCTCTTGAATTGTACAGCATCCTCACTTGCAGTATCCTATATAATAAAACGCACCTCCAACATTCTGAAGCTGACTGCATAGCTGAGGCATTCCTGCTCTCTGTATCCATCTCCTGAATTGGTATCACATACTTCCGGGTTCGTCACAAGCAGAAGTGACCAACCACACGAGGTTTCTCGGCTTCAGAATGTTGGAGGTGCATTCCATTAAATAGGATTGGTCAGTTCCTTGAAGCACAGCCAGAGCTCAGCGTCCTGCACACACCCTCTTGGTCTCATACACTCAGTTTCACAGAGAGTCTGTGTCTCACACACACTCTCTCTGTGTGAAACACACTCTCTCTCTCTCTCACACACTGTATCTCACATACGCACTTGCACACACTCTCATTCTCACACACACACTCTCTCTCTCTCACAGACACTCTCACCCAGACTCACTCTCTCTCTCACTCTCACACACTGTCTCTCACACTGTATCACATTCACTCTCTATGTGTCACACAGTCACTCACACACTCTCTTGGTCTCATACACTCAGTTTCACAGAGAATCTGTGTCTCACACACACACTCTCTCTCTCTCTCTCTCTCGCACACACTGTATCTGTGTGAAACACACTCTCTCTCTCACACACTGTGTCTCACATACGCACTTGCACACTCATTCTCACACACACACACTCTCTCTCACAGACACACTCGCACCCAGACTCACTCTCTCTCTCACACACACACACGCACGCACATTCACTCTCTCTCTCACACACACACAGTCACTCTCACATACACTCTCTCAAACATACACACTCCGAGGAAAACCTTGCTAGCGCCCATTTCATTTGTGTCAGAAACGGGCCTTTTTTACTAGTATGAAAATAAAGTGATCTACAACACTAGAGCTGTCGAAGCTTCATCTGTCTTTTGTCATTTGCGGGCCACAGATGTCTGTCCGGCATCGGCCTCCATTCCCCCAGTGCTGGATTTGACTAATCTTCTTTCACTCTTTTCCTATCTGCAGGACACAGACCATAGATAAGTCCGTCCAGCATTGGCCTCAGTTCCTACTTCTTCTATCCAAGATAGCACCTTAACAGCCATGTTGTTTTCCCATCCTCTTTCTATTTAGATATCCTCTGTGTCTATCCCATGCATTTTTTTAAATTCGCTTCTCAGAGAAGTTCTGTAGTTTTCAGGTTTCCTTCTCCAAGTCTAAACAGTACCTAGGAAGATCAGGACATAACTGTTCACAGAGCCTCGGCAAAGAGATCCTGCTCTCTTTTCTTCCTGGCTATGACTGGAGCAAAAGTCAGCATTACTGGGTAAATTCAAACTCCAGGCCAATCAGAGCCCAAAACAACAACATTCAAAAAAGGCTGGTTACATCACTACAGGTATTTCCTTTATCTGTGTTAACTAAAGAAGGGAAAGGCCAGTTTTTTTGTAACAGCTTAAAACATAACATGTATCACCTGCTGGCCAAACTAGAGAAATGAACTTCAAGAATCAATAATGGCAATTCTACAAGCTTAAAACACACTGTTCTGTCACACCCTATTACTATTTTTCCCCTTTACACATGGAATTTGTACCCTGGTATGACAATATCCCATTGGTTAAAAACACCTTAAATCAGGTCTCCTTAAATCAGATGCCTATTGGATCTACTTTTTCATTTAATGAAATATAGTCTAATGCGACCCCCCCCCCCACCCCCAATCTTTTTTTTAGGCTTCTAGCATTCATATACAACACTTCAAATAATTTTTTTTATTCTATTTAACAATTTGCTTTGCAGTTGATAATGATAATTTGCACTCTTTCGAGTCTACCTGCTCTTTGATTAGAGGCACCTGATACTCGCCTTTACTGCAACCTCTCTAATAGGATGCCCTAAGTTGACTGTTTGATGATACCCTTCAAAGACGCTTCATTCCAAACCATGCACTCAAGAGTGACTGTTGGCTTTTCCACAAATTCTAGTTTCAAAGCTACTCTTTCCTTTTTAAATGCTGATGCCAGCAGTCTAGTTCCACCCTGGTTAAGGTAGAGCCCATCCAGTGGCGTTCCTAGGGTGGCTGACACCCAGGGCGGATCGCCAATGCGCACCCCCCCCCCCCCCCCCCGGCGAAAGGACACCCCCCCAGGTGCACTTTTACCTGCTGGGGGGTGCCACGTGCCTGTCGGCTTCGCTCGTTCCATGCTCCCTCTGCCCCAGAACAGGAAGTAACCTGTGTACAGACTGCTGCTTCACAATACCAGAACGTACACTGACCTCTATCAATTTGTCTGATGCCAAGATTGTCTACCTATCAAATCAACAAAGTTTAAGTGACCTTGAATACTCTTGCTTTCTAGCTGCTTACATTTCAAAACCACACATTATGGACTTTTCCAAATTTTTATTTCTGAATTATCTCCTTACATCACAAGGTGTTTTATGTACTATTGATGTTAATTGCTTATACATTGTTCGCCATGCTATGGGAATACCTTGTTACTTTTACTACACTACATGATGATTTTATACCTATTCTTTCTATTGCTGCCTCTTCCTAGTGCTCTCTCATCACTTCCTGTTTTTCCTAATTTTCATTCCCTTTCTTTGAGGTCTCATTCTTGGACTCCTTGGTTTTCTAGCTTTTCTCCTTATTCTCTTTTGCTTTCTCCCCTGTTCTCTCTGCTTTAGAAATTGTTCTCTACACCTTTTACTACCAAAATTATGCGTAATGAAAATTCTGCCCTGATCTCCACTTACTACTCCCTCTCACCACTCCCACACCTTCTTGCTGAAGAACCTGCCACTACCTCAACTCTGGTTTTGCCTCCCTTTTCCCTTTAACGAGAGCCAAGAGGGAAGATGTCCAATAATTTTTACCTATAAGCTATAAAGTTCTACTTCAGGTATGCTGCACTATTTCCCGTCCCCCATCTGTCTTTTCCTATCAGCCACATGCAGGAATTTCTGGCTGGTCACAAACTCTGATGGTGCCTCATGTTGCTAGGGCAACTCAGCTACCTGGTATAACTTGTTACAAATGTAATTTACTGAGAAGAGGTATGGCAAGGACACCAATTGCAAGCCTCCAGCACATACGAAAGACCCAATTACAAGTCTCCAGCACATATGCAGCACCTATGATTGGTCCAGGGTAGAGGAAAGATAGATGCTCGCCACAGCCTATAAAGCTACGCTGCAGACCAAGAAACTCTGAAAAACTAGGCAAGCTTGGAAAGAGTTTCAGATCCGTCCAATGGCTGTTTTTTTTCAGGATCTGTGGGACTTAATGAATGTATTGCTTCTTCTACTTCTACTAATCATTTCTGTAGTGCTACTAGACGTACGCAGCTCTCACATTATATGCAGGTACTTTCTCTGTCCCTAGAGGGCTCACAATCTAAGTTTTTTGTACCTGGGGCAATGGATGGTTAAGTGACTCGCCCAAGGTCACAAGGAGCTGCAGTGGGAATTGAACCCAGTTTGCCAGGATCAAAGCCCGCTGCACTAACCATTAGGCCACTCCTCCCGTCATCTGATTCATATGTTTTATCTATTTGTTTCACTGCTTCCTATTGTTAAATGTATAAAGTTTTTCATTATCAACATATGACATTATCCGGTCCACATCACTTCTTTGCTTGCAAATTCGAGCATATACGTCAGCATCTCCTCTATTGGCAGTAGGCTTGCTTTAAAAACTCTCCAACACTGGTGGTCATGTGTGAGCCAGTTCAATTTTTATAGTAAAAATGGTAGTGTGTGAGCTACACTTGGCCCCTGAAACAGTTTTCAAAGCAGAGCACCTCACAGGGCCAGAACCTGGACTGAACCACCATTTCAACTTTGAGATAAGTGCCACTGTGGCATTTTCACTTCTTTTCATATATTTATGTTTTCATGGATACAAGTAATATGGATTGAATTTAAGCAGCAGAGTTAAGTGATTTTATGAGGCACATGTTTAGCGGGGTATGGCAGACTAGTGATATATACTTAAGCTAAATAGCGCTTACGATGGGGGATGTTCCAACAAGGTAATAGCGCAGAGGCAGTCTGGCAATTTATAATACTGCTTTAAATTCTCAGATTAATGATGGTCTCCCACTCCTGGATAATTAAATACTAAATAGCGCTTAGTTTTAGTACAGTGTACCCTACTGTTATTTTGAGTGCTCAAGGATTGGAGGAGTTCTCTTCCCTATATTAGTGGTTTCATTCGCCTCTTGGAAATTGTTTTTGTATTTTATAAGCCTCTCACTGGAGGTGGCAGAGACAAGAACTGTATCTGAATTCAGGTGAGCATGGAACAAACACACAGGATCTTGAAGGGATAGTAGAGATTAGTAATCGGTATGGATGGAGAGACTGGATAGGCCATATGGTCTTTATATGCTGTCACTTTCTCCGTTTCTTTTGGTAGATTCCCTTGAACTATTCTCGCCACTCCTTCCACTCTATCCCATTGACCTTCAGTTGCATATTAGATGCTTTATATGGATATTGTTTATTCTGAAGCAGGCCAACATCTCTAGCACATACATAGTAACATAGTAGATGACGGCAGAAAAAGACCTGCATGGTCCATCCAGTCTGCCCAAGACAAACTCATATGTGTATACCTTACCTTGAATTTGTACCTGTCCTTTTCAGGGCACAGACCGTATAAGTCTGCCCAGCAGTATTTCCCGCCTCCCAACCACCAGTCCCGCCTCCCATCACCGGCTCTGGTACAGACCGTATAAGTCTACCCTCCCCTATCCTCGCCTCCCAACCACCACCCCCTCTTCCCCCCACCTGCTCCGCCACCCAATTTCAGCTAAGCTTCTGAGGATCCATTCCTTCTGCACAGGATTCCTCTATGCATATCCCACGCATGTTCCCTGAATTAAAACTGTGTTCCATTTTAGGCATTTAATTTTTTTAAATAACGAGTGCCGGAGTCACGTGACTCTATGCCGGGGAGAGGACACTGATTGCTTCTCCTCCTGCCACCTTGACCCGAAAACCCTGCCTACTTAGCGCACTCGCCCCCTAAGATCGGTGGATTTGGAATCCAGAGCCAGGATATTAAAAAAAGTTGGTGAAATCCTCAAGACAGCAAGTTGGATAAAGTAGTGGCCTCGCAGAAAATGACATGGCCAATGCAGAAAGAGTGCTGGAAGCATTAACTGATAGGGAGAGGGGGGCCACTACGGAATCTTGGATGGATGGGGATAACAGTTGTCCTACATATGAGCACATGACCGATTCAGAAATAATTGATAACAATACCGGCAAAAATCATGATTTGGATGAGCCAACACCTATGATCACAGAAGCACTTACAGGTTTGCAAACAGGACTGATATTTCTTGAAACAGAAAAGGTAGATTCACTTTCAATCTTACAATTAAAAAGCTTGATTGAAATAATTAAAAAGCAAAGAGATACAATGAAACAGTCAACCCTCGATATTTTTTTTAAACAAGAACTTAATCACTTTAAAAGTAGTCTCTTAAGGTTCATTTGTATGCTTAGATGAGACAGTTCATTTGTTTGAATAAATACAGAGTGCATTATGTTTTCTCTTTTCAATGAAAGACTGAAACATGGTTTATATACAGTATTGTTATTCTCTAGAACGTCAATTGTCACGTGCATGCAAAACAGATAGCAGGTAATGTATAAGTTGAATGCAGAAAACTGGGCTGAAATTTCTAACGCAATCCACTTATACAGCAATGTGATTCCTTGGACGCCCAAGCACTGCATTATAATGGGGTTGAGCTGTACTTATAGAGATTCTGAAGTTGTTAAACAGTAACAATTTGAAGCGAGTTGCCGCCCCCTTCTTTGCTGACTGGAGGGTAGCCTGCCTGAGGGGGGCGGCATAATAAAAACTCCCCAAGGCCACCCCAATGCAAACGTGAGCTAACAATCCGAGGGAAGCCCATATGAACACGTCCTGAAGCAGCAATCTTTGGCAGGCAGAGTGCCTGGAGGATGGCACTGGACCCGAGTTTGGGGTTTCCTGGTTTGGTGGACTCAATAAACTGTACTGGCATTGGAGTATGGTGTGCACGGTTGTGGGGGGCAGGGGTCCCCCTGACTGTTGGGTCTCCTTGCCCCCCCTCTCTGGGCCATATGTCTGGAGGGTGGGGCTGAGGGGTTTGGTTTATAGGGATGCTTTGGGTTAGAACAGGGTTGTTGGGTCGGAGTAGGTGTCTTATGACAGGCTCCTAAGGTGGAGCTAAAGATTTGTGGGGTAGGGGGATGGTGGCAGGGAAGTATTTCACGTTCTGGAGAGAGGGGGATGCTAGAGAGGATGTGGCTTTGTTTGTGGGGTCTCCATACGTGTGCTTCTGTGTGAAGATGCTTATAATTTTATTATGCTGAGTGTGCAAGCTTAACTGCAGGGTATAGGAAAGGGAGGGCTGCAGGCTGGGGCAGCCTTCCCTTAATTCTTTCCTTATCATAAAGTTGTGCTGTTATCCGGTTTGGGATTTGTCAAGTTGTGAAGATAGTTATTTGAATGTGAGCTGGAATGTGAGGGATATCAATGCCCCAATAAAAAAAATCGAAAATCTTACACCAATTACAACGCCTTAGGGTGGATATTACACTGCTGAAAGAAATGCACCTTAAAGCTATCGAACATACTAAACTGAAAATACGGCGAGTAGGGGAATGTGTGGCTCCCTCGGCACAAGGGGGAAAAAAGGAGGTAGCCATTTGAATCCATAAAGGCATAGTAGATAGTGTTAAACCCCTTGAGACAGACCCAGAGGGACAATATGTGGTATTTTTTTTATTTATTTGGATTTTGTTCACACCTTTTTCAGTAGTAACGCAAGATGAGTTACATTCAGGTGTACTGGGTATTTCCATGTCCCTGGGGCTCACAATCTAAGCTTATACCTGATGCAATGGAGGGTTAAGTGACTTGCCCAAGATCACGTATGCCAGATATCCCTGGCGAGATGGGAGTTGCTCTTAAGTAGCATGTACGCCCCAAACCAGTATAACAGATGTTTCTATAGGGAGCTGACAACCCTTCTGATGATGTTCGATCCCCTCTCCCTTGTAGTTGAGGGGGATTTTAATACAATCTGGGATCAAAATATTGATCGCTTGTATAATCCTAGGGGTGAGACAGTTAATGAGTCTCGGGGCCTGCCCAACTTCTGCCATCAATTAGATCTGGAGGTGGACTCATGGAGTGTGCTACATTCCATGAATAAAGACTACACCCATTTATCCCCAGCGCATGCCACACAATTACGCATCAACCAACCATTTACTTGTTTCTTCTATACTTTTTTCCCCCGGTATCACAAAAGAGGAAATAGGGCCCTATGCAGTATCTGATCACGCCTAAGAAAGGGCAGAGTGGCACCCCACCAGGGCAGGGAGGGTGAGGAGCCAGTGGGTGTTCCCGTTAGGGGTTATACAAAGACACACATTATCAAGAGAAATTATTTAGATGCTGGAATGATTACAGGATGCATATAGTAATCATGAGGAACAGCCTCATCTCTACTGGGAAGCAGCAAAGACAGTCACATGGGGGGGGGGGGGGGGACATGGCAGCGTTTTGGTCAGTCCCACCTGGATACCCATAAGCAACAAGTACTAGAAATACAAGTGGCCATGATCCTTAAGAGAGCATTAAAATCTCTCACTTATTACAAATACCAGCTTTATATACATGGCAATAAGAGGGAGGTAGGCTGTTGGCTAGGCTGATTGCTAATAGGGAGGGCCCTAAATGAGTTTTGCGGTTACAAATAGGTGGGGCCAACATTACGTCAGATGACAAAATTTGTCAAACATTTCAGAATTACTACACAGAACTCTATGCTGCCCCGGAGGAGGCGGCCCTTCCTGGACACATGTATCTAGAGGGTGTCCCCCTACCACGGCTATCACAAGCCAATAGAGAACTTCTGCATCAGTCTATCCTACCTGAGGAACTCTATTGGGCAATAAACAAAGGACCCTTGATGAAGGGCCCGGGAGACGAAGGGATAAGAATGGAATTTTATAAACTGCAAGGGGAAGTATAGCAGGCCCATTGGCAAAGGTGTTCAATGTCATGGTAGAGACAGAAGCCATACTTCAAATTATGAATACAGTGACGGTGATAGCTCTTCCTAAACCGGGAAAAGACTGCTCAAGACCAGAATCTTATAGACCGATCTCCCTGGTCCATGCAGAAATAAAGCTGCTGGCCAAAGCGTACTTTTTCCTAAGACTTCTCCCTAAGTTCCTGATTAAATTATTATTTAGTACCCTGGTATTTTTTAGGAACCTAAACATTTAAAGTTAATTTTTTTCTAAATAAGGCTTTGGTTATAGTATCTCTCCCCCCCCCCCCCCCCCCCCCCCCCCACAAGACACTAAATAGTGTCTTAAACACCATGTATCATCATCTTCATGATTTGTACAGCACATACAAGATGTAGACGGTGCTTCACCGACACACATAATGGACAGTTCCTACTCCTTGGAACTTATAATTAATCAAAACGGACATCCAACGAAAAGCAATTAAGAAAGCAGTGTGGCTCAGTGGGAGATTTTGATTGGATATGATGTTAGGGCTATAAACGTTTAAGCAGCACTCTGGTTATGGTTGTTACTGATTAATTTAATTTTATTTAGTGCAGTAAAGTACAGAATAAGAACTCCATATAATTAAAATTGCTTTCTCATCTCTACAGATTCTTTTCTGCTACTGAGGGTTGTAATTCTTTTTCTCTCCCAAATGTTCTTTTCTTATTTTATTCTCCTTAATGTGTAGGCTATCAGACTTGTCACATTTATTTTATAACATTAACATACACGTAGAAAAACATTATATAGATAGAAAGACAGATAGATATATCTAAACATATGGATGCTCAAGAACAGATCAAAAAGTAATAAAGTTACTAAAGAAGGGGGAGGGGGGGAGGAGGGTGTTACGGGGCCAAAACTTAAAACCGACCAAGAATAGGAAAGGAACGTCACTAATGCAGTTCATGCGGCAGCACATCAAACCTATAAATGGCAAGTGACCGACTCACCTGCAAATGCGCAGTAGAGACTTCCCTCTCTGTCCCGCCCCCGCGTCAAGACGTGATGACGGGGAAGGGGGGCGGGACAGAGAGGGAAACTGCGCTGAAGGGGAGGGAGAGAACCGCTGACGTCGCTACCGCTCCCCCCCCAAGGTAGCCGCTACCACCCCCCCTTCACCCGGCCCGGGCCCTCTCTTCGTTATTCAACTTACAGCAGCGCCGAAACAGCAGCAAGCAGCTCAGCTTCAGCTCCCGTCGGCCTTCCTTCCCTGCCTGTGCCCCGCCCTCGCCGACGTGACGTCACACGAGGGCGAGGCACAGGCAGTGAAGGAAGGCCAACGGGAGCTGCTGCTTGCTGCTGTTTTGCCGCTGCTGTAAGTTGAATAACGAAGAGAGGGCCCGGGCCGGGTGGAGGGATGGCGGCAACTCCGGGGGGGGGGGGGGTACGGTAGCGGTGGCGACCTCGCGGGGAGGGGGAAGGAAAACCCCAATATCAGCCCGTTTTTACGGGCTCAACGGCTAGTAGAAGAATAACAAGTTGATAACCAGTCCTCCTCCTTTCCGCAAGTCTGCATAATTTTCTTCCCATCTTCAGTATTAAACCTACTCCTCATCTCACCCAGTACACATGCACAAATTAAGTAAGAAAGCTATGAATACAGAAATGCTACTCTTGTCACAGTCACCTACAGGAAAGTCATCAATTATCCAAATTGGCTTGTGTAGCAGCAGCTAAGGAATAAAAATGAGAATGGGTCAGGGCTTCTCTGGAACTAATTCTTGAATGAATGTATAAAAAGTATTTTAAAACTGGGGGGGAAGGGGGGAGTGCATTGAACGTGTATGTTTGAATAAGTAAAGAATATGTTTTGAGGGGTTTTTTTCACTAACCTGCAGTAGCATCAAACCCCCAAGGAGAAAGTGCAAGTAGATTTCATTAATAATTTTATTTCAAGTTTTTTTTTTTCAATGGTGCAGAAAAATGTATGCAAATCCACTTGTAATTAGGTTTAAAAATTCCATTTCATGGGATAATCAGACTTCAAAAAACTCAATTCTAGTTTTAATCAGATTTTAACAAGGATATTTAGACCATTTCTTTAGGAGAAAGGAGAAACGGCAAATTTAACACTAAATGTATTCAAGCTTAGCCCTGAGAGATAATTAAATAAAATTAATTTGGCAAAGGGCTGTTTGTAAATGGAAATGTTCCAGACAGAGAAGCACGTTTCTGAAGGAAACAAAAGCAGTTCATTATTTTATAGACAGACACCAGGCTTATTGCTCAGAGCAAAGGGAATTACATCTATCTGACAGCAGCTTGAAGATCTGGGCCCTGAAGCAGTATCTTCTTTCAACTTCCGATTCTGCAGATTCTACAAAAGTAATGAGGACGAGGGATGGAACCTTTGTGTCCCCACAGCTTTTAGAACAGGCCTTCAAACCCGTCTATGACAAGTAGGAAAATAAAGGTACAAAATTCTACCATAACGGAAACCTTAGGAAACGAAGATGGCTTTATATTTTAACTGAAGTTATGATTTCATTCATTTTCTTAAAATTACCAAATGCTAAGCAGACACCACCCAACAAAGGCCTTTCTTCCTTCCCTTAAGTATACATAATCATTTAAACTTCAGCAAAAAAATAAATATATATGAAGAAAACCAATGACAGCCCCTCATCAGGGCTACCAAAATCAAATCCCAGTCTACTACTCTCTTGTACAAATTCACTTAATATCCATTATGTGGCTCCTTACCTGCAATTTGTCTCTTGTTTTGAAGGCCACATCTCAAATTCAAGAGAGAGAATAAAGCCAATCTAGAGACAAGTGCCCAACACAGTGGAGAGTCTATACCAGTGTTTCTAAACCCACTCAAGATATTCACAATTTTAAACAGGATACTTGTGTTGAAAATCCAAGGCAGTTAGCTCCATTTTATGAAGACAACATAGGTTCAAGTTTAAGAACTTCATGCCACCTAGGCGTCTTACAGGTTAGATAAAGATAGAAAAGAAGATGGAAGTAGAAATATGACAAAAAGAGTAGAAGGGGAAGGGGAAAAACTACAATAATCATTACAGAAAAGCAAGGAGCCGAGGAAAACACACCAGGAAGGGGATCATACCCAGAGCACCATGACACCTGCGTCTAGCATCAGCGAAATGCAACCAGAAAAAGATAAGTTTTGAGGTCAACCTTAAATCGGTCTAAGGATAACACAGGGGTCAAAGTGTGTTTATAAAATAAACACGGAACAGCATGCAAATTCACAGCACCACCAGTTCTTTGCCCAGACTAAGCACCAGGAACACCTACACATAGGTTGCATAAAAGTATGAGCGTCCATTCTGTGAGCCTACATTTTCTGTAAAAACCCTTTCCCAAATGTAAAAAGCAAAGGTACTTACCTGTAGCAGGTGTTCACCGAGGACAGCAGGCTTTATAATCTCACAAGTGGATGACGTGAATCCACATCACCCAGCAAGTACATAAGTATTGCCATACTGGGAAAGACCAAAGGTCCATCGAGCCCAGCATCCTGTTTCCAACAGTGGCCAATCCAGGTCACAGATACCTGGCAAGATCCCAAAAATGTACAAAACATTTTATACTGCTTATCCCAGAAATAGTGGATTTTCCCAAGTCCATTTAATAACCGTCTATGGACTTTTCCTTTAGGAAGCCGTCCAAACCTTTTTTAAACTCCGCTAAGCTAACCGCCTTTACCACATTCTCTTGCAACAAATTCCAGAGTTTAATTACACATTGAGTGAAGAAAACTTTTCTCCGATTCATTTTAAATTTACTACATTGTAGCTTCATTGCATGCCCCCTAGTCCTAGTATTTTTGGAAAGTGTAAACAGATGCTTCACATCTACCCGTTCAACTCCACTCATTATTTTATAGACCTCTATCATATCTCCTCTCAGCAGCCTTTTCTCCAAGGTGAAGAGACCTAGCCGCTTTAGCCTTTCCTCATAGGGAAGTCGTCCCATCCCCTTTATCATTTTCGTTGCCCTTCTCTGTGCCTTCTCTAATTCCACTATATCTTTTTTGAGATGCAGCGACCAGAATTGAACACAATATTCGAGGTGCGGTTGCACCATGGAGCGATACAAAGGCACTATAAACATCCTCATTTTTGTTTTCCATTCCTTTCCTAATAATACCTAACATTCTATTTGCTTTCTTAGCCGCAGCAGCACACTGAGAAGGTTTCAACGTATCATCAACGACGACACCTAGAGCCCTTTCTTGGTCCGTGACTCCTAACGTGGAACCTTGCATGACGTAGCTATAATTCAAGTTCCTCTTTCCCACATGCATCACTTTGCACTTGCTCACATTAAACGTCTTCTGCCATTTAGATGCCCAGTCTCCCAGTCTCATAAGGTCCTCTTGTAATTTTTCACAATCCTCCCGCGATTTAATGACTTTGAATAACTTTGTGTCATCAGCAAATTTAAATACACGATTAATCACAATTAAAATTTGTAACCATTGCCCACCCCTAAAAAGTATAGAATGAACTCTAGGATAATGCTGTCTATAAACTGTGTTAAAAAAAAAAACAGATGTGCAAGCAGTCCGCTAGTTCCAGTAAAATGGAAGATGAAGAAGCAGACACGGTGAAAGATGAACTTACAAGTCTTTACTGTAGAGAGCAGGTACAAGGATGTCCGACTGTGTTATAAATAAAAAAAAATTAATCCGTCCAAAATAAATGAAGACACAATTTTTCCTTTTTGAATGGAAATAGGATAAGCAGATCCATCTGGACTGATGAATGTATTGGGGTAAGTAAACACACAGTTCAGAACAAGGTCTGAATGCAATAAACACAAAGGTGAAATCCTGAAAGGAAAGCCAGTTCATAATACAGCAGTAAAGCTGGCCAATACCGAGATCCTGTGCACATCCGCAGTCGTGGAATGCCATACCACGTAACTTAAAAACAATCTACGAACTAACCAACTTTCGCAAATCTCTGAAGACATATCTCTTCAACAAGGCATATCAAGATATCGATCAACTATTGTAAACGCAACACATCAACACTTCACCTTATAGTCTAACTAATCTCCTTCTATGCCTACTATCCTATTCTCTTTACAAATCCAATTGTAACTTTCTACTCTGGAATGGCGAATGCCATAACCGATTATTGTAAGCCACATTGAAAATGTGGGATACAAATGCAACAAATAAATAAACAAATAACAGCAAATGTTTTTAAGGTCAGGAGTCCAGTCAAAAAAACAAACTACCCAAACTTGAGTCCAAAATGGAGCCTGAAGACTCGTTCATCGAAGTGCAAACTGAGCAGGGAAGCAATGGCTCGTTGACTGTGTGGCTGATCTTGTAGGTACTTGAGCATTCCCCCTCTCCCCCCCCCAAGCTATTAAAACACTGTTTAGAACTGGAACTTCTGATAACATGAGATGAAAAAGTTGATCAGGTTAATCTTCAAGAAGTTTCTACAGATCCAGTGAAGAGCAAACCACTGTCCGTGTGATTATGACGGAAAAGAATCAAATTCTTCACACAGTTAAAAGGATTTAAAAGATTACTACTTCAGTAATCAAAGTGGCTCCCTGTCCTCAGGCAAGGATACAAGCTCAACACCTGACTGAATCCTTTAAGAAACACCACAGAAGCTGACAAAGTTATTATGATGTACCAAGAGTGGGGCACTGCTGCTTGCAGTGAACTAGGACTTTGATGTTTTCATTTATATGGCATGCGAGATACGCTTTAACACATCTTTTTATACTGACAGAGTTCTGCTTTGGGCAGCATGTTCCAGCTCAGTGTTTTCTGTTCTGGAAAATATTTATTTTGTAGATCTACTTTTTTGGGATCTGCCAGGTACTTGTAAACTGGATTCGCAATTGTCATAGAAAGGATAGTGGGCTCAATGGACCTTGGTCTGACTTGGCACGGTTCATTTTATGCCTGGAACTATCAACTGTTACTTTTAAAGAGATTTAAAGAAAATTTAATATTTGCCTAAAACCGATGGGAGCTAGTGTTATATCCATGTATTCCCCCCTATTGACAATGTAATTTAATAATTTGTTACATCACCCTGCACAAAATGCATTAAGGCATTTTATAATATTTTGTGCAAGACAGGGTATAACAAATGAACTACAGTATGACTTTGCTCCCCTCTGAGATGTTAAATACTAATAAAATACTTTCCTCACTTTGGTTTTGGCCAACGAGTCTTTGCCTACTTGATAATCTGGTCTGCGGCACATTCCTGACTGTCATTTATGGTTGGTGATAAGAGAACGTGAGTCAATGACCAAAATCATGTAATTTTTAAACAATGGAAAATCCCCTCACTACTACAAATGCAAACATCTCTTTATTTTCAGAGTGGCCATGTTAAATCCAGAACAGGGTTCTCAACCCAGTCCTCGGGACATTCCTAGCTAGTCTGGTATTTCAGGACATCCACAATGAATATGCATTATATAAATCTGAATACAATAGAGATAGTGCATGCAGATTTATGTCATGCACATTAACTGTGGATATCCTGAAAACTTGACTAGATATATCCTGAGAATTGGGTTGAGAACCCCTGCTCTACAGTCACAAAGATGACAGAAGTAATTGGCTCCTTACAGAATGACCAAATTATTCAAGCACGTGCTTCAAGGACCAGAGTCCACTTCATCAGATGAATGAGGTTGGCAAATATACAGAAAGATACATCATTTTTTCTAGCAGCACCACGTCTACTGAAAGATTATTTATGCATTTAGCCTACTAAACACACTGTTTCAAATTTTCCAACTACACTCTTGTACCAGTTCACACTCCTGAGGCAGGCATTCATGCCAAAACACGGCTCCATGTCTTCAAAAGGTATGAGTGTATTAACAAACATCCTTTTGTCAAAGACCTTTGTCTCCATGTTTTGTTTGAAGAGCTATTCACTCGCCCTACTCCTCTGGATTTTGGGGGGGGGGGGGGGGGAGGACAGACATTTTTCAATGCCTTTTCTAATCCTCACCCCCCTACATCTTTGTGTAATGCATCTAAGTAGGATCTTGGCTTCAAAAGCTCATCTACTATAATAAAACGCAGCCTCAACGTTCTGAGGACACTGACGTCACTGAAGTCACTCACACACCGGTTCGTGGTTTCATGGTGGTGAAGCCACCACATCTTCATGCCCCGCCCTCGCGTCACACGTGATGACGTCGAGAGCGGAACACGAAAACAAATTAACGCACGGGGAGCAGTAGGGAAACACGCGGAGCGTGTTTCCCTACTCCTCCCCTTCCAACAAATCCCACCCGCCGCTGACGTGCACATGAACCCCACCCCTTTCGCCACATAGCCCCGCCCATGGTACCACACGCTTAACCTCACCAACCTCCCTCCCTCCCTGTCACCTCCCCTCCCCTTACGCGTGTCTCCCTGGTGGTCTAGAGGTACCTGTTCCGTCGGCCCAGGAAATAAAGAGCCCCCTCTTTCCTCCCGTAGCGGTGGCTTCCTTGCTGCATGGTGTGGGAGTCCGGCTCTCGGCGTTTCAAAATGGCCGCCGAGAGTTCAAGCTGCCTCGCGAGACTTCAACTCTTGGTGGCCATTTTGAAACGCCGAGAGCCGGACTCCCACACCATGCAGCAAGGAAGCCACCGCTACGGGAGGAAAGAGGGGGCTCTTTCTTTCCTGGGCCGACGGAACAGGTACCGTAAGGGGAGGGGAAGGGAGTCCCGTGCCCGCTAGCGCCCGTTTCATCGGCGCCAGAAACGGGCCATTTTTACTAGTAAACTATAAAATGTCACCTGCCTCTGTCATTTCTTTAATTTTCAACTTTTTGTAGCTCTTAAATCACACTAATACTGTCCTATGTAAACGTTATTTACGTGAGACATAAGTACCTAAGCATTTTCTAGTTCATATACACATCAGAAAATAGGAGTATTAGACCTTATTCGTAGGAGGAAAAGCATTCTTCTTAACATTTTACTTCCCACATGACACTTGCCAGGTCAGCAGTAAGCAGCAGGACACAGCAAAGTAATAAAGCGAGGCATATGAACAACCATAGGTGCTGAACACAATACTAAATTACCCCTCCCTGGGCAAAATAAAGGAAGTTGCTCAATACTGGGTGTGCTCAGCATCCACTGCACCCACAAAGGTGACCGATCAAGTTAAAGCAGGCATAGATCTCCTACTAACTCAGCCAAGAGAGCTTCTTCTTTTAGCTCAGTGGTAGACTCCCTGGTTTGGAGTTGCAAAGTTTGGTAGTGTACTCAGAAAGGAAGGGATGAATTTTGATATTATAGAAAAATAACCCAATGCTTAGTTTACAGCAACTTGCTTCTCACAGGTCTCCCACTAAACCATTTCTCTCCCCTTCAATCAGTTCCAAATTCTGCTGCACAACTTATCTTCTGCCAGTGGGGCTACACTCATGTAACCCCAAGTCACTTGATTGGCTCCTTATCCGCTTCCATATACAGTTCAAACGTGGTGAAGGCGGTTAGCTTGGCAGAGTTTAAAAAGGGGTTAGACGGTTTCCTAAAGGACAAGTCCATAAACCACTACTAAATGGACTTGGGAAAAATCCACAATTCCAGGAATAACATGTATAGAATGTTTGTACGTTTGGGAAGCTCACCAGGTGCCCTTGGCCTGGATAGGCCACTGTCGTGGACAGGATGCTGGGCTCGATGGACCCTTGGTCTTTTCCCAGTGTGGCATTACTTATGTACTGACTTACAAGTGCGTTCATTCTACAGCATCTCAGCTCCTCTCCTCTCAGTCTCCCAACACTCTTCCCAGGAACTCTGTTCATCTTGTAAGTCACTCTTATCTGTACCCTTTTCCATGGCCAACTTCAGACTCCATTCCTTTTACCTTGCTGCACTGTACCCCTCGAAAAGACTTCCCGAGTTGGTATGTCAAGCTCCGGTCTCTGGCACTATTCAAATCTAGGCTAAAAGCCAACCTTTTTGAGGCTGTTTTTAACTCTTAACCTCTATTCATATTTAGTCCACACAGTGAGCTAAGAAAGCCTACTATTAAGTCTGACAAACCGTCACAACTTCTCTTCCTTTTTACACCCTAGCCTCCAAACCCTAGCCTTCACCTTCTTGTAATTGCTTTAGTAAAGCAATTGTAAATTAATACCCAGTACAGAGAGAGAACCTGCGTAATGTCCACAATAGAAAGTCATCCTATGCAGCAGCGTCATAAAGCTATTTCCTTCTGTTATGATCAAGTAGAGAGTGGCAGAGTCTCTCTCCGAAATCCACTATAGCTCTTTCAAGTGAGAACGTACCAAATGTAACCTTCAAGATGATGTCCATCAGCTCTTTGATATCTTTTGCCCAGGCATTCACCAGACATGCAGACAGATGCTCAGCCTCCAGGCCAGGTCTGCCACATGTCCAAATAGCAGTACTACAAATTGACAAGATTCCACTAGGAATCTAGCCAGCCTAAATGAAACACAAGTCACTAAATGGGCTTCATGCCATCAGCACATGTACCTGAATCCCAGGATGCTAAGCTTAATGGCTTCTATCCAACAGCTACGAATATGAGAACAGAAATCAATTTCTAACTGCAGGCAACAATTTGGCACAGATTGTTCAGCTCTTGTTCCACATTAAAATAGAGTAAAAGAAAAATGGTGACTATCTATGCTAAATCTCAAGTTCTGAAGTCTATCTACAATCAAAATGAGTTCAATATCTGAAAAATACTTGAGATCTTCAAGTACTAATAATTCTCAAGAGGGCTTCCCACAGTACACCTTCTGCCTACAGAAACCAGATCATTTCAGAAATCAAAAGTAATATTACGATGCACAGCAAAAAAAGTCCCGGTGCACATCAGAAATGGCTAATAAGGCCTCTGAAGATACCCCTACTTGAGTGGGATCTATGCAGACACACTGGTATGGATTAACTGTCTTTGAATGAATTGTTATTGTTGTGGCTTCCTTGTTTTGTAGTTTTATGATGTCTTATTCTACCTGATTTTGTGATTGTCGTATGGCTCTTATATTTTTATTGCTGGACAATTAAATTAACTGCTCTGATTTGATTGCTTTAGAACGGTGGTAAATCAAACAGTATCTGTGTATCTATAAAGACTCGCTTCTTTCTCTACCATCCTGCAAAGCTGAGCTACATCAGTTCTATATTTTCTACCCTGTAACTGAGATCCGTTAGTAAGATCAGTCTTTAAAAGATTCCAAACACGGGAATACATAGTCAAACTGGCTCTGAGTTGAGTTTAGCCAACCATCAAATTATCCCAACTGATTCTGTATCATGCATCTTTTTCCCATCATATATACAGTGGTGGAAATAAGTATTTGATCCCTTGCTGATTTTGTAAGTTTGCCCACTGACAAAGACATGAGCAGCCCATAATTGAAGGGTAGGTTATTGGTAACAGTGAGAGATAGCACATCACAAATTAAATCCGGAAAATCACATTGTGGAAAGTATATGAATTTATTTGCATTCTGCAGAGGGAAATAAGTATTTGATCCCCCACCAACCAGTAAGAGATCTGGCCCCTACAGACCAGGTAGATGCTCCAAATCAACTCGTTACCTGCATGACAGACAGCTGTCGGCAATGGTCACCTGTATGAAAGACACCTGTCCACAGACTCAGTGAATCAGTCAGACTCTAACCTCTACAAAATGGCCAAGAGCAAGGAGCTGTCTAAGGATGTCAGGGACAAGATCATACACCTGCACAAGGCTGGAATGGGCTACAAAACCATCAGTAAGACGCTGGGCGAGAAGGAGACAACTGTTGGTGCCATAGTAAGAAAATGGAAGAAGTACAAAATGACTGTCAATCGACAAAGATCTGGGGCTCCACGCAAAATCTCACCTCGTGGGGTATCCTTGATCATGAGGAAGGTTAGAAATCAGCCTACAACTACAAGGGGGGAACTTGTCAATGATCTCAAGGCAGCTGGGACCACTGTCACCACGAAAACCATTGGTAACACATTACGACATAACGGATTGCAATCCTGCAGTGCCCGCAAGGTCCCCCTGCTCCGGAAGGCACATGTGACGGCCCGTCTGAAGTTTGCCAGTGAACACCTGGATGATGCCGAGAGTGATTGGGAGAAGGTGCTGTGGTCAGATGAGACAAAAATTGAGCTCTTTGGCATGAACTCAACTCGCCGTGTTTGGAGGAAGAGAAATGCTGCCTATGACCCAAAGAACACCGTCCCCACTGTCAAGCATGGAGGTGGAAATGTTATGTTTTGGGGGTGTTTCTCTGCTAAGGGCACAGGACTACTTCACCGCATCAATGGGAGAATGGATGGGGCCATGTACCGTACAATTCTGAGTGACAACCTCCTTCCCTCCGCCAGGGCCTTAAAAATGGGTCGTGGCTGGGTCTTCCAGCACGACAATGACCCAAAACATACAGCCAAGGCAACAAAGGAGTGGCTCAGGAAGAAGCACATTAGGGTCATGGAGTGGCCTAGCCAGTCACCAGACCTTAATCCCATTGAAAACTTATGGAGGGAGCTGAAGCTGCGAGTTGCCAAGCGACAGCCCAGAACTCTTAATGATTTAGAGATGATCTGCAAAGAGGAGTGGACCAAAATTCCTCCTGACATGTGTGCAAACCTCATCATCAACTACAGAAGACGTCTGACCGCTGTGCTTGCCAACAAGGGTTTTGCCACCAAGTATTAGGTCTTGTTTGCCAGAGGGATTAAATACTTATTTCCCTCTGCAGAATGCAAATAAATTCATATACTTTCCACAATGTGATTTTCCGGATTTAATTTGTGATGTGCTATCTCTCACTGTTACCAATAACCTACCCTTCAATTATGGGCTGCTCATGTCTTTGTCAGTGGGCAAACTTACAAAATCAGCAAGGGATCAAATACTTATTTCCACCACTGTATCTGCTCTTGGTCCCTCAGCTATATGGTAGCACCATATTTATGTTAGCTGAATGCTCCAATGCACGCTTATTAGGTGCATCATTAGTATTATGCTAACATTGTATTATATCTCTGGTATCTGAATTCCAGTGCCGTTAAGTGTGTATATTTTTTTGATACTTTTTCACTGTAGTTCTATTATTAGGTTTCAATTTACTGTTTTCAAGTTTACCTCATTTATTGTATTTATGTTTACTCTTGGTTATTTTACTATTGTTATAACAAAATTGTAAGTTTTATGTTAAACTGTACCTGCTGTACACCACCTTGGGTGAATCTCTTCATAAAGGCGGTTATTAAATCCCAATAAAGA